>NC_062970.1:10491035-10636312 GCF_023119035.1 Salvia hispanica | reverse complement strand
TTGTGTGATTACCCCGAATATAGCGCCCCGAATTTTTATGACTTTAATTTCTCAACTATGTGGAAATTATTTATTTATTTTGTGTGATTATCCATTTGTGAATGTTTGAATATTAATTTAATTTAATTTAATTTATGTCGTGCTTGTGCGCGATTTAATTTTCGAACGTGTGGGTTTAATTAAATGGGTTGCATAATTTTTCCAGCCTATAACTCCCTATTACTGTCGACCCCCTCATCTTTTGGAAGAATTATAGTTTTCTTGGATTCAAAAAATTGGCTTGGGATATTTGTTCAAATTAAATCCAAACCAAAGCTTTCCTACTTTGTGCTACCCAATTTTCGACCCCCTCCGTATTCTTCCTTGTGAATTTCAAAAACCCATCTATATTTAACTGAAGAAGATATTATTTTTATGGATTTAATCAATGTGCATATTCTTTCATAGTTAAATCCAGAATCAAATCTTACCATAACTAATTCCTTTCTTATCATATTCAAGGTATAGCATGAGATATTGATTGATTTTATTTCCTATTTTATGGATTTCTTTTTGCCCTTACATAGTGGGACGAAGGGAATATATCATGTCTTTACAATTTTTGCGAGATGCCAAAAAATAACTAATTTTGATGCATCTCCATGTCTTAAAATAACTAAGTGAGACTCATATTGCACTAACTTATTCAACCTACTTTTCTTTACATCTCTTAAAACTTGTGCCATAACTAAATAGGACTCCTATTACGGGACAAAGGGAGTACTTTATAAGTCTTCTCCACGTTTCACGTTGAATGAGTCAAAACAAAAAATCTTATTGAGAAAAATAGACTTCATAGTTGAAAGTCTCGTTGTTGTTTCTCGTGTAAGTGTTCCAAATTGCAGGTGAAATTAACGCAGACTGATCAATAGAGAATTGACAGACTGACCCAGAAGACACGCCTTGACTTAACCTGCAATTTCTCACAGATGGATCAAGCGGTACAAATTAACTGATCAAGTTTGATTCCCAAGATCCATCCACATGCTTTCGGGTGTGCAATCGAGAACTGAGAGCTGCTTTCAAAGCCTTAACCCACAATGCTATTAGCTTGTAAAGAGAAGTAAGGGTCGAATCCCACAGAGATGAAGTGTTTTTACATTTGTTGTTGACATTTGGGAGATGGCTGCTGCCACGCTTGAAAAGTGGATTAAGTTTTTATCCTACTTGACTAACAACGAACTAAACGAACTGATCAACTTCACTCGACTATACTAGGAACAGAACTATCTATGCTAACTCCTAACTAATCAACCTAGAGATCAACTGGATTAAACTGAGAGATTCAAACTAAAACTTTCCCGAAATAGCCAAACAAAAGGTAAAAATAAAGTGGGACCAAACCCCGCAACTGACAGACTCAAAAAAGCTGCTAAAAAGTAAAGTTGGTGTAAAGCTGCAAATCTAGATCTGAACAACTAACTGCCTCATATTCTTCATCGGATCTGCCAACGACAAAGCAAAGTCGAACATCTTGAAAAGAGAACAAACTGAAGATTGGATGTAAAAAGTAAACACAACCCATAGCTATCAAACCTAACCGTCTTTATCAAGCGAAAAATGAATTGAACAACAATTTACCATAATCATGCAAACTTAAAACATAGGACCTTAGATCTACTTAATCTAACATGGATCCATCAAAATCGAACACAATCAAATGCAGATCTATGAGATGGAACGCAAAGCATCCATATATACTTCAACAAAACTCTTCGGAAACAAAATCCAACAAACACAGCGAAAACATCCATGATTCAAACTCCAATATCTTCCGATAGATTCAACTCACATATAAACATCAAAACATATCTTGAAAACAAACAGCAACAAATTTCATAACATCAAGCACGAATTCGACAGAAGATTCAATCGTCTGCTTCGCAAACACGAAGTTCAAAACCAGAGAAAAACTTCAAAACGAAAAATGTATCAAACAGAAATTTAAAAAAAAAATGATTGTTTCTTCGCCCGCGCAGGACGGTGTTACACAGCTCAGAACGAAACTAAACCACCACAATAGCCAGAAATGACCAACTGAATCAAGGAATGGAGATTATGTGAGCCCACGAGACTGAGCTGAAAAGAAAGCTATCTCATCCTTCCTCCCCTTCCCTTTATATAGGGAGGCTTGAGGCTCTGATCCCTAGGGCAATCTCCCCTTGAAATGTCGGTTGTGCCCCTAGTAGAGGGATCTTGGAATATTCTCTATCTCCTTAGGGCTCTTGCTGCTTTTTCCTTAGTGCTTGTGAATTGCTGCATTTCTCCTTGATTCGTTATCCGCCTGGTTACTACGTGCAACCCTATTTCCTGGATGATTCTCTACACACCTAGCTCATAATCACACGTTAGTCTCCGAAAAATGCAGAATTTCACCCCAGACAGATGCATGAAACGAGCCTTATTAATAGCCATCAGGTCGTTCCACTAAGATTGTAACCTCAAAACATCCATCAAGGAGAATTTTCTTTACGCACATGATAAGCTTATATATTTCATGGTTTTAGAGGTTAGATTTAACATGATTTACATTGTTTTAGGACGAGTTTTCTTTGCTTTTGACTAATCATCTATCAATTTTTTATTTTGATGAGTTTGTTGGTTTATAAAAAGTCTATAAAGGATACCAATTTTTTTTTACTTAAAAGAGCTTCATGTGGGCATCTTGCACGTCTCAATAGGTGTTACAAATACAAAGTTATGCTACAAAGACTGCGTACTCCATAAACTTCCACTTGACTAAGTCCAAGTTATATGAATCTCCACTTAGGCCGAGTGCTACACTTTTATTTGCATTAAAAATAACTACAAGTTGTCCGTAACTCCTTCACTTTGGGGAGTATTTATAGACTTGGAGCATACTCCTCGTATTACGTAACAATTCTAGCTCGAAAAGGCAAGTCATGGTTCAAATTATGGCTAATCTCATTTGCTGCACTAACTTAACGAACCGTTGTGTCAGCTGGTCGCTTACTGCTCTCCGGAAATCTATGGCAACATCGGTAGACTGCTGACCGTACCTCGGCAGACTATTGGGAAAGATGTCTTCGCTTAGGCATTTTTGCAATGGTTAGCTGACTCCTAAGTACCCGCTCACTCGGTAATTGGATCCTTTCTTCGAATTCGATCTTTTGGTGCCTTTTTCTAAGTCTATTCACACATTTTTCACAAACTGAGAACTTTTCACAACACCGTCCGCGTGTGGGCGAAGATACAATCTCCTTAAATTTCAGTTGTTTGCACTTTTGCGGTCGAACTTCACTTTTGGGAGTCGACTTGGCTGTTAACGTTACTCGTTATCCTTTCGTTTCTGTTGGTTTGCGTTTATTTGTGATATTTCAAGTTGATTTACGTAGATCTTGCTGCTGAGAGTTTATTTTAACAAGTTTTATGTCGATCTCTGTTTTTATTTTGATGTTGTGGTACTCGATCTGGGAATTTGGTGATAGATCTGTGGTTTGTTGATTTATTGGAGGTTGTCGTTAAAATCTGAAGTTATGAAATGTTTCTGTTGGTTGGAGTTTGTGTCGGACGCTTGGATCCGGAGTGGATTTAGCGTCTGAGGTTGGATCCAAAGTGATAAAGGGGAGTTGTTGGATGGATTTGAGTTTTCCGCTTGTTTCTTGTTTCACTTCGTCTAGCATCTCTGGATCTGTTTAGTTCTTGTTGTTATGCATCAAATTGGTTTAGATTTAGTTTGCTCTGCTCTGATTTCGTTCATGTTGTTTTTCTTATGAGTTTTTACGCAATTTGGTTGAAGAAGATGATGTCACTGTTAGTTAGTACCAGAGTTAGTTATTCTGCCAGCTTTTCGCCCGTACTCTGCTTTTTCAGTCATGGTCCCCACGGTCAGTTTGTTTCCTAGGTCTAGGTAATTAGAGTAGTTTCTTAGATCTAGTGATAGATCGGGTAGTTTTCGTGCATGCTTTGTTGTTTCGCCTAGGTCTAGCTGTTAGCGTAGTAGTTCTTTTTTAAAAAAAAATTCCCAAGTCAAGTTTATTTTTTCCTCAACCCAAGAAAAATGCGTGGCAACAGCCAACCCCAAAAACAAGTCCAAATCCTTGAACACGATTATTACGCATCCATCTCTGTGGGATCGATCCCTACTTCCCTATACTAGGTTTAGTAAAGTGGTTGAGGGTTTTTGAAAGAGTGCTCTGTGTGTCCGACGACCAGGATTTCCCACGACCAACGAGTTCCTAGACCGTGTGATCTAGTGGATTTGCTGGACCAAGGGAACCTGTTTATTTCCTTCTGTGCGGACCGAGAAACAAATCCGACTTTCAAATGGTGCCGTTGCCGGGGAAGGATGGCGTTTATTGTATTTGCGTTTAAGGATTTGGTGTAAATATTTTAATATCTGTTATTTTCTTTCTCCTTGACAGTTTATGAACGCAGGTTTCCTTTCTGGAAGTTGGGCGAGCTCATCTGGGTCAGTGGAGTGGCCAATACAAGTGGCGAGTCAAGGAATCTACATCTACCATCACCACCAGATCAGGATTGAGGACGGAGGATCCATTCCCGTTCGAGTCAGAGAGTGAAAAAGAGTGGAATTCGTCGACAGAGGAGAACCCGGAGTCGTCAACGGAACCAGAGCATTCCGAGACCGAGGAGGAGGAAGACCCGAATATGGCTCATCTAGTAGATCCCGATCCGGAAATAGGGTCGCTCACCGCACATCTCGACGGTGAACCCGCTCATGCTATAGTCTCGAACCCACGACGGAGGGCGATCGATATCAAGACGAATGTACTCGGAGTTTTACCCACTTTCTCTGGACGGAGGAACGAATGCCCCTATGAATTTTTGAACGAGTTCAGTAAACTATGCAGCATTCAAAAGCGACCCAACGAGGCAACAGAGGAGGACTACCGTCTTCGAGCAATCCCGTTTGCTCTCAAAGGGGAGGCGAACACTTGGCTGCTAAGGCTCTCACCGGACTCGATCAACACGTGGAAGGACTTTAAACTAGAGTTTTTGGATTACTTTTTTCCGTCCAACAAGACGAATGCCTTGAAGAAGGAGATTCAGGAGTGCAAGCAGGAATACGATGAGTCTCTGAGTTCTTATTGGTCCCGTTTCAAGGGGCTGCTGGATGCTTGTCCGAACCACAGGATGATAGAAGCGGAGACTTATTATCTGTTCTACGAAGGTGCAAACCCTGAATCAAAGGACTTGATGAACTCCTCGAGCGGGGGAAATTTTACCAAGAATAAAGCAAGTGAAGCTCGGGAAACTTTGGGAAGGCTGATCGAGGCGAAGAAGGCCTATGATAACCCGCGAAGCATATTGAGGAGAGGATCAGCCAATGCAGTAATGGAACAAGAAGACAAGAAGGTGGAAGATAGGATCGATAAACTGGAAAAAGCCTTGCTAAATGCAATTGAGAAATACAATCCGCATGCTCCAGTGGAAATTGAGAAACCCCCTGGTCAAGAGGAAAGGCAACTTCAACCGTACTACAGTCAGCCCTGCGAAGGGGAGTGCCAAGCTCAGGCAAATTCGATGGGAAGTTGGAATCCCGACGGAAGTTGGAACCAAGGAAGACAGAGGGACGCTCCATGGAGGACTCACCCAAACTTCAGGTGGACTGACCATGAGCAAGGCCAATCAACCCCACTTCAACTCACGAATTATGCACATCCTCCGGAGAGGCAGTCCAACAGGTCAAAAAAAGGTCAAGAGGGGCAATTGCAGCTGGGGTACAGGAATCGGGATCATACTAATTGGGGAAATAGGAATCAGAACAATCCAGGGAGCTCCTATGTGCCACCTCATCGAGAAATAACCAAGGGAACTACCAGAATTCCCAACCAAATCATCAAGGGAATCAAGGGTCTGGTAGCCAGTACAACAACCATCAGGGAAATCAAGGGTCTAATAACCAATATAACAATCATCAAGGTAACTATCGTCGGAATCAAGGTCAAGGACCGAATTCTGGTCAATTCAACTCCAGCACCACAGAGGAGTTTGGATGACATGGTCCATGATCTAGTGAATTCACAGCAGTTCATGCCTACCTACACTCCAACAATGACGTGATGCACAAGTTACAAGCCGCACATGGATATGATGGCAAGACAACTGTCCCAGATTGCGGTCTCTTTGAATGAGATGCGAGGAAATGAAGGGAAACTTCCTGCCACCGTCAAACCGCCAGACCGAGCAAACATTAGTCAAATCACCTTGAGATCTGGGCGGGGTTATGAAGTGGCCGACGTTGGAAATTGATGAGGAAGTGCCCATGCAGGCTAGTGAAGGAAAACAGAGTCAGTTGCATCAAGAGGAAAGTGCTAGACCCAGGGAAATCCTTATTCAGGAAGACCTCCGGAAGGGAGATTTAGGGGGATCCCTACCTCGACCAGTGGGACCCGTTCTTCCTAGACCCCGAACCCGAAGAAGTGCCGCAGCGAAGGAAATGAGTGGAGTTGATGGAACCCAAAGTTGGGGACTTCCACCAATGCAGTAAAGCGACCAAAGCCATTTCCATACCGCGAGGAAGCGAAGAAGAAAAAGGATGATACGGAGGATCTCATGGAGATTTGGCCTCAAGTACGCTTACTTGGAGGAGGATGAGACATTTCCGGTAATAGTCAACAACAACCTGACCAAGGAGCAAGAGAAGGAGTTATTGGAAGTCATCAAAAGAAACAAGAAAGCAATAGGATGGACTCTCTCAGATTTGGTAGGAATAAGTCCGGATCTTTGTATGCACCACATTCGTTTAGAAGAAGGTGCGGAGGCTCATCGAGATGCACAACGGAAACTGAATCCGAACATGCGAGAGGAGGTCCTAAAGGAGGTGTTAAAATTGCTTGCCCTAGGGATCATCTACTCCATTCCGGATAGCGAGTGGGTCAGTCCTGTCCATATGGTACCAAAAAAATCTGGAATACAGGTTGTTAAGAATGAAAAAAATGAGCTGGTACCCACCAGACTAGTGACAGGATGGAGGATGTGCATCGACTACAGGAAGTTGAACGAAGCCACAAAGAAGGATCATTTTCCCCTACCTTTTATTGATCAGATGCTGGAAAGACTGGCTGGCAAACAGTACTTTTGTTTCCTCGACGGATACAACGGTTATTTCCAAATCTACGTTAATCTAGAGGACCAAGGGAAAACCACATTCACGTGCCCCTTTGGTACCTATGCATACCGAAGAATGCCGTTTGGATTGTGTAATGCACCGGGAACTTTCCAACGGTGTATGATGAGCATTTTCTCGGATCTGTTGGAAGTATGCATTGAGATATTCATGGACGATTTCACCGTATATGGGAACTCATTTGATACTTGTTTAGCCAGCCTTGATCTAGTGTTACAGAGATGCCAAGAGAAGCATTTAGTGTTGAATTTCGAGAAATGCCATTTCATGGTGACTGAAGGCATTGTCCTGGGTCACGTGGTTTCTGAGAGAGGTATTCAAGTAGACAAAGCAAAGGTGGATGTGATATCAAAATTACCATACCCTACGAACCAAAAAGAGGTGAGAGGCTTCCTAGGTCATGCAGGGTTCTATAGGAGGTTTATCAAGGATTTCGCAAAAATCGCGCAACCACTCACTCGGTTGTTACATAATGATGTGGAATTCGTCTTTGACGAAGGATGCGAAAGGGCGTTCCAGTTGCTTAAGGACAGGTTAGTATCAACACCAATTATCAGGGCACCAGACTGGAACCATCCTTTCGAGATAATGTGTGATGCGAGTGATTTTGCTGTGGGAGCTGTCCTAGGACAGAAAATTGATGGAAAAAGCTATGTGATCTTCTATGCTTCCAAGACGCTGAATCAGGCTCAGAAAAATTATGACACCACGGAGAAGGAAATGTTGGCTGTCGTATACTCGTTTGAAAAATTCCGACCCTACCTCCTTGGGTCGAGGGTTATAGTCTTCACGGATCACGCGGCGATTAAGTACTTGCTGGCTAAGAAAGAGTCTAAGCCGAGATTAATCCGTTGGGTGTTACTCTTGCAGGAGTTTGATTGGGAAGTAAGAGACAAAAGAGGGACGGAGAATAGAGTAGCCGATCACTTGAGCAGAATACATCAGGGGGAAACAGAAGAGGCCATACCCGATGCCTTCCCCGAGGAGCATTTGTACCTTTTGGAGAAATTTCCTAGACCACTTAACTGGGAAGCAGTTTTGGCTCTGACCGGTCTAGGGGAATCGGATAAGGGGAAGCGCACACTGAACGCAGAACCGTGGTTTGCTGATTTAGCCAACTACTTGGTCACGGGAGAGATGCCAAGTTCAGACGAAGTTTCCCGGGCCCAGAGGATGAAGATTAGAAGTGAAGCTAAATATTACTTTTGGGACGACCCTTACCTGTGGAAAATGTGCTCAGATCAAGTGATTAGACGCTGCATTCCCGAATGGGAACAAAGAGATGTGTTAATTCATTGCCACACCTTAGCATGTGGAGGTCACTTTGGACCGAGGAAGACAGCGAGGAAAGTCTTGGACATCGGTTTTTATTGGCCGACGCTAAATAGGGATGCCTTTGAGTTCTGCCAATGTTGCGAGAGGTGCCAGCAGACGGGGGGAATTTCAAGAAGGGACGAGATGCCTCAGGTCCCGGTGATCGTGTGCGAAATTTTTGATGTGTGGGGAATGGACTTTATGGGACCGTTCCCATCATCTTGTGGGAACACATATATATTGGTTGCAGTGGACTATGTGTCTAAGTGGATAGAAGCTAAGGCCACCACAACATGCGAATCGAAGGAGGTGGCAAAATTTTTGAAGGCCAATATTTTCAACAGATATGGAGTTCCTCGGGCCATCGTCTCGGATCAAGGAACTCATTTCTGTAATCGCACCATCGAGGCTTTGATGAAGAAATATGGTGTTCACCATAGAGTGTCGACTCCGTACCATCCCCAGTCTAATGGCCAGGCAGAGATTTCTAATCGCGAGATCAAGGCGATATTGGAGAAAACAGTTAATCCGTTAAGGAAGGACTGGAGCAAGAGGCTCGGAGACGCATTGTGGGCTTACAGAACTGCTTTTAAAACACCTATTGGAATGTCGCCTTACAGGCTTGTGTTTGGCAAGATGTGTCACTTACCTGTTGGTATTGTGCACAAAGCGTACTAGGCAGTGAAAGAATTGAACATGAAGCCGATAGCTTGCGAAGAAGAGAGGAAATTACAATTGCAAGAATTGGAGGAACTTCGGCTGGAGTCATTTGAGTCTGCCATGTGGTACAAAGAAAGGACGAAGTTATGTCATGATAAGAATCTCCGGGTCAAGGAACTTCATGTGGGACAGAAGGTGCTCCTTTTCCAGTCCCGGCTCAAGCTAATGCCAGGAAAATTGAAGTCTAAATGGATCGGCCCATATACCATCGTCGGCATCCGCGCAAACGGAGCAGTGGAGATCCAGGGAAGTGCTCCTAACTCTGTTCCTTTCCTTGTCAATGGTCATAGAGTGAAAGTCTATAGGGATAATTCCGAGTTGTGTGTAGTGGACGAAGTTCCACTACATGCACTCCCTACTATCGCCTAGACGGACGAGGGGATATTCTCGATGAATTCCTGGGTCAAGTAGTAGGTTAACAATTTTGAAAAAAAAAAACACACAAACTGAACCAGGGTATCTTGGGAATACTCTAAAGAAGTGTGTAAATAGTTTAATTGCTTTTCAAACTTAGAAAATCCAAAAATATTTTCGAAGCACCAGACTCCGAAGGAAACCGATACTTTATACTCTAACCTTGATCTGGGAGTCTGGAACCTTCAATTTTTTTAATTGTGTAGGATCATGGTCTAGGGAGTCGTCTGGAGGAGAACCTGAAGGGAGAAGTCAAGGGAAGCTTGGAGGAAGAGGTCAAGGAGGGACGGAGAAAATTTGAATTTCAAATCTGCCGATAATTATGGAAGTTGTACGGTTGCTTACATCATGCCTGCAACTGCACCATCCTTTCATCAGAAAAGCAACCGTCGTCTCTCTCTCTCTCCAATAATCCCAAATCGACGAAAATCTGAATTTACTCTCCTTTCTCTCTACTTTTGTTCTCTCTCTCTAGAAAATAAACCCTAACCTAAATTCGACCAGATTTTCTTTCAATTTCAGATCTGCAGTGATGGATTTACCCAAGTCACCGGAAGTTCACAAAACACGGTGTATGACCCAGCCCTGTTGGCGGAATTGACGCAGAAATTGGGGAGCGTCGAGAAAGCAAAAGAAGTGTATGCCTTGTTCGCCGCTAGCCTGATGACGTCCGCGCCGGTCGTACCACCACTGACGACTCCGGCAAACTCGACTGCACAACCGGCGAATCTTCGTGAAGAAAGACCGCAAGAACCTACATCTCAACGCGTAGAAACCGCTTCACAGGAGGCGGAGAAAGAGAAGGCAGTACGCGAACGGTCGGAGGAGGATAGACCGACAAACGGCGGAACAGATGATGAGACAGAGAAGCACGGTGATGAGAACCCTATTTTTGAGAGAAAAGAAGATGGTGAGGGGGAAACCCCTGTTTTAGATGAAATTGTGGAGGGGGCAACCCCTATTGTGGACAGTATGATTGAGGGGGAAACCCCTATTGTGAAGGATGTTGCTGAGGGGGAAACCCCTTTGGAAACTGGGGATGAGACCCCAATTGATTTCAGGGGTGCGACCCCTGAGTTCGTGGAAGAGGGGGCGACCCCAAGTGGTGTCTGGGGGGAGAACCCCATTTATATTGAGGGGGCAACCCCGATAGTGGAACGTGAAGGGGAAACCCCGGAAAAGCTGTTGGAAGAAGCAGATCTACTTGCGACTGGAGTACCGGAGCCCGAGGGAGGGCTGAAATTGATTGTGGACCTGGTGGGTGACCAGGATGAAGATGAACCTAAGATAGATGAGAGGGCAGAAAGGAGGCGCACCAGGAGGAGTCTCCTCGATGAAGTCGATGACTTAGTTCCTGATGCTGCAGAGGCAGAGGAACACCGCTTGGCCAAGGAAAGGGCGAGGAAAGGAAAGGCGGCGGCGACCTCATCTACCCGGTCAAGGAAGGCTCCCTCCGTTAAGGAGGTCGAGGATACCCTTTCCCCTATAACCGAGGATCCCTCTGTCGAGGAGCAAGACGATCCCATTCCTGAGCCCGATTATGAATCTGAAGAAGCTGAAGAAGAGCCTATTCCAGGATGTCCGGAAGTCTGGCTGACTAAAGAGTTGGTAGAGGAGATGAGGCAGTTCGACGATCAGAAGAGGACCGCAGTGTACAAGGAAAGATGTAGCGCTGGGAAGATGACCAAATCTGGGAAGCAGTACAGCTCAAGGGAGCTTAAAATGATTGCATGTGACAAGGAATTCCGCGCTTGTATCTATTCGATAAGATTTGAGTGGTTATTACAGCACAGCCAGGAGAGGGTGCCCGTGGATCTAGCAAGGGAGTTTTTCTCCACCTTTCGTTTAAAAACACCACTGATCTCGACGCGGATTCAATAACGTTCAGGCTTTTTAATGAAGAGTATGAGATGAGCATTCGGGAATGGTCTCTGCGGATGGGGTTGTTTACCCAAGCCGAGGATGAAGAGGGGGCATGGAATGAAAGGATGATTGGAGTGCCGAAGAACACGCCCGGTTTCAAGGTGCAAACGGCATGGGAACTGATCACGCACCCCAAGGCGGGAACGTTTAAGTCCAGCTACTCCAAAGCCTCTCACATTGAAGACCGAATTCTCCGCTTTGCTCAGACGTTTGTCAGTTACAACTTGATGGGAACCGCTAATTCAGCTCTTACAACCACCGACCTTTACTTCACATGGTGCATGGCGAAAGGTGTTAAGGTGCATTTAGGATATTGGCTGGCTCAGGCATGCCACCAAATGACGAGCAACCCTGCGCGTCATATGTATACCTGCCACCTCCTCGGCGCCTACCTCCAACGAAACATAGAAATGAAGATTGTCAAGACCGCTCCGTTGGTAGTCATGTGCGAACCCCCGGAAGTGTTCAGTGTTGATTATTTTTTCAACAAGGGGTTGTTGCAGACTCATGGCACCAAGACTCTCTTCTACTCGTTGGGAGATAAGGTGAAAGCAGAGCCTGAGGAAGCCATGCCAAGTGAAGAGGTTGAAGAGCTACGTAAGGAAGTCCAGGATGTGAAGAAGGAGATGCAGTTAATGAGGAGGGAAATGATAAAGGAACTTGGTGGGATCAGAAAGGAATTGAACGGGAATCGGGAGGAAGTGAAGACCCTGAGGGGCAACATTGCAGATTTGGCGGTGAAGTGCGCCAAACAAAATGAGCGAATGACGGAAGCGGTGGAGCTTTCAATGAAAATGTTGAAGTGGATGCAGCAGACGCTCCCCTTGACCCAGTCGAAGGTAACTCCTGGGTCCAGCAGTGAAGTCAAGCAGCCCATTCAGAGCAGTCCCTCCGTCGGCAACCGCAGCAATCGCTCAAGCAGTTGATCTCCCCGCCCGTTCCCAAACAAGTTCCAAGCCCATCTAAATCAAAGTCTATAGTGAGGAAGCCAGTACCCGAACAATCAGCACATGAGGAGGAAGAGCTGGAGCAGCCAGCAAAGAAGAAAGTACGGATGATCCGACCCGGAATCCCACCCCAGTCTGGCTCTCGAGGGAGCCAGCCCCAGAAGTGAATCACCACCCCATGACCAAGTAACTTTTAATTTTCATGCTTTTAGTTTTTTTTATTATTTCTGTTACCTATGTGTGTTTTATAATTGTCTGTGTCTTCTCCCACTTAGCCCACTGCGTGGTCTAAGTGTGAGAAGTTTGTATTTTCTGTTTTATTGTGCTTTTTTCCCACTTAGCCCAATGCGTGGTCTAAGTGTGAGAAGTTTGTATTTTCTGTTTTATTGTGCTTTTCTCCCACTTAGCCCAATGCTTGGTCTAAGTGTGAGAAGTTTATATTTTTATAACCTGTTTTGTTGTTTTGCATTGATCTCTCTGTTTCCCCCCTTCACGACGATGGCTTGGGGACAAGCTTGAGTGAAGTGGGAGGGGGAGAGGAGTCAATGCATTATTTTGTCTGCATGTTAAGAGTCTGTAGGTCTAAGTTTTGTCGCATGAGCCAGTGAATATAATACGACATGATCCTCTTAGTGAAAGTAATTGAAAATAGGAGGCATTTCAACTTAGAAGCTTTTTCCTGTAATAAGCCTAGTTAATCTGAGTGAAGCGAGAACGATGGAGGATGTCTCTACTTACTTAGTTGTGATTTTCGCTGTGTTTGTTGGATTTTGTTTCCGAAGAGTTTTGTTGAAGTATATATGGATGCTTTGCGTTCCATCTCATAGATCTGCATTTGATTGTGTTCGATTTTGATGGATCCATGTTAGATTAAGTAGATCTAAGGTCCTATGTTTTAAGTTTGCATGATTATGGTAAATTGTTGTTCAATTCATTTTTCGCTTGATAAAGACGGTTAGGTTTGATAGCTATGGGTTGTGTTTACTTTTTACATCCAATCTTCAGTTTGTTCTCTTTTCAAGATGTTCGACTTTGCTTTGTCGTTGGCAGATCCGATGAAGAATATGAGGCAGTTAGTTGTTCAGATCTAGATTTGCAGCTTTACACCAACTTTACTTTTTAGCAGCTTTTTTGAGTCTGTCAGTTGCGGGGTTTGGTCCCACTTTATTTTTACCTTTTGTTTGGCTATTTCGGGAAAGTTTTAGTTTGAATCTCTCAGTTTAATCCAGTTGATCTCTAGGTTGATTAGTTAGGAGTTAGCATAGATAGTTCTGTTCCTAGTATAGTCGAGTGAAGTTGATCAGTTCGTTTAGTTCGTTGTTAGTCAAGTAGGATAAAAACTTAATCCACTTTTCAAGCGTGGCAGCAGCCATCTCCCAAATGTCAACAACAAATGTGAAAACACTTCATCTCTGTGGGATTCGACCCTTACTTCTCTTTACAAGCTAATAGCATTGTGGGTTAAGGCTTTGAAAGCAGCTCTCAGTTCTCGATTGCACACCCGAAAGCATGTGGATGGATCTTGGGAATCAAACTTGATCAGTTAATTTGTACCGCTTGATCCATCTGTGAGAAATTGCAGGTTAAGTCAAGGCGTGTCTTCTGGGTCAGTCTGTCAATTCTCTATTGATCAGTCTGCGTTAATTTCACCTGCAATTTGGAACACTTACACGAGAAACAACAACGAGACTTTCAACTATGAAGTCTATTTTTCTCAATAAGATTTTTTGTTTTGACTCATTCAACGTGAAACGTGGAGAAGACTTATAAAGTACTCCCTTTGTCCCGTAATAGGAGTCCTATTTAGTTATGGCACAAGTTTTAAGAGATGTAAAGAAAAGTAGGTTGAATAAGTTAGTGCAATATGAGTCTCACTTAGTTATTTTAAGACATGGAGATGCATCAAAATTAGTTATTTTTTGGCATCTCGCAAAAATTGTAAAGACATGATATATTCCCTTCGTCCCACTATGTAAGGGCAAAAAGAAATCCATAAAATAGGAAATAAAATCAATCAATATCTCATGCTATACCTTGAATATGATAAGAAAGGAATTAGTTATGGTAAGATTTGATTCTGGATTTAACTATGAAAGAATATGCACATTGATTAAATCCATAAAAATAATATCTTCTTCAGTTAAATATAGATGGGTTTTTGAAATTCACAAGGAAGAATACGGAGGGGGTCGAAAATTGGGTAGCACAAAGTAGGAAAGCTTTGGTTTGGATTTAATTTGAACAAATATCCCAAGCCAATTTTTTGAATCCAAGAAAACTATAATTCTTCCAAAAGATGAGGGGGTCGACAGTAATAGGGAGTTATAGGCTGGAAAAATTATGCAACCCATTTAATTAAACCCACACGTTCGAAAATTAAATCGCGCACAAGCACGACATAAATTAAATTAAATTAAATTAATATTCAAACATTCACAAATGGATAATCACACAAAATAAATAAATAATTTCCACATAGTTGAGAAATTAAAGTCATAAAAATTCGGGGCGCTATATTCGGGGTAATCACACAAAATAAAGTCATAAAAATTTCCACACGTTGTGATTTTAAATTAACAAAAATTATGATTTGGGTTAATTAATCTTCACCTAGTTGAAGAAGAACATTCGTCAACTTCGAAAAAACTTTTTGGATGCTCTATAATACATTTATTTCATTTTTATTTTTATTTTTTTTGTTTTGTCTTTTGTTCGATGAAACTCTACACAGAATAAACTCATGGATTTTCTAATATGCACAAATATTTATGATCTACGAATTATGGTATACATAGAGAAGAGAAGCACTAAAGAGAAGCTGAGAAATCGGTGTTCCAATTTGCAAAAAAAATAGTACAAAATTCATTAGTGTGGGGAAATGAATCAGCAATTGATCCCACATTTGTTGGTATCAGGGCCCTTAGTCCTAAGTATGAATGGATCAATCCTGACCCAAAGCAAGGAGAAAATGGAGGCAAGAAGGATAGACCATATGACAACAATGGTGGGAGTCCTGTTCTGCTTGCCCATCAAACCCTTGAGGAAGGGATAAAGATGCACGATGACCCAGAAGGCGAAGAAGAGCTTTCCGAAGAGAGGGCCCCACGATTGGTAGCCGTTGTTGATGGCATCAGATATCCCAGCCACCACCCCCACCAAGTTTATGATGAGGATGGTGGTTGGAGGGATGAGCAACGTGGTCCACTTGAAGGCATACAGCTCGCTGAAGTCCTCATCGTCTGATGCCTTAGATGTGACTGTGAAGTTGGTGTCTATCCCCGCCAGCACCTTCAACAGCCCCTGGATCACCGCAAATAGATGCGCTGATATGCCTCCAATCACCCAGAACTGCTCGTTCCTCCACCACTCCTCGATGCTCACCCCGCTCCACCTCAGCTCTAGGATCCCTGTGATGAAGATGGACAGGAACAGAGCGATGAAGAAGAGACTCGCGAAAGTGCTTATCTGGATCACAAATTTCCCCAGCGTTAGTTGGAGTTGGACCTCCATCTTCACATTCATAATTTATTGTTATATATAATTATACCTCTGGCATTATAAATTTTCCGGTGAGTAAGCAGATGGCTGGGAGTGTGCAGTAGGCCAGAAGGGGCAGAGCCGTGAAGGGATAGACGGTGGTGTTGACGTAGGCAAACCGCTCCAGCCACTTGAGCTTGCCCTCCTTGTGACCGTACAAGAGGGGGCTGTGGTGACTGAAGAAGATCTCCACTGATCCAAGAGCCCACCGCAGCACCTGGTTCAGACGGTCCGACAGATTGATGGGAGCTGATCCTTTGAATGCAGGCCTCTTAGGCATACAGTAGATTGACCTCCACCCGCGACAGTGCATCTTGAATCCTGTCAGGATATCCTCTGTGATTGACCCGTAGATCCACCCTAACTAAACTCATCATCAATCAACACAAATAAGTCCAAGTTAGTTTCTTGAATGATTTGTGATTTGCAGTAGTAGCTCTACTTTATTGTGTATTACCTCTAAGCCCCATTCTGTTTTGTCTTCATATCCACAGCTTATCACATGGATGGCTTCCTTGAGCAGAGCTGCGGGGCTGGAAGAAGGTGGGACGCCGCCTTCCACCATCAGAGTTGAGGTCACAAATATGGGTGACTGTCCGAATTTCTTCTCAAAGTTCATCTGTGACTTGAGGATCTCCTTGTCGTCTTCAAATCCTGCACTTGTTTCCGTTAGAGAAATAACACATATGAAGGACTTGACTGTTCAATAGAGAAACAAACATACCTTGAACATCTGCATCTCCATGTGGGATCTTCTTGTTGCGACGTCGGAAGCAGCAATCGCAGCTCACCATCTTCGGGCGCTTACGCCCCTTTGGAGGATCATACCCATACAATGCTTGTCTCCTAAAAACGCATCCTGTTCCCACATACACTGGGCCTTGAATCCCATCAAGACCTTTCATGTTGATCTGTAAAAACAAAGCAAAACAAAAATGAATTTACAAAGGAGTACTATGTATGTATGTTGTGGGAAAAAT
This sequence comes from Salvia hispanica, assembly GCF_023119035.1. Lineage (NCBI taxonomy): Eukaryota > Viridiplantae > Streptophyta > Magnoliopsida > Lamiales > Lamiaceae > Salvia > Salvia hispanica. The sequence goes on along the minus strand of NC_062970.1, from coordinate 10,619,327 downwards.
CATGTTACTCCGTACGTACGTCGAAAAAGACGGTGTTTCTATTGGCATATCGGTCGTGTCTGTCAATGCCATCAAATCTCTGAGGGAATTGCACATAACAGACCTTCTTCCCAACCTGTGGATCCATCAAGAAGCACATGGCTTCTCTCACAGCCTTGCTGTTGTTAATGTAGTGATCACAATCCAAGTTGAGCATGAAGGGCGCATTGGTGAGAACACCGGCAACACGAATCTGCAAAACACAATAATAATTAAAACATATACTATTCCACATCACAAAGTGAATAGAATATCTTTACCAGAGAATTCATGGCGCCAGCTTTCTTGTGATGCTGGAAGCCTGGCCTCTTCTCACGGGAGACATAGACGAGGCGAGGAAGCTCGTGACCTTCGACATCAAGCCCCCCATTCTGGCCTAGAAACACTTGAATCATACCAGGATGATCTTTGGTGTTGTTCCCTGGCCAGGGCGTCCCATCCTGCATGATCCATCCTCCCGGGGGCACCTTGGTCGCCTTAGCCACCATTGCGTTTATCCTCACCTTGAACTCTTCGTATTCTCTCTGTGTGAGTAAGACGACAACAAATTAAATTAACACACTTGTTAAATAATAGTGATAGTAATGCTTTCTTTACCTTCATAGCCCTTCTCTCCTTGACAAAAGTTGGCTGCACTTTGTCCTTGAGATAGTCCACCTTCTCAGCAAAGTACCATTCGGGCGCTCGTGGCTCGATGGCGAATTTCTTGCAAAAGGGGACCCATTTCCTGGCGAACTCGGCGGTCTCAGAGAGGGCCTCGAAGGTGCACATGGAAGCACCATCATCAGAGATGTAGCAAGATATCTTGTCAACAGGATAATCCACAGCCAGTATGGAAAGCACGGTGTTTGCGGTAACGAGAGGAGGCTCCTTCAAGGGGTCCACCGTACTGACGAATATGTCGACTGGGGCTAGCATGTTAGGCTCACCTTCTCTCTCATACCTGAGGGAGAGGCGGTCGAGGTAGGTCTCGCGATCGATGGGGAACCATTTGGGGAACTGGTCGAGGATCCAGGAGAGGGCGAACCAGATCTCGCAGACGATGGAGGTGAGCCAGAGGCCGATGGCGTCATGGACCGGGTTCAAGATCCGATAGCGGAGGAACAAGGCCAGCACCACAAGGCGGGTAACGATTACCATGCGGTAAGGGTTGATCTTGCTCGAAGCTATTGGCACTTTGCGTGAGAGTGGCTGTCGCGCCTCGTCTATACTGTAAATATATACTTACAAATTAATTACTACTAATATGGAGTAAATAAATTGTGTAATTATTTTTGTACTCAACTCACATGCCCATGTCAGGATCGGCTAATTCATCATATTGATCATGATTTCCTCCTTGCTGCACTTTCCACTCATCCATTCTCTCCTTCCATCCCAAATCTTTCCTATCATCCCATCTTCCACTTGCTGCAAAATTCATATAGGAGTATATATTTATTTATGATGTACTTAGCTTAGTAACAAACATATTAATCAATACTACATATATATGGGTATGTACCATGATCATCAGTGACGGGATGCACCCGCTTATGCAAAGTGGGCCCCATTTGATCTCCATAGCTTGAAATGGGGAACTCTCCGCTGACCGGGCGGGAGCGACCGCCTGAGATAACCGGTGGGTATTGGGCGTTTATATCCTCGTGATCTTCCGGCCCTCTCCCGTAGCTCATCTTACCATGAAGCATTGCTTCAGCTATATCAGTGTTCTTTTTCTGCTGCTCATCAATGTTGAATTCGTGCTCGATGTCGTCAGTGTCCTCCTCGTCGTCGTCTCCCTCAACCCGAGGGCTCCCTAAATTGATACTAGCACAATTAGTTCTACATTACTCCTATTAATTAATTCATTAATTACTTTTAGCACTTGCCTTTGAGGCGCTTGTATCTGGTTTTGCACTGTGGGCATAGCTGGCTGCCCTCTCTCCTCTCGTACTCGTAGCAAGGCCGGCACACTGGGAAGCCGCATTCGTTGCACGCCACAAACAGCTCTCCCTCCACCGTCACCCCCATCTCGTCTCCGCATATCTCGCATACTTGCCCACTCAAGTTCTTCAAAGCCTTAGGCTGCAATCCAAAGTCCAAAAACAAATCAAAATTAATTCTAATGCAAAATTAAATACTAGGAGTATAGTAAGTGTTTGTTCACCTCTTCATGGCCGTGGATCACCACGAGCTCGTTCCGGTTGTGGGAACCGGCCACCAGCCCTGCGCTGGCTTCCATTCTACTGTAATTAATTGTGTGTAGAAGATAGATGTCGAGTAATGGAGTGTTTCGAAATTCGAATCGAATATATTTAAGTTTACAAAGCTAGGAAAGTGTATGTGTGTGTGTATTGCTATTTGCTACCTAATGTGCGTGGTCATGTGTTGCTAGCTGTTGGGTGCAGAGTCTCCATTGCCTCCAAGTTAAGCTTCTTCTGTTTCAACCACCTTTCTCTTTCATCTTCCACCAAACTTATACTCCTATACAATTTACACACCAAAACAGACCATACTCTATCTTCAGACTTATATATTTCCTCCATTAATTCTTCAATTTTAGTATGTACTAGTATCAGTATATCACTTTGACTTCTTTTCTATTGATCATCAGTTACTAGGGATGTCAATCTAGCCCGAAACCTGCGGGTCGACCCAAATAATCTGGTAAAATCATAGGGCTAGAGCTGGAAAATTGTAACCCAAATACATAACCGGGCTACACGGGCTGACCCGTTTGGGTCTGCGGATTATGCGGGCTGGCCCGGGTGGGTTGCGGGTTAGCCCATGGGTTGAGCATTTAAAAAAAATATTATCAAATTTAGGGTTTATATTCTTATATATATGAAATATATATGACATATGAACTATATATGGTAATTATGTCTTCCTTCTCAAATTAAAATTTAGGGTTATATGAAATATAGAGTATACTAATATCATAATATGTACTTATATAATCACATTAAACTCCATACAATTTATTTTTTGGCATACAATTATATGTACTATCTTTTCTTCTTAGAATTTAATTTTTTGGGTATACAATTAAGAACGTTATTTAACTCCTTTTGAAATGCATGATTTCCATTTAATTGTATTCAGATTCACACGTGCTACTAATTGAGCAATATGTTTATGTGTTTTGTTTCAATTTTGAATTGCTATTATTTTCCTTCTCTTGATCACTTTGATAATATTTCAATTTACGACAATCTGTTTTTTTTATAAGTTAGAATATTGAATTGGATAGAAAGAAACCAATAAGATCACTTCTGACCCGAATAGCCCGTGGGTTAGCTCGAAACCCGAAGAGTTAGGGTTAGGGCCAAAAATCTATAACCCGAAAAATCTACGGCCTGAATAACCCGCACCCATATAGCTCGACAACCCGAATGAGTTGGCCCGAACCCAAGCGGGTTAGCCCAATTGACATCCCTATTAGTTACAATGATTAACTTTTAATTTTATTTTGTAGGGAATCACCGTATTTAGCTAGGATTCATTTCCAACTTTATGCCTCACCTTTTTCATTCTGAAATATTAAGTATGATGCTGTTTTATTAGTATTATTATAATCATAAGTGTAATTAAAATTATCGGAATTCAAATCCTTTTAGTGGGCCCTTCCATTGGTAGAGGAAATTAAAATATGTTTCATTCTATTATTAAGAATATAAATATTCTTTATAAATTATTATGAAGGAGCAAAGTCGCTATGCTGCATACGACCTCAAACATATATCATGATTTTAAAATTTCAAGTTAATACCATGGCGTAAGAATGATATTATCAGAATAAAACAATCAAATAATAAAAAACACGAGAAGGTCCAATTAGGTACCCATAAAAATTGATGTGTTTGGTTTCATTATATATATATTTCTAGCAATGGTTTTACGTAGATTATAATCAAAGAATAAAAATACGAATAAAACAATCAAAGAACAACAATACATATGTACGAGGAGAATAAAACGCCCTAAAGGAATATACAATCAAAGAAGTAGATTAAAAATGAAAAGTAAATAACAATTTAAGTCATGCATAAAATACGATATGTCACAATACGAAAATAGAAAGAAACTCATAAAAATCAGAATTTTCAAAATAACCCAGTGGATAAGAAGAAATAATAAATGCACAAAATATTTATAATCCCAATGTAGTTTTTTTACGAGAAAACTGAAAAAATTATAATATTCTCGATTACTAAAAATTTGTCACTTATTTCCATTTTTATCTCATCCTTAAAAATTTATCATTTTCACTTTTTTTCATTTTTAATTGTAGATTTCATATTCCACTAATTCATTCTCACTTACATTTTTATAAAATTAATATATAAAAGTAAAACATACACATGCTACTAATTTTTTTTAACTCACTTTCTATTATATTTTTTAAAATTCGTATCGAATCAAATAGCACAGCTATTTAGGCTGAAAATTTAACTTGGGCTGTTGATTTAAGTAATTGGAAGATCGGGCTGGAGTTTTAATATATGGACTACGAATAAACGCTTCGACGTTGAAAATTGAATGCTGAAAATATTTTTGAATTGGGGTGAATTGAAAGGGACACTAGGCTCATTGAATTTGTAGAATCATTTTAACCATCTGGATGATGGATTTGGAAGTACATGAAAAATAATATCCTATAAAACTTTATTATATTTTTTGGGCGACATCTACTATGATTTCAGTGAAAGGCTGTGTTTGGTAGTAGCCAGGAGCATGGTTAAGCCATTTTATCTATGTTATCCTCTTTGTTTGGTATCAAATTGGGAAACCCATAACGGACCCAGATAGAGCTCCGTTCCATCCAAAAACGACTGTTTCACGTTGATTATTAACTTCTCATTTTGTTGCGGATAAATTATACGCCTCGTAAGCCGCAATGAATTGGCCAATATTTCCCAATATTAGGAGATTTTGTCTCCAAAACCCTCATATTTCCCAATATTAGGAGATTTTGTCTGTGAGGTCTAGTAGTCACGAACGTGATGTTGTGTCGCTAGTTGTGGAGGAGTATCAGGAAGTCAATCGTGTGAAGAGGTTGTTGTTTACAGCTATTCTGGAATGTATGCACAACAACCGGTCATTTTCAACAACGAAGATTAAATGTGCAGCCTTACCGAATATTAGAGCGTGTTTCGGCACAAGTCGCCCACCCAACGCGTCTGGTAGGCCTTACTTTCGTTGATTGCATAAACAATCTTAGAATGGATCGCAATACATTTGGTCGATTATGCATTCTACTGCGCGAGCGGACTGACCTGATTGATGGAAGATTCGTTACCGTCGAAGAGCAGGTTGCAATGTTCCTTTGCGTTTTGGCGCATCACAATAAAAATAGCATGCGGGCTTCAATTTCCGTCACTCATTGCAAACGGTATCACACTTCATTCACTCAATTTTGAGTTCAATCTTGCAACTTCATGGAGATCTGCTGGTTACACCAGAACCCGTAAACGATGGTTGTTCATGGAGATCTGCTGCTACCGAGAGGGTTACATCGCGGGCTCGGGAAGTACATGTTGATTGCCTACTCCATATCCAAGTCGTCTTCACGTTTATGGCTGATGTAATATTTGTATTTGGAATTGTAATTGGTCGCCTACTTTAGCAACTTCTATGTCTTACTATTTGGTAGTTTTTGTATGGGATTGTAATCGGCTATTCTATAGTTTTGTTATATGCAGTAGTCAGATAATCTACTTATTTCGAACTCAATTGTGGTACGATGTTATTTATGTTCATTTCAACCAAGTTATTTTGAGTTTTTATTGGTGGAGACCAATTTTTTGCTCACATCATGGTATCTGTATAATTTTTAATTGCATAGACAATTCTTTAAAACTAGGTACTAAAGAAACTGACATAGTACAAGCAACACAAGAATAACTTTCATTACATCCATAATTGAAAAACATACATACATTACAAAACGAGTACACACACATATATAATAGTGACCTCATGCGCATTGTTCATACTTATATGCCCTAAAAAATGCTTCCCCAAAAGACTCAATCCTCGAATACAACAAGAAAATGCACTTCCATCGGATCTACCAATATGAAGGTGCACTTTGTCCCAAACTGAAGCAAGTTTGCACGGGCGGCGAAATCTTTCCACCCACGGACCACGGTGCATTCGAACTTTGTTGCCCTGGTTTGTGATTCCCACGTCCCAACACTGAGTACCAAATTTATACTCCTATACAGTTTACACACCAAAACATACCAAACTCTATCTTCATCTATACTTTTACATTAATTCTTCAATTTTATGTATCTTAGTTTGACTGCTTTTCTATTGATCATTACTTACAATGATTTACTAAACTTTTAATTTTATTTAGCTAGGTAATCACCATATTAATAGCTAGGATTCCAACTTTATACCTCATCATTTTCATCATTTCATGCTAAACTATTAACTATGATGCTGCTTTACTAGTACTGAGGTTACTCTGTAAAATGTACTATAAATGTTAGAATTTATTAATTTATTTGATTTACTACAAATGGACAGGAGGAGAAAGCTTACATTAAAACTGCATCAAAAAATTGAAATAATGTAGTGTAGAGTCTCCAAAAATAAATGAAAATTAGTTGTTGCGAAATGTTGCGGAAATAACAAAGAGTGTTTAATTCATTCCTGGATGCCATTGCGATTTGCGATACATATAAAATGATACAATAATGAAATATAGTAAGTTAGTTAGAACCATCAAGTGATGCCCACGATATATAGCGCGGAATAATTTTTGGTTATATTTCAATGTCTTTCACATTCTCCTTTTTACAAAATACTCCACCTATTCAAATTAATAAAATTAGAAAAGTAGACTAAACTAAAAAAAATAAAAGAAATATTATTAAGTAGAAACATTGATATACATTCACTAAGGAGGATAGAGATGATGTTGTACAGTATTTCATATACAAAAATCGAAATCGAGGTGTGTTAGCATGCATCATCGTACTTGAAATCATCTTAGTACCAAAATAGGGAAAGTTGGTCACCTCTCCAAGATTGCTTCATTTGCAAAAGATGACTTCTCAGGCTGCCTTCTTCAACCTGCACAAACAAACCATGTCCGATCACTAGGCCCTTCTTCATAAGATGGAATGAAAGAGGGAATAGTATGAAATTGTCATTTCATTTCTATCTTTATCAAAATCTCAATTTTCTGGTCACTAGTCACTATATAGTACTCCCTTCGTCCCGACTAAGATGACATATTTTTTGGCCGACACGAGATTTTAGAAGTTATTGGTTAATATGTTTAATTAAAAAAAAAGTGAGTGTAGATATTAAAATAGAGAGATAAAGAAAGATGAATATCTAAATATAAGTGAGAAAAAGTGGTTGGATGTATTAATTGGAAAGATAAACTTTCCAAAGAAGGAAATGTGTCATTTTAATTGGGAATAACTAAAAAGGAAAAGTGTCATTTTAAGTGGGATGGAGGGAGTATGATACTACATTCGTCCCACAATAAAAGTCACATTTTGTCATTTCGGTCCGTCTCATAATATGAGTCATATTTCACTTCTACCATAAATGGTAAATAGGTCCTACATTCCAGTAACTCACTTCACTCACATTTTATTATAAGCCCAATATAAAAAAGTAGGTCTCATATTACACTAACTTTTCCAACCCATATTCTTTACATCTCTTAAAACGCATGTCCACACCAAATGTGATCGCTATTGTGAAACGGAGGTAGTATGATGCTTTCTACAATGTGAATATGAATGTATTCAAGCCACCACTGAACAAGACGAAGAAGAATAGGATGACACTAACCCAATGGGAAATCTATTCAAACTACATCCAGTAATCATGAAAGGAACCCTTACCTGCAAAGCAGCTATGGAACAAAAAAGTGATTCACACTCATTAAGCACGGCTCTTTCACGTGCTGCAACATCAGCAAGTTCCGCTACCAAGGAGTTCATACTCTCTACCTGTACAAGAAGTTTATACGGTCAATCTTTAAGCAACGTCATACACAAGGAGAATGGCAGAGGGTAAAGTTATGTATCTTGACTTTTTGACTTGAATAAACTAGTGCAGCATATACAGGAGACAAGATTGTATAATATGAAAGATCTCACCTGATGGAGAATGGGGCGTAAAGAGGATGTCATAGCCTTCATCACATTATCAGCAGAGCATACAGCTCCTTTTACAGATCTAATATCTACCTGAAAAAACAAAGAATGGTCAAATGAAATAGTACTATTTTAACAAAAATTTAGTCAACTAGCATACCCTTGTTCCTTCAGCAACTGGAATCCGGAGAGTACTAGCCTGCAAATCGTGGATGGCCCAGGTCATTAAGTTAGTATGGTCCCTCTCAATTGAAGCCCACTCAACAAGACAACTCGCCTGATAAAGTCGAATCCCAATTAGAAATTATGCAAGGAGTCTCTCAACCAAACACTGCCATATGGTAAAGACAGTAAATATAGAAGTGATGCAAATGTTGAATATGTGGCCAGTAAGACATGATGATACCATTTCAAGGAAAACAGACAAGAATACAAACAGAAACAATGATGGTTTTGAAGTATGCTACAGGAAATGTGCATTATAGAAGTTTAGATCAATCGAGCTTATAAAGAAAATAAAATATACAATAGAAATTTATTCAGAAACACTTGAAAAGCTAAACCAATCTGATGGCATAAACATACCACATTCAGACCCCTTCCTAACAAAACCGTGGAACATTTTTACGTTTTCTTTAACAAATAGCTAGGATAATGGCCTTCTTTGTGAAGATGAGTTACTTTGAAGATAAGCCTTCCAATAGTATCAATAGTTGCAAGACATTGACTGACATGATCTTTTCAACCCATCAGGATTAGCAAGTTCTTTTCCTACTCAAGGATTGAACAGTTTTAATTTTCCGTATTGCTTCTGTTGAATAGTGAATTCTATATGTTGCATAGCATGATAAAGATTTCACTTTGTATATTTGTTCAGTGCTAGAATATTTGTGCTGATTAGTGAAAAATTTACTTCATCAGAGAGAGATTGAGCTAAACCCCAAATCAACAGATGTGCAGTTTGCAGCTCTTTTTGCACTGAACTTCCACATATCCAAACAAACCATGGAAACCACGGAAAGCATGTATTAAACACATGAAGAATTCACATACAAGTGTCACTATAGTTATAACTTATAAGTCTTACTTGATTGACCCAAACTGAATAAAGCTTCAACTTAAGCTTCAGCTGCTGGAGATTAGATCTTTTTTTTCTGACTGAATCCAACAGATCTAAGATTGTCATCCACGTGTTGTATAATATTTTCTACACAATCAATAATGTTCGATGATCAGAAACATAACTTGCTAAAAAGCAAGAAAAGAGACAAGCTAGTTAAAATAAATGTAGTTCCTTCTTCATAGTTAGTATACCCCGGTTGAAATTTCTCCATGAGTTGAATTTAAAAACTAGCTAATTCTGAACCTTAATAAAACAATCAAGGAAAAAGGTAGCGTGTTGGTGTGTTAAAGGAACATATAACAGCTTAAATTCCAAATATATTGACACGAACCTCTGCTTTTGCTTTATGAGAATGCATTGCAGCATCAACTCGAGCATTTGTATATCGCCATTGCAAATGTCTATTATACAACAGCCTTAGCTGATGGACGTCTTGAATGTCAATAGCAGCTTTCTTGCCTTTCTTAATATCTGCGATAAAACTAAGTACAGAAGTATCCTGAGGTTGTCTGGATGGGCTCGATGGCCTCATCCTAGCAGGACTAGAACCTCTAGAAGACGGGTGAACAATCGTGACTCGTGATGGACTGACCACTCTGGACACCGAGGGTGAAGAGGGGCGTGATCTGGGGATTGGCAATGACTGAGTCCTAGCCACTGCACTCATCGATGATGATCTTTCTGATGAACTCGATGAGGAAGGCCTCTGCACCTTTTGCGAATCATCATAAAATGCACTTCCACAAAACATCAGCTTTTCGATCTCAACATGTGACGTAGGCATAATAAGATCGCTCGCACTTTTCCTTACAGGTCTGCTTGTCCCATCCAGAGATAATCTCCTGAAGGAAGGTGTAGTAGCCATCCTAGATTGAGATAAAGAAGTTTGGTTTACCTTTTCAGTAGCACCACTTCTGCTAGCGATAGAGGATGCTCTCCCGCTCGTTCTGCTCGGCCATCGATGTTGATCTAGTAGAGAAGATGGTAAACCATCAAGAGGTTTAGAATTCTCCAACAGATCAGTAGAGTTCTTTCCTTTGAGAGGGCTTCTCTTCTTCTCTGGTGTGGGCTTCCTTGCAGATGGTGTTTCTCCCTTGCGAGCTACATTTGACGGTGGCTTCAGAGTTCGATCTGAAGGCATACGAGAAATCGTGCTTTCTTTCTTACCATCGAATTGCAAAGAAACCTGGAGACTTCTCATTGTAGATGGCCATAAAGACTCTGGCGATGATTTATTAACCGATGTCTTTCTTGGTGTCACGAGCTTTTCGGCAGCTGTATCCTGCACCGGTGTCGATGGAGAAGGACTACGTGGTGATGTTGGTATAGTCGGGCGTCTTCTGTCAGCTGATACAGCTCTCTTTGGCAAGGGCATGGTTGAGGCAGTGGATGCCCTCCCAGCATTTGGTGAGGGGCAGCGTTTTGGAGCAGCCGCGACAGATCGCGTTGGCGACATATACCTTGAGCTAACCTCTCTGGTTCGGGACCTACGAGTGGCGGCTCCATTTTTGTTGTCAGCTGAAACAAGTGGTGGCCTCAAAGTCACTGTTGTAGATTGCTTCCACACTGCTTTCTCTGACTCACATACATCCATCCAAATAGAGCAAACTAAACCTCATTAATGTCTGTGATCATCTCATTGCAAGCATGACCACACTAGGAGACACGCTATCACCGAACCCAATTAATTTATTGACAATTCAACAAATGCTTCTTAAAGGAGATCCTTTCCACTCTGAAAATCTGCCAGATAAATATGAAGGCAAAAGTAAGATACAATACATGATAAAGCAAGAAAAGAATAATAGGCATGAAGAAAAAGGAAAAGATTCTCAAAAGAATACATCTTTACAGGCAATCAGATCTCAAAGCATTCAATTCCACAAAATCCAGCAAAGAAATACAAATGGGATTTACTCTAACCATCTGCCCCAGCCCAGATCACATAGCAACTAGGCTTATAATGAGAAAGACAATTGCAAAAGAGTAAATACAAGTTATAGTCACTATTACAACTAAGAGACAAAAGCTAGTGGGTTTAGTTTGGATCCACGGAAATTGGAAATGGTGGAAAAGGGAAGTAGAACAACCACTGGTAAAGCTGTCTAGGCCAAGAATGGCATCTCATGGATATTTTATCTCACTATCTTGATCTCAGTCCCGGTCCCCCAGCCATTGTCGCTCTCACGAGAATGTCAGTGTTGGAGCTGCATATGCAATTCACACACACATTAAGGTACACTCACATTAGCCATTCTGTCCTGCCCCTTCTTCCCCCCACCAACTCCCTTTCATGAAAGGGAATTCAATGAAAATTATATGTTCACCAGCCCTCCCACAGAAACACATCCACAGAGTGATTAATTGTAATTGAATGCTCCCACACGCAATCGCTGTCACCCAAGAACTTAATAGAAGGAAAAAAATAAGTAAATAAACAGAAATTACAGTCTCATTTTCGGATCAAATGGAAAACTCTCAACTTTTTCTTGGAACAAACAAGGTTTCTCGAAGTAAACTAGATCAGGTAATGACAAAAAACATCACTATAAAAAAGATGAAAAATTAGAAAACTAAAAACAAAGAAATTGTAGGGTGATGGTAACAGCAATGGGACACCATGTGCAGGTAGAGATCATTGTCCTACCCCATGAACTCAAGACGACAAGCAATACACAAATCAACAAAAACCAAACAGTTAATTCCACCTTTAAAAAAACATCGCTATGCTCATAAATGACTAAAGAAATAATTCTAGTTTTAACGTTTAGTATGCATCCCTAATTTTACATGAATATCTATGTTGAACAAATAAAAAATTCTGCGCTTTGTCAGATTTTGTTCCTAAATTTACCAACACAATAGATTGCATTTCATCTCCGTTAAAACAAGGCTATTGAAAAGGGGGATAGAAAAAAAAAATCACTTGAATCAGTAAAAAATTCTGCTTCAGAATACTGATCAAAGTTGTTTAAGCCTTCTAAATTATACCTTAAAACCCCTCTGGAGTATAATTCAGCGAATTGATTGAAGATTCAAACTACCAAAAAATAAAAACTGATAAACACAGCTTTCATCGCAAAAAGAAAAAAAAAAAGTAACAGCAAAATATTAAATACCTGTATATTTTGCCTGGAAATAAAAGGGGCTTTTGGATTCTATGAAAAATCTGAGAGATTAAGATGATATCTAGATCGTTACTTAGATAACAGTGATGAAGAGATAAATTAAAGTATAAATGAAGTAGTATTAAATAACTGATTCAATACAGATTTTGGATAAATACAGTGAGTTGGGAATGATAATTTAAATAAAATGAACAAACGTGGGGGGAGATTCAGTTAGCGGAGGGAGGAGGAAGAGAGGAATGGCGCCGGCGCCGGTTATTTTCGCGCCACCCAATTATTTATTTAATAGAGCTAATTAAAATTTATTAATGTGATTGACATACTTTTCCATTTTCATTTTCCTTACGCAACGTGTTGACGCTTTTGCCCTTAGGAATTGCTTGAGGTGGCGCCCACTTCTCTGGCTGGGACTTGGGAGTAGGTTGGCAAAAAGGGTAAAAGTGGGCGAGGACTGTTTATTTTTATTTAGTAGCACAAGTAGTTTTCGGTAAAGTAGTTGTATATACTAATGCATGTTTTGGAACATTTGGAAATTAAGTTTTGAGAGAAAAATAAATAAATTTTATTGTCGGAGATATTTGAGAAATAGCCCCTACATTTTCTAGATATAGGAATTTAAGTATGAAAAAAAAATATTCCTAAAAGCAATTTAATTAGTATGACTAGATAATAACTCATTTTATTTTTATTTTTTTATTTTTTACGGGTAATTAATTTTAGTTTAAATATCATAGTATAGTGCATTCGAACCTAATACTTTTAATCTTGGTCATTATCACACACACTTAGAGTCCCATCTTATTAAACCATCTTTAATAATACTTTAAAACTCAAAATGAGATAGACAATCAGCTCTGATAGTACTCCAATGTCAATCTCATTTTTTATTCGTGAAATATATTTATTTTTAGATTTACACTAAAATAAATCCAAATCACTTTTATAAATTTTATAAGTAAAAGAGGTACTCTCTGTTTAGCTAAGATGTTCATCTTTTCTTTTTAGTTTATCTCAAGATGTTTACCTTTTTTATATTTAGAAATAAATCTCTCTATTTCTCTTCTCTCTCCTCATTAAAATATATATCTATTTTTTTTTCTACTTACTTCATCTAACAATTGCTCCTAAAATATCGTGTTACTCAAGAATGTGGATATCTTGAGTGGGACGAAGGAAGTAGTAGATAGATGATATTCTTTTGAATTTGAGTTTAGTGTAAATTATTGGATATGCTCTAGTGTGATGGGTGGTGAAAATAGACACTAAATTTCTTTCTCATTAGCTATACTCCAATTATTTTCTCTTTCGATCTTTCTCTTATTTTATCGATTATGTATTAAAATTCACGTCGTTTCAAGATGTATTGTTGTTATAAGATAGAGAGAGAGTACTATTTACCTTCAGCCGGCATTTAAACTATTATTGCATAATATTACTCCCTCCGTCCCAATTAAAATTATATGTTTTCCTTTATAGTTTGTCCAAATAATATGACACATATTCGTTTTTGGAAATTTTCTCTCTTCAATTAATATACTCTACCATTTTTTCTAATCTCCAATTAAAGTATTTATTTCTCTTTCCCTCTATATTTATATCTATATTTTCGCTCTCTAATAAAATAAGTACATTAATCAATAACTTCAAAAATCTTGCGTTAGCTAAGAAATATATTCCCGCCGTTCTATAGTAATAGAGGCGTTTTTTTTCGGAACAAAGATTAAGAAAAAATTGTGTTAGGTGAGTTAAGTAAAGAGAGAATAAAGTGGAAAATGAAAAAGGTAGAGAGATGAAGAGAGAAAAAAGTAAGAGAGAGTAAAGTAGGTGTGGAAAAATGTGTTGACTTTTACTAAAAAGGGAAATGACTCTATTACTATGGAACGTATCAAAATGGCAAAATAAATCTATTACTATTGAGCGGAGTGAGTATTATCTTAGCAGGACGGATGGAATAGTACTTTGTAGATTTTATATCTTAATCTCCAATGGCTTTAGGCCAGCCACAGGCTAGCCACTCTCTCTCTCTGCCACGTCATCAGCACTAAAATTCCACTTGCCACATCATCATTTTAAGCAAATAGGCTAGCCACAGGCTAGCCGCAATAAAAATAATTCAATTTACGGAATTAAATTTATGACAAATTACGGAATTAAATTTACGAGACATATACGGAAAAATTCATTAATTTCATTTAAATAACAAAAAGGTACATTGATTAAAAAAATTACATTAAATAAAAAAAAACACATAATCAAAAAAATCGGGCTTCCACACACGAGCCCCGCCTCTCTCGTCGCCGTCACCATCGCCGCCGCCACCCGGGACCTCCACATCTGAGCCCGCGTCTGAGCCCCCAACTGTGCTCTCGCGGCATCCAAATCGACCTGCATGCTCTCGAGCATCGAGTGAAGAAACCTCTTCGTGGCGTGGTGTGAATATTGTGAGCGGTAATTAGGTTTTTAACCTTTTTACAATTCTAATTTTTACTTTTTTAAAACTAAAATAAATATATAAAAATTAAATATTAGAAAATAACGGTTATTCGGTTCTAACCTCTCGGTTCTCGGTTAGAACCGAGAACCGCGAAAATCCTAAACTTAATAACCGGAATCGAACCTTAACCTTATTTTTTCGGTTCTCGGTAAAAAAAATGGTTCGGTTCTCGGTTAACTGAGAACCGAGAACTGTTTCCCCAGGCCTAACCGTGGGAGTCTGAGACGTCGCTCGTTGCCGGAGTAGACCGGTTGTTGTTGTTCATCTCTCGATGTTGTTCTTGTACAGAAATTTAGATAGAGAGAAAACTTGTTAAAACAAGTGGTACAAATGAAAATGACGTGAAAATCGCGAATATATAGTGTTTCAAAAATTAAAAAAAATAATAAAAAAAAATTGCGTTGGCCGATCGTTCGCCGATCGCCAGCCTGCAATGGCGGCCAGCGCTTTCAAATCGGCGTGCGCTCGCCTAATGGCTAGCCGATTCGGCGCTAGTAAGTCTCAGTAGTTCGGCTAGCCGACCGGCTAGCGCCGTGAATCGACTAGCCGCTATTAGAGATGCTCGAACAGGACGGAGGGAAAAGTACTTTATAGATTTTATGATAGATGAATCTCACTAATTTTAAACGTTGTCCAATTTAATATGGAATAATTTTTAACTGGGGCAACTTAAACAACAAAGTGGTTAAAACTCTCGAAACACTTAAATTTTCTGTGAATTGGATCCCTTAAAAAACGAATTTTGTTTCACTGGTTTAGAAACATCGAATGCAAAGTTACGGTAAAGTTCAATAATAAATGAAAAAGTAAGTACACACCCTGACACCCAACATAAATTGCTTTTATTTGTGCACTTAATTTACTCTCATTTGCACCTAAATTTACTTCATTTCTCTCATCTTTATAAAAAGAGTCATTCAATCATAAGTTCGACAAGGTGATATCATAGTCAATACCTGCTAAATTTATGATTTAAGCAAACTCCATTGTTCCTTTTTACTAATAATGCTAATTATTTTTTATTTCAGCTTCCATTGTCAGAATAGAAAGAAAAGGTATTCAGGATAAGGAGACAACATTAATTAAAAAAAATTAATAGTTTTCAAATTGAGAAGATAAGAAATTATTATATTGAAAATTTTCATTGAGTTGCACTAAATATAAAAAATATACTGTACTAGTCTCTTATGATAAAATTAAGATGTACTATAATGTTATTATAGTGACTATGTTTTATTGCTTATAACTTACGTGTCGACTACGAGTAGAGTTGGTTAATCGAGTATCTATGGATACCTAAACCAAAAATTTCGAGTAGTTGCACCCGAAAACAGGAGCGGACACACTTGGGAGAAGGATGGGGCTTAAGCCCTTGTCCAAAATTTGAAAAAACCATCTATAGCCCTTACTAAATTAATGTCTTTGAAGTCTAAATCATCAAAAATTATATGATAAAAGGGCTGAACGAAATCTGAAAAGAAAAATTGCAGAAAGAAATAGAAAACAATGGCCGCCGGTTATTGCGAAGAAGAAATACTCCCTCTGTCCACAAAAAATAGAGTACGATTATCATTTTTGACGTCCACAAAAAATAGAGCACATTCATTTATGGAAAGTTTTCAACCAATAATAATCATACACATCATTTCATTAACAATACTTCTCACTTATTTTTTCTCTTCTCTCTTACTTTTTTTCCCTTCTCTCTTACTTTATCAATTCTAATGTCATACACAAATTGCTCTATTTATTGTGGACGGAGGAGGTATAAAAAGATGTCTAAAAACTATGTCAATTTATTTTGTCAATTTATTTATTGATTTAAAATATAAGTTGAAAAAGTTATCTTAAAAAATGTGTTTGTTCATTTATTGTTTATATTCTTTCATTTTGCCGATGATATAACAGATGATATACATGACGGTATTAAATTGCATATTGATTTTCCTTCCCAATTCATAACCTACTTTAAATAAATTGTTACTATATTAACAAATTATAAATCTATCAACAGATTTAATGTTGTGGGTTTAGTGCATTTTTATAGTTGCTGTGTTTGTGATTTTTAAAAATGTATGTACTCTTTTCGTTCTATAAAAGTATATAATTTTGGGGATATAATTAATTGCTAACTAATTATCAATTTTAAATTGAGACCAATTTTCAACCATTAGATTAGAAGATCTTGTGGTTAATATGATGTCAAGTGTAATATATTTTAAATTTAAATAATTATTAATTAAATTAAAAGGATATTAATGTCAAATCCTATATGTAGTAATTATAACTAACTACTTTCTCTCTCCTCAAAATCATCTCAAATCTTTAAATTTACGTAACTCTCTCAATTTAAATTATTTTTTCGCAAAAAATATATCAAATTAAAGATAATTTAATAAGGATTCCAAGGAGATCTCAATTGCATATGTTCCGACGATGTTCGGGTGATGAAATTTGATAAATTATATTTCAATTTTAAGATACGTGTTGATAAGCGGTATTTTTTCAACAAATCGCAATGAAAAATCTCAATATATTGTAGGCAAAATCTCAATATTATGCATGTCCAATCTCAATAAAAATGTGTTGATATTCCAATGTCATATTGTTGATATTTGTAATACACAATGTTGATATAAAAAAACACTCACGAAAATTATCATATGATAACATAATGACGATATTACCCTTTTGTTGATATTTTGTCTACTATTTATTGAGATTTTGTGAGCTTTAATCTCATCCACTCATTTTAAAATCCAAGTGTGGAGATTTAGTCTTGATTTTGGATTAGGGTGCTAAAAGCATTAGAATAGGACCCTATAATTTTGAAACGATATGAGTTTTAAGCGCAATTTGTAAAGTAAAAGAGAGAACAAAAGAAATTTTTTAAAATATTATTAGTGAAGGACGAATTAAAATAAAAAAGATAATTACTTTTCTGGAACGAATAAAAATGAAAATAATGTATGTTTTTATGGAATGAAAGAAATTATATACTCCATAGTAGTTACGAGACATATATAGTCAGCTCCTACTAGGATATTTTTCTGCGTCCGCCTCTACCCGAAAATGTTAATGTAGCTAAACCGATCTTTATCCCATTTTACATCCAGGCATCTATCCCAATATCTGATGCGTGTATCCATACTAAACATTAAGTTTCGAATTTTGGATATTATTTTTTTTTATTAATTAATAGAAAATACTAATATAATGGAACAAATACTCATTCTTTATGTTATGGACTGATTGATAGACTTATGATTATAGCAGATCCTTCCATTAGTATATTGTAAAATAAATTAGTAATTTATATTCTCAGTCTACATAAACTCATTGCCTTGATTAATTTTTTCTTCACATGCTTAGGGACAACAAGCATGCTTCAAGTATGATAAGGTTTGATCAGCTGTTTCGGGCCTTTGTCGAGCGTGGGCTCGGGTTGCTATGCAGCTATGCTCGTGTTGCAGTTGCTGACCGGGGGTTCGTGACCTTGGTTGGCCTGGATGGTTAATGTCGTTGGGGATGAGTGTGTTGTGGATTCCCTATCACCAATTATCAAATTTTTTGATAATACATTTGTGTAGGGGTGTGTTATATTGTTAAATTGCTAACTACAGTTAAATGATAGACATTGGATCATGAAATCAATGCACAAGATTATTCATCTAGGAGTATCAATACAACACACAAAAAAAATGTCAATTAGGGTATTAATGTCAATTGATCAAAAGTTAGCTATAACTAACTTTTAAAAGTATCTGAAAATTTTAAATGATTATAACTATCTCAATTTAAATTATTTTTTTATATCAAATTAAAGATAATTTTATAAGGATTCTAACGGGATCTCACTTGCATATGTTTCGATGTCAAAATTTGAAAAAATTCTAGAATTTTCGTATTTTTCAAGAAGCAGCTTAATGTCAATGTAGCTATCATAATATGTCAATGCCAAATTGTGTTGACATATTCAATGAATCTTATTGATATATTTAAAGAATATTGGCATCTAATATCATGAGACTTTCAAAAAGTTGAATTTTTCCCACGAACTTTAAAATTGACAAATAATATCAAGAACTTTACCCCCGGTTGTGTTTTCCCATGAATGAAAAAATTTCCACAAATAATATTATGATACGAATTTGTTTTCGAAATTTCTCGACAACAATTTTGAGAGCTTCAAGTTTTTCAATCTTTGAAGGATAGTTTTTCTTGAAGCACACCCTCCAAAATTGTTCCTCAATCTATTAAAATAACATGAATTTTTTCATTCGTGGGAAAAAACAAACCGGGGGTAAAGTTCGTGATATTATTTGTCAATTTTAAAGTTCGTGGGAAAAATCTAACTTTTTAAAAGTTTCATGATATTAGATGACAATATCCTTATATTTAATATGATATATTGTTATTTTTATTCAAAAACCCTAATTTTGGTAGTTTTCTTATCCTTTTAAATTTAAATAATAATAAAATAAAATTACACATGACAATTTATAGACCATTAGATATCTTAAAATCTAATAATTTTAAATTAATTGTAGTTAACAATTAAAGGTTGAGTTAAAAATTGATCACTCCCCCTTTTATATCTATGCATATTCTTGATAGGGTAACAATCATGATGTTACTGGATAGCGATAAACCCACCTTCGGGCTTCTTGAATTGGGCCGTTAATTTTGTTAATGAATTGGGCTGTAAATAGGGCTGGGAATTCGGTCATCGGTTAGTCGGTTAACCGATGACCGAACCGAATCACAACGATTCTCGGTTAACTGATAACCAACATTCCGAGAATGTCAGCTATCGGTTCGGTTTCGATTCCAAATGCTAGGCGATTGGATCGGTTCTCAGTTAACTGAGAACCGATCGGTTAGAACCGATTAGAGCCTCCCAAAACTAATCATGCAGCCCTTCTTTTCCTTCCCTATTCTACTCTCACGGAGCAGCACAACCTCCTCCACACCACGCAGTCGGCAACCATAATTTCCGGCGCTGCTTCCCTTCCCACCGGCCGTTACTGCGACGCTCCGCCACGGACCCGCGCCTCCGTCTTCTCTTCACTCTGGATTTTGGCATTTTCAATATAATCACCAGTTCACCACCATTTTAAACATAAATATGTTTTTACAAATATATGAAACGTTAAGAGCAATTGGCACAAGTGGTTGGCTGGCTGTTTTTCTTACCCATTGGCAAGGGATCGAATCCCAGCAGCAATGTTTTATACTCTTTTATTCGGTTACATCGGTTAACCGAAACCGAACCTACCCGAATTCGGTTAGGAACCGAACCAAACCGAAACCATTTCGGTTCCGATTCTTCATTTTCGGTCAATTAAGGACTCGGTTAACTGATCGGTCGGTTCGGTCTCTAACCGAACCGACCAAATTCTCTGCCCTAGCCATAAACTTTTTCTTTTCCTTTTCCTTTTTTGGTCGATGTGATTGTTAATTGTTTACTTTTTCTTTTCCTTTTTTGGTTAATTGTTTTGTGGTTGATGGTGCAAGGACATCCTTTTATGGGAAAAGAATTTATGTTTTGTGTGTATTTTGATAAGTGCATTTTATTATTTTTTTTATCCCGCTTCACTTAAAATGTTTCTTCTGAATTCTGAGTAGTAAAAGATTTTTAAAAGTTGTACTCTCTCTGGCGCATAATAGATATTATACTTTTCTTTTTAGTTTGTCCCATAAAAGATATTGCATTTCTTTTTTTAGAAAAAGCTTCCCCTCGCATTAATATAAATATAATATTTTCTCTCTCTACTTAACACACAAAATAACATCTCCTAAAATTTCGTGTCATTTTTTAGTGTGCTATCTATTATGGGACGGAGAGAATATTATATTAATCGAGTGAGAAAAAAAATAAAATCTAGTGAGAAAAAAGGAAGAGAGGTTAAGTTTATCGTTTTTTTTTTTTGAAAAATGACTTAAATAGTTATTATTTAGATTTATTTAATGCCGCAATATTAAAGCTGATTTTATGGAAAAGACTAGGGGTGGCGAAACGGGTTACCCGCGGGTATCCGCACCCGACAAGTCGGGTACCCGTACCCATTTTACCCAAATTTGTTGTCCCAACACCCGCCCCGCGGCATACCGGGATTACCCGATACCCGTGTCGGGTATCCCGTACCCGACATTGCGGGTACCCGTACCCGACCCAAAATCCTAATAAAAAATTTGAAAACCATAATAACCGTCAACGTTCCCTAATTTACTTTATTAATATCGATGGTGATGTTGAATAGATGAGAATGAAAGTGAGGGGACACTTTATAGCTAATTCCGGTGAGTTTTTAATTGTATGTTCGTTGGAATATAAAAATGTTTTAAAAGGACTCTTAGATTATATAAAGTACTTCCATTATTTTCCCTAAATAGAGGTATTTCAATTTCTTCACTCATTTTGGAAATATAATAATAGAAATACTCTTCTCTACATTATTATCTCTCTAACTTTATTTTTTTTCCGTTCTAACTATTTAGTTTTTATTTTTCAAAATGAGTGCGTATATGGCTATTAAGTAAGTAGGAGTATTATTTCACTATTTACTTTTTTTCTCCACTTTGACTATTTAAACACCTTTATTAATATGGAACGGATGGAGTATTAAAAGATAGAATATGACTAATACTAATAATAACGGGTATTATCGGGACTAACGGGTATACCGCGCGGGTAGTGGGCATACCCGCTACCCGCAAAACTCTAAAACACACTACCCGATCCCGCCCCGTTTCCCGTTATCGTCGGGTAGCGGGTACCCAATACCCGACGGGTAGCAGGTCGAGATGGGAATTACCCATTATCCGCTACCCATTTTGCCACCCCTAGAAAAGACTAAAGAACCAAACAAGGTTACAAGAATAGGTAAGAATTTCTTATAGGAATATATTAATAGATTCAAATATTACTATAATAACCATATACGAATCATCCATCCTTTGAATTCAATTACCAATAAAATAATGAGAATATTGCTGAACACAAATAAAATAATATGGTATTCATTGGGGATTCAATTCAGTTCATGAACGGTCCTAGTCTTGATAAGCCCATACTTGGAAACATTAGCATTACATTAATTTATTTGTAAATTATGTTTATTAACAAATAAATCCAATGGTTTGGGAGATGGGTCAGAGATATGAACTAAGTATGACAGAAATCCAGCTGACACTAACATTTTTACTTTAATTGTAAGTACATATTAATCTTAAAACAACAAAACAATCAAACGAACATTTTTTTTACTTTAAAGGACATGTAGTACTTATAATTAAACAATCAAGGATCCATTGTTTCTGGTTATAGGTAATCATTAATGGTTTAATTGAAATGACTAATTATCAGCATAATCCTATTCAAAAATAGTTATTTCTAATTACAATTATGCTTTAGTTTTGAATTTGCCAACTAATGGTGAAGGTAGGTAGTTAAAGATAGTAGTAGTACTTAAGAGATAAAGCAAAACACCAATGGCATGTGTAGATAGACACAAGACTGTATTCAAATTCTCCTCAATATTTGGTAACTGAAAATCCAACCAAAATTCATCACCCTGCTTTATTAGGAAACTACTTGAAAATATTACAGAATGGCATAAACCTGTAAAGCAATGTTTAAGGAAAATCTTTATGCTATTTTACCATCTTTATCATCCATCTAATCCACTCCTCTACAAATTCATCTCTACAAAAGGTCAAATTAGCCTACCCAAAATTTCACATCTCCTTTTCCTAGTTCAAACATGTTGTCACAAAAAATTAGTACTACTACTAATGAAGATATGAAAAAGAAATCAGTGATGAAAGGCTGTCCATTGCTAGATTTGAACCAATCCTCAGAAGAAACAGTTATGCATCCAAAGGCAACAGAGGAGGAGCCCGAATACGGCTGCAACTTCTGCCCGAAGAAGTTCTCTAACAAGCAAGCGCTGGGCGGGCATCAAAACGCCCACAAACTTGACAAGGTCGGGCAAAAGAGACCCCGCCAACAACAACAAGGATGCCCCGGTAACGCCATTAGTCCAAATTCCTTCCACCATAAGAGGGCACACTACATTCCATATATGGAGCATCAATCTCAGGCAGTAAGATTTGGTGGCTTTTGCACTATTCCAAAACAGCCCTTTATACCCCAAATGCATGCCCCTGGTCCTGGATCCATGTTCCGAATAATGCCTGGTGCACCGCATCCCTTTATGGGACGAGGTGCAAGTACGCCTAAAGAGAGATCCACAGCGGCCGTTGGAAACAATGACGAAGCAGGCCGTCATGGGCACATTCAGCATCCAGAAGATGGCCTTGATTTAACATTAAAGCTTTAATCATGTTGCTTCTATTTTATGCTGTTATTTCCAGTTTTCCATCAATTCTATCAGATGTTTTTCCATGAATAAAGTCTCCAGTTCTCAACTTCTGCATACTTGGGAATATATAAGTAATACACATTTTCATCTTGAATGCATAGTAGAACTAGTAACCACAAAAGGTTTTTATCTTAGAGATTTATTAGTTTATTACTCCATTTATATAGTTGCAATTAATTTGTTAGAGATAAATTTATATCTTAGAGTTTGATTTGGTTTAAGTCCTTCCGAGTCTAGTAGAGTACTATCTTTTAGAATTTTATTCAAATTGGAGTTTTTCATATAGTCTTATAAACATGGCTTTGTTTTAGAATTTTATTCAAATTGGAGTCATACACACTTTCCAATTTAAGAACCTCTTTTGTAAGAAATAACCTCTTGCATAAATAATTTCATAGGTAGTTGTAAGAAATCCAAACAAAAGCAAACAGAAAAATATCCAATTTAAGAAACTATTTTCATTCGAATTGATACTACTTCAATGATCAAAGTAATCAAGAGACAAAACTTTAGCATGATTTTTATTAAATAGTGCACAATATGATCATCAAAGAGAAATGCCTAGCTCCTTCATCAACTAAAAATCACCAAAATCAAGACACAAAACTTGTACTGCTAATTTCAATATCTGGATATTCAAGAATTTTAGCGATCTCTTTAAGCGAAGCCTCAGATACATCCCAAAAATTTTCCTCACTCCCAATATTTAGCGATAATTATAAATTATTATAAATTGAAAATACGTACTTATATAGCAAAATTACTTCAAATATACATAAAATATTTAAAGCTAAAAACCTTGAAAATTGTTAAAAATTAAAAATCCTAAAAAATATTCCCTCTCTATCCAATATAATCCACTAACAATACTCAAATTATTTTTTCTTACTATTTTTCTCTTGCATTAAAACTCATGTAGTCCCAAATGTCTTTAATTTTATGGGACGAAGGGAGTAGTATAAAAGTACGGAGTATCTCATAAATATTTTAATACTCCATTAAATTGATAATTATATGCTAATCATAATCTATTTCCAGTTGAACATAAGATTTCCTGATTAGATGTAATAACTAAAGGCAAAAATTTGAAGTCTCTACACCTCTACTGCTCCACATATTCCTCAACTGTTTAAACAGAAATAAGAAGAAATAAGATGGAAAAGCAACGGCGCAGCAACTCATTCATGTCTACTCCCAAGAGAAGTGCAAATGTACGCAGCCTTCATATTTCTACTTCTTAACTGCATCAGTGTGTTTTTCTCTGCTTTTGATTGTCTGATGGTCTTCTTCCTTGTTGATTGTGGGATAAAATTGTAACCCGGTAACAGGAACCTTTTCAGTCATACCTGAAATTTCGTCAATTGGATCATAATGGCTGCAATTTCGTTTCATTTTGAAAAAACCCTATGTTTACATTTTGATAATCAGTATTCATCATAAGTATATTGCTTGCATTCCTTCTGGCTCTACCAAACATATCTTCTCTCCACACTATGCAAACAAAAACCTTCTTTACTTGTTATTGACTGATCCCCTGCTTGTATGGCTAAAGCCAATGTGTTCTGCTACCTATGCTGGTTGTGCAATTTTACCGATTATACCGATGGACTAGATTTCCAAGGATAATTTTCAGTTTTTGTGCAAGCTTGAGTTTAAATGTGGATGTAAAGGTTATGAAATAGTACTACATGTTTTCTGTGCCAATTTCCCTCATCAGTGGATCATGTATGGAATTTCCTTTATGCAGTTGGCCTTATTGTTTATGACTTCGACGATTGTCCGGACGTTATTATCAATGAAATGCAGGACACACTGCAGGACTTGGCATGCTGGTATGATATATACCTGGCCATCAGTGCGAGGTAGATCAATTCTTAACTTGTTGTAATTCATAATTTTCTTGGATTTCAGCACCTTGTGTTGCTCTTCCTTTTCCTAATTCTTGTGTGGAAGAACTTATGCTGAATGGGGTATTCTTGTGTGGAAGAGTTGTCTTGAGATTTTTCTTTCTTTATATGTGGTAGCTTAGCTTGTGTCTGATTGTTATGACTTGCAAGAAGACAAGTGTTTTAACTTTTTTTTTTATTAAAAAGATGCAGTATTTAATTATAAATTATGTTTTAATGTATTTTGTTTCAAATAATATTGTACATGTAGTTTACTAAAAATACTTTTTATAAATTACATAAATCATACTACTACAAAGTAGCTTAATATACAATATGATTTCTTGTTCTTATGTTTGTATGATAATCCGTAACGGTAAATGGTGTTTACGTAACTATATTTATTTATACTACATAGGACGCTTAAGTGTCGTTCGGTTGGGATTAAGTTGTGGGATTATTTTAGTTGGAGAGATGTGAGAATGACTTATTATCATATGATTATCCATCTAGGACTAAGTTGTGAGATTCAATATCATGAACCAAACATAATAAAAATTTAATCATGGAGATATGATCTTTCAAACTGAACATGTAGCATATTTGAATTCAGAAGTATTAGAATGAGGCCTTATAGTTTGTGATGGGTTTTGCAATTGATTGGATAGACACAATCTGGATACTATATTACATATTTACATTTCATCTTATATTTGTTTAATTTATATGTTTGATTTACATTTTACAGCAATATAGATCAACATCATATAAATCAATAGGAAAAACTATGCTAGTAATTACATAGCTGTCTTTGCAAAAAAATTTCATATCCATTCTGTTATTTGATTTTCCGCAATGGTCTCAACCATCACATATTTATTTAGAGTTATCACCTCAAAAGGAAATTAGTGGTGGTAATCACCATGTAATATCAACAAATCTCTTCTCAAAGGGAGGAAAAGTGCTGTTAAAAACTAGTGAAGGAAAACGAGTCTGGTTTAGAATACGTCCATGCTGATTTTGGCAGAATGGAGTTAAGCTTATGAAATATATTTTTTATGTCACTTCCAATTTTCAAGAGCTTAAATTCCCCTGCCAAAATCTGCCGCATGCCTTAGACATTTGAGCTAAAAAATATAACTTCTCTTTATAACAAAGAAAAAGGCATGTTTGGGTGGTTGGTTTTGGTTAAGATCTGATGAAATCTAAGCCAGTTTTTTTTTTGTAAAAGGAAATACAAGAATCTCGTTACAAAAGAGTGCTCATCAACCACTTGATCTTTTTGTTTCAATTTGCAATTCAATTTCAGTTTCAGAAATTTCGTTCTAAGCCTTTCTTCAAGATTTTCACCTTACATACTTGTAAATCTTGTAGCCGTTTCCATCTTCATGCATTCCTCTTGTTGACTGGGTTTCTTTTCTTATTGTTTGGGACTTTTTTCTCATTCTTGGAATCCTAGAGTTTGTCTTTTAGCTTTTGTTATATGGTTCAAGAAAATATTTGCTCTTGAACCAAGATCCTTTTGATTGCTTTGATTCTTCTTCCATGCGATCTTCTTTTCTTTATATAAAAACATCTAAACTTTGTGCTTCGAGGGCTACACCATTTTTGAATGATTCTGATCTTTATCCCAGAGAAATAGGTGAGAATAATTTCTTCATCGTTGTATGTTAATCCTATGAATAACATTACAAATATGTATATATAAGATTCTCATTTGAACATTTTCCTATATAAGTATACGTACATGCATATGTCTGCACATGTGCATGCATTTGAATCGTTAACATAGGGGCATTAGGAAGGAGAAGGGATTTGAACAAACATGAGTATCATCATTATTAAGTTAAATTGAATACGTAACTAGTACTAATGTGGATTTCACCTTGTATCTCCAGATACAAGGCTAGTTGTTTATACACCTGGAGATGGCTAACATCTGCACAGTGATGTCCGAATCAGAGATTACTTCACTTAAGGACGCACTTTGTGCTCAGCAGAAGCTTCTGCAGAAGCTTTACGTTGAGTTGGATGCAGAAAGAGAAGCTTCTGCCACTGCAGCCAGTGAAGCTTTATCTGTGATATTGCGTCTACAAGGAGAGAAGGCTGCGGTCAAAATGGAGGCGGAGCAGTATAAGAGATTGGCGGAGGAAAGGATGTGTCATGCTGAGGAATCTTTCGCATTAATTGAAGATATGATCACCGAGAAAGAAATGGAGGTGGCCGAGTTAGATTATCAAGTCCAAACCTATAGGTATCAGCTGATGAGCATGGGTTTCGATGTTCCTTCTGGTGATGATATGAACATTCCTGAAAACCTATTGCACAGACACGAATGTGTATCCGGAGAAACATGCCTTCACTTGAAATGCAAGAAGGCTTTGCTCGACTTAGAAGGTTCCACTAATGTAGATGTAGATGTATTTTCTAAGCCTGTAGAGGAGGAACAGTCGGGCCAGGAAACAAACGAGTGTTCCTCGTTTGTCTCAGGTTCAGAGAGGAAGGTTGATGGTTCAACTCATGAAGGCATGTTTTCTTATGCCGAGCAGATAAAGGAGTTAGAGGTTTTGGTAAAAGATATGACAGGAGCTAACGTAACAGGCTCTGTTAGTGAAGCCCTGATTCCAGCCATTTCTAAAAAGCCAAGTCTAGCAAATCTATCTTCATATTCAGGAGATTCATCACAAGACACTAAAGCTGTTCATTCCCCTCGTCCTCCAATGGTACATGATGTCTTTGAGGTTCCGCAGGTTGACCAGTTACCCATATCTTATGAAGCTGGCAAAGCCAGTGAGATCCTTGAGATCCGAGACGAAGCTCAACCATCAAGCAAAGTTTGTCAAGCTAGCCAAGATCCCGAATCTGTGAAAAAGATTGCCAAAAATGAACCTGACTGGCTGAAGAAGCTACTGGACTCGACTGACCACGACAAAAATCTATGTAAACCAAGTGATATTGCTGCTATTGATCGCGGGATTGTCCAACCTACAGCAAGTGGTGACGTTGCTTTTGTCAAACCAAGAACGCGTACTAATGTATCTGAATCCAATTTTGATCAACTTGAGAGGAATCCAGAGATGACGGCACAAGCTTCAGAGAGAGAGGAAGAGCTGATACTGTTGAAAGAGATCTGGAAGAAACTAAGTTTGTTACAGGATCAGATTGCCATTCAGAAAGTGAAAGTGAAGAAATCTTTCCCAGCCAACGAGCCATCCTTGCAACCTCTAGCTGAGGTACTCATTTCTATCATATCTTCACTGGACATTCCCGTTTCTGAATAAAAATTTTACCTTGCTTTCTGGTCCACTGATAATGCAGATGATGGTCTCCTTTTGGCTTTGATGAAGCAGTGAATTACAGAAATCTGACATTCACATTCAGACATCTCTATGTTAGAATGTCATATCTTTCTCTATTCTACCTCACCAACATCTGATTTGTTTGTAAAAGAATCTTCACTTACAGTATTGTAGTCCAAGGCGGGGTTGATACGATCTGCCCAGCTGATGAAGCGTATTGCCAGCTGCAAGATGCTCACTTTGTACAGATTCAGTAGTATCCACCCTTCTTATTTTTTTTTTCTACTTACAGAAGAGAGTTTATTTCTATTTTTTCACACTTTCTGATGTATACACCTGTATCTGGAAAGCGTTTTCGTTGTTTTCAGCCACAATATTTGGGTAGCTGTCATACGATGTAATTGTGTAACACCCGTTGCGTTACACAAGATGCTTGTTTTATAGTACTACTGATAATAGTTTTCCAGTTTCTGAATTGGTTATTCACCATTCTTGCTGCTTTGTTTTTGGTTTTTCTGTTGGTCATGTCAGGCTTAAAAGATTGATATTTCTGTTTGAAAATCTAGTTCATGTCTGGTTGAATATTTTGCCAAAAGCACCCCAAAAAGCCAACTTTAAAGAGAGACTACAAAGTATAGACTTACTCCAGAACTGTTTTAGTGTGATAGTTCAATATCTGTTCTTGTAATTCTGCCCCTCCGGAACTAACTGAGCTGCCCCTGCGGGCCAGATCGTTCAATATCTGTATTTTGCCACACACATTCTTAGGCGAGGATTAATCCATTTAAAAATATGATATAAAATTATATTTTTGCTTTTATAAAAATTATGAATAAGTTTCTCATATTAATATTGATAACTAATAAGAAGCTAAAATGAGGATTAATTATTTAATGAAAAGGTAAAAATGTAAATCATTAATCAATCAACTAATGATGAATTAAGTTAAATTGATTATTATGGTTTCTTAAAGAGGGGCTTCCAATTTTGGGCCATTGGGCAGATATATTAAGTTTCTCTTGACTATCTCAAACTGGGGGCTAAATCAGATGAACTCTATTTTCCACTATTGCTATCTATATAATGTTGTTTCAACAAAAGTCATGCAAGTGGCAGGAAAATAATATAGTAGTATTTGGCTTCATTTGGGATCTTACCAGACAAAAAGGTTAGCATAGCACCCATTACTTCTCCTAGCTATCGAGATACAAGCCTATACTGGTGAATATTAAAAAAAATTCTAATATCGATCTAAATTTAATTTCTATTCCCTCTGTTTATAAAATACTAGTACTATATTTTATTTTATTTTTTTCAAAACGTCTATAAACTTTTATTTACTTTTTTATCGATTTGAGAGTGTACTTCAAATCTTCCTCCGTTCCACAGCAATAATAGAGGCAATTCATTTTCTACACTCGTTTTGAAAAAATGATATTAAATAGTTAAAGTCGAGAGAGTGTAAAAGTAAGAGAAAGAATAATGTAGAGAAGAGTCTTATCTACAATATTCTCTCTCTTACTTTACTTTTTCTCTACTTTAACTATTTATAATTATTTTTTAAAAATGAGTGCGCAAAATGAAATGTCTCTATTACTGTGGAGGAGGGAGTGAAAAATATCATTATAAATATTTTAATAAAATTGAGAAAGTGAAAAAGTTTTATTATTAATATGCTTAGAGCACTCACAATAGTGGACTAGCGCGTGAATTAGCGGTTAGATTTGAACCTCTTATACTAATAAAAATCTGACTATGGGAAGGGGGACAAGTTCTCACTAACAACCATTTTATGAAAATTTTGTTAGGCTTAGAGCATCCACAATAGTGGATTAGCGCGCGGACTAGTCTACTATTGCGATCGGCTAGCGGTTGACGGACGAGCGCGAACTAGTGCACGGACTAGCGATTTTTTTTTAATTTGTTTTTCAAAACTCTTTATATACGGCTCGTTGCAGTTCATTTTCATTTGCAGCACTTGTATTAACGAATTTCTTTTCTTTCATTCTACATTTTTCTCTACATCCCGAAATGGCTGATGCTGGTGGTAGTGGTGGGGATGTTGATGACGTACGCCGGCGGATTAACGAAGAGATGCGGGCCTATACGTCCGGGGAGATAAATCAGCTGATACAAGCGGCCTTGCAGCAGCAGCAGCCGGCGGTACCTCGCCCCATCCGTCATCGAGCTATAGTTCCCCGGGACCACATCGCTGCACACCAACGGTTGTATGACGACTATTTCGCTGAGCAGCCGCGGTTTGGGGACAACTTTTTCAGGCGGCGTTTTAGGATGCACAGTGATCTATTTATGCGTATCGTGAACGCTTTAGAGCATCGGTACAAGTATTTCCGGTTCAGGTTGGATGCGAATGGCAGACCAGGTATCTCGCCTATACAGAAGTGCACTGCTGCAATCAGGCAGTTGGCCTACGGAGGAGCGACCGACATGTTCGACGAGTACCTCCACATCGGCGAGACGACTGCCCGCGATTGTCTCAAGCATTTTTGTCAAGGAGTCATTGAGATATTCAGGGATAGGTATCTTCCGAAGCCTACCCCCGAAGACTGTCAGGCTCTGATGCAGATGCACGGGAATGTGCACGGGTTTTCGGAGATGTTGGGCAACATAGATTGTATGCATTGGGAGTGGAAGAACTGCCCCATCGCCTGGAAAGGGATGTACACGACCGATTTCAAAGGCAAGAATCCCACGATAATCCTCGAAGCCGTAGCTGACTACTGGCTGTGGATATTGATGAGTCTCGTTCTAGGCCTTGGTTACTGGTCAATATCTGCAAAATAGCTACTAAAGTGTGCAGGTTGAGGTACTAAATCAGGAGGAAAGGATCGGAAGAAATTCGAGTGAAAAAGCAGCAAAAGGTGTGCAAACTGGTTAATATGAGCAGAATAGGTGCAAACTAGCTAGGATGGATGCTATGGAACTGGACACGAGAAGGAAGGACTTGCTTGGAACAATCAACTACTAAAGAGGGGAAAAATTGTCATTTCGCATGAAGAGGCAGCCCTAGAAATTAGGGCAAGCCACCCTATAAATAGGAGCTGAACATAAGGGGACTTATCACTTACAACTCATTTTTTTGGGGAAAATAGCTCCATTAGCTCTAAGTTCCACACTCTAAATCCAGTAGCCTGCCTTGAAGATTCCGGCCACCTGCTGGCGAGGAGCATCATGTCTGATTCATTCCAGCCGCCGTAGTCCAGTTCCAGTTTCAGAAGAGGCCATCAGTCATTTACATGCTTTCTTTTAATGCTTTCTTAGTTTAAGAACTTGTTTTACTTGCATTTGTCTCGGATTTCAGTAGTTAAATCTGTTTGAAGCATCTTTTGGTTTGAATGTTTGAATGAAGTTAAGTTTTTATGGTTTTATTTGAGTTTTAACTTTGCTATTGCTTTAAATCTCTCTATTTAGCTAGATCTGATAGTTTCATGTTGATTTTTGTTGTTTGAGTGCTTGAATCTGCCTAACTTTGTTAGATCTAGTTTTTCCCTAAATGTTTACATGTTTTAATCGGTTTAAATCTCTCAAAAATTCATGGAATTCGTTTCTGTCACCTGTCTTGTTGACCAGTTGATAAGGCTCGTTTCATGCATCGGTTTAGGGTTAAAATTCTGTGCATTTGGGGCGCTAATGTGTGTTATTGAGTTCAGGTGCGAAGTAAATCTGCCGGACCCAGGAGTTGTTGTTACCGGACCTGGCAGATGCAAAAGAGATGAAATTGAAGCAAAATCAGAAGTCGTCGTTCGGACCTGGGAGAATCAAAAGTTGGCGACAGGAGCAGAATGGAGCGAGAGCAGATTATTTTAAAAGGGTCTTACTAAAGGGCAAGGGCGTAAAATCACCAGAGGGATACCCTAGGGATCAGAGCCTCACATATATAAAGAGCTCGACCTTGAAGAACAAGAAATCCGTGAACAGCCACTTCTACGCTCTCCTAGCTCTATTTCTAGTTCTCTACTTCAAATTTTTATCTTCGACTGCTGCGCACTTGGACATGGAGGATTCTGGCCACCGTGGTTCTTATCGTCGTCATTGTCATTTTGCTGTGTAACACCGCCTTGTGGAGGCGAAGAAACAATTTTATTTGCTTTCGTTTAGTACCTTGTTGGTTTTTAAGTTTCGCAACTTTAGTTTCTTGCTTTGATCTGCTGGATTCAGACTTATTTACAGTTATTATGGAAGTTTATGTCTGTTTTTGGTTGGATATCTCTGAGTTTATGTTAATCTCTTGTTTTTAGCCTTCGCTCTTAGTTTGTTGTTGGATGTCTGGAGTTGAGATCTATTGTTTTGTTGTTAGAGGTTGGGGATTTGCATATGGAGATGTTTGGATTTGTTGAATCGGTGTGTTTTGGAGTTGAAGTTTCGCACATTTGGTGCTTGATGTTTACGTTATGCATGAGTATGGCTATTTACTTTCTGTTCTTTGCATCCTTTAGGTCCAGTAGCGTAGATCTGTTAGTTTAGGCTTTAATTTCTCATTTTAAGTCTAGATCTAGAGTTTGCTTTGTTTTCATGGTGTTTAATACTCTGTTTTCTCTGCTATTCTCGTTTGATTCCTGAAGAAGATGAAGTTGTCGGTAGTTAGAACCAGATCTGCTTTATGTCAGTACTTTTCTGCATGTACTTTACTTTTTCTGCATATCTGCTAGACCTGTCAGTACAATCTACTTTGTCGCTTTTACCTTTCTGCATGCTTTTCCAGACCATGGTAGTTTGAGGAAACTTGTCTTGCTTTTACCTTTATGCTTGTTTGCCCAAATTAGGAAAGTCTGTCTAGTTAAGTTTACCCCAGCTGTCTTAGAACTTAAAAATATCTCATTTTCTCTGAGTCATGTATGTTCCGTACGCTTTCGTTTCTTAGGCCCAATAGGTAGAGTAAAGTTCTTCTGATCCTTTAGACCAAGTGGGTAGAGTAAAGTTCTCCTGATCTATTAGACCCAATAGGTAGATTAAAGTTTCGCTTATCTCTCAGACCCAGTAGTTTTAAGTTCTCGACCCACAAAAATTGCGTGGCAGCAGCCAACCCCTTTCTTTTCCAAAACATCCTCAAATGCGGTTTCGTAACACCTACTTCCTCGTGGGATCGATCCTTTACTTCCCTGTGCTAAGTTATAGTATAGTGGGTTGAGGTTTTTGAAAGGACAGAGTGCACCCAACGACCCCTTTCTGATAAGTTTCATGATCTTCTAGCCTCTGAAGTCTAGTCGAATCCTCTGGACCTGTTAGATCGAGTGACACATATCCCAGTACAAACCTGCACGTCTACTCTAGTCCTGCTCACCAGTATGCGTAAATTTCAGTTTTTCTTACTTTCGTTCTCAATTTTAAGTTAAATATTGCATTTACGAATTTTTGAACTTGAGCATTCATAAATGGAGTTTGTTAGATCTGGTTAGTTCAGCTTGGTGAAGAAGAAAATGTCACAATCAAAGATATGTTGCTTTTGTTACTTTTTGCTTTTGTACTTGCACTTTTTTCAACTTTTCTGCAAGCCCAGCAGCTACTCTGCCAGCATGTCATTTGATTCCCTTACCTTTTGTCTAGCCATTTTTAGTAAGTTTCGTCGAGTAGCTTCTCATATGCATAACTAGGTGTCCAACTTTCACATTCACGTACACATCCAGTAGCATTAAGCATTTAGTTACCTACTGGTCAGTATAGGTAGAGTCTCATTTTAATTTTACGCCTAGGTAGAACTCAACCCCAAAAGCGTGGTAGCTAACCAACCCTTCCAAAATGTCTTTGCAATTGCACTTCGCCTACATCCATCTCTATGGGATCAACCCTTACTCCACTATACTAACCAGTAGAAGTGGGTTGAGGTATTTTTGTTGACAAGAGGTTTTAGGCACAAACCCAACGACACAGCTAGGTCTAGGCACCCTCCTGGCCAGTTGACACGCACACACAGAGTCGTCGCCTTTAAAAAACTTCGTCCGTCAGATATGACATGCATATTTTGGGGTAGCCAGGTCGAACAACGACGTCAACGTCCTCCAGTCGTCACCCCTTTTCAACGAGTAGTGTATGGGCGTTGGTCTGGCATCAGTTTCGTCGCCAACGACAACCAGCACGATATGGGCTACTATTTGGCGGATGTGATATACCTATTAGTGGTCCGTCTTTGTGAAGACGAACAGATGCCCAACAGAACAAAGGAAGATCTACTTTGCGCAACGACAAGAGTCAGCGCGCAAGGATGTGGAGCGGGCATTTGGTGTGCTCTAGGCTCGATGGACGGCGGTGAAGGGTTCAACACGGTTATGGTATGACGACTGCATTGCTGATGTCATGTACGCGTGTACTATCATGCACAACATGATCGTCGAACAAGAAGGTGCAGAACTGACTGGTTGGACCAATGAAGATGTTGATGGTGTCGGTCCAAGCCACAGCGTGGCCTCCGCCAATGTACGAATAGGGATACTGCACGAGGACGCCGATCGGGTCCGTGCATTTGTCGCTATGCGCCAGCAAGAAGCCTATATTCAACTCCAGCAGAATTTAATTGAAGAGTTGAGGGCGCAGAGGAGTGCACGTTGATATTTATAATGTAATTTATGGAAATCGTTTTTTTATTGAATTGTACTTATATAATTTTTTTAATTTTTGATTATGTATGTTTCTTTTCATTTAAATAAAATGGTTGCATTGTCCCTGTATTCGTGTTGAAATTTTAATTCTGTATTTGTGTGAATTTGTGATTTTGTGATTTTGTTTGTTGGGATGTCCTAGTGCTAGTCCACTATTGTACAGTGGGATGTTCTAGTGATGTGGCAATGCAGTGACTAGTCCTAGTAACGTGGCAGGAGATATTTTTGGCTAGTTCTAATGCTAGTCCGCGGGAATATCCACTCTATTGTGGATGCTCTTGTATATTTTTCGGTTGGAAAGACTCGTCAAAATCCTCCACAAACACTATAAAGATGACACACCCGAAATGAAAGCTTAAATAGTTTGTACCATAGCTTAGCGAGATAATTATTTTATATGTATAATGTAATTATTCTTAGCTTATTAAACCTCAAATTCGTGTCATAGGGTGCCAAACAGATAATGCTTAGTACAAAATTTATATTTAAATAAATATATAATGATGTAATCATAATAATTAAGGTGATAGAAATTTATAATTATAATTAATGAGCACATTATCTCACATTATCTCAATACATTATTATATTTATAACTTATACCATTATAACATGTTTGGTAGGAGTGATAACTCATCTAGGGATGGAAATCCATGAACAAAAATGTCATACGCTATTAATAATGTGGAGTTCTCTCCACTAACACTACTTACACTACATTTTATCTCTTTTCCTCTTACTTTACCAATTGTACATTAAAACTCGTGTCAAACAAAATGTTCATATAGAGTTTTAAAGGACGGAAGAAGTATTAATTTTATAATGAAATGTTAGAGGAATGAGTTAGTGGAATGTGTGGTCCATTAACAAAAATAATAAAAAGTTAATGTAACAAGTACTAGCAGACAGACCGAAAAGAAAACTTGTGATAAATAATGGTGAACAAGGGAGTATAAAACTAAGCACTCTCTTCTCTTCGTCCCATGTTATTCGAGACATATCTTTCTAGCTTGAGATTTTTACGAGTTGTGTTTAGTAAATTTAATAAATACTATAAAATAAAATAGATGAAGGAATAAAGTAGGATAGTGAGAAAAAAAATAAAGTAAGAGAGATAATAAAGTAAGTAAAATTAATTATTTTTAGTCATAAAAGAAACTTAAATAAATTAAAACAAGCTAAAATAATATAATTCAAATAACTTGAGACAAAGAATATAGGAGTGTAAAAATAAGTTTCAATTCTAATAATGTTTTAATGTTATACCATATCAATAATATTAATATAAATTATGTTTTGTGATATCTATCTTAACAAACCCTCACCATTCGGTTGCCCAATCACACAGTGAATACGTGCAGGCTACAATTAATTAGGTAACCCATCATGATTCATGATTTTATAACCTCTTCCTCGGCCAATAGCGATGCTCTTAGAAAGGTTAATTAGTAACACTAAGTAATCATTAAAAGGGATCGTCCAATTATAGTGTATATGTCTTTTATTAGCATCAGCTCAAGCACTACGCCCTACCTTTATTGTCACTACCTTCATTCTTAATTAGTGATTTGATGTTTTACTACTTCCTTCGTCACATTTAAATAGGTTGTTTGAGGATACTAAGAGAAAAATAGTTTGAAATAATATACATATTCGGGTTCATAAATAATAAAATTAAAAGGGAACCAATCATATCCTACATTAGAAAATGAACAAAAGTTGCAAGCATATATATTGGCTACCCCAACTATATTAATATGAGGCCTTTTGGTGTGTACTCCAAAAGCAAAACTGTGAAGGCTTTGCCCAAAGGAAACAATATCATACCAATATAGAATTCGAGTGTGCACCACCGATACCCAACTCTGATATCATAGTCCTGGTTCATGGGTTGGGCCTGTGGTACTCTGGCATAGAGCCCTGGTTCATGGACTGGGCCTGTGGTGGTTCTCGTGAGGGCTTTGCCCAAAGCAGACAATTTCATACTAATGTAGAGTTCGGGTGCTCGTAAGGACTTTGCCTAAAGCGGACAATATCATACTAATGTAGAGTTCGGGTGTGCACCACCGGTGGTTCTCGTGAGGGCTTTGTCCAAAGCAGACAATATCATACTAATGTAGAGTTTGGGTGCTCGTAAGGGCTTTGCCCAAAGCGGACAATATCATACTAATGTAGAGTTCGGGTGTGCACCACCGGTGGTTTTCGTAAGGGCTTTGCCCAAAGCAGACAATATCATACTAATGTAGAGTTCTGGTTCTCGTAAGGGCTTTGCCCAAAGCGGACAAATATCATACTAATGTAGAGTTCGGTTGTGCACCATCGGTGGTTCTTGTGAGGGCTTTGCCCAAAGCGGACAATATCATACTAATGTAGAGTTCGGGTGTGCACCACCGATACCCAACAAAAATTATTTAAAATATAAAGCTTGAATTGATTTTTTATGTAAAACGAAAAAAATATTTCTAATGTAAATACCAATTTTCAAGAGTATTAAATATACTATAAAATAAAATAAAACAAATGATGCACTTTGTAATGCTGATAACACAGACACGCATCATTGTATATTTAGAAATGCGTTACATTACTCCACAATGTTTTAAAAAACTAATTATAAATGAACATATTATACGTACGTAAAAATTTGTAAATACTATATGCGTTCTTGTAATAGTCATACACTTTCTCCGTTCATTATTTCACGCCTCATTTTTTATGACTCAAATTTTAAGAAAGGCTCCGGGTGGAAATCTCATAGGAACGTGAGTTTTGCTTTTATATAGTTGTATTATTTTTATAATAAAATATTAGTGTAATAATTTAGTGGAGTGTAAGAATTATATATTTCATCTGTCCATGATTAGGAATCCGTTTTAATTTTGATATATTCGCCAATAAAAATTTAATTCACTTTTACAATAAATAGATAAATGGTTCCCCATTTCACTAATCTTTTCTACTTATATTATAAAACTTATATTAAAAAGTGAGACTTATAATATTCAAATATTTCTTTCTACTCATTTTTCTTTAATTTTTTTAAGAGTCGCACTAAATTCGAATGTGCCTCCTATGCGTAGACGAGACGGGGAAATACAATAAAAATGGAAAGAATATGGGATACTAAAATAACAAAACAAAACTTTCAATCGAATACTTCTTCTGTTTCCTAAAATATAATTTTTTTTTTCTTTTTTATCTATTTTCTAAAAATAGAAACGGTGCATTTTAGGTAATTGACTCAACTTTATTTTACCTAAATAATACCTGCAAGTGTACAGGGTTATTGTAGCTAACAGCAAGCAAGAGTATATCGTATCCCACAGAGACAATTTAGTGTAAACCTAAGTACCACGAATAAATTTCAACTACTATCCAGACGATCGAAAATTTTGGTTTTAAACTAACAACTACTAAAAGCATATAAAATCAGAGATTAAAATAAGCACTTAAACAAAAAAACAATTAAGCAAGTTGTAGAAAATGATAGAGAAATATGCAGAATTCAAGGATCCGATGCACAACTCATAGCCTAACCCAATTGAAACCGATTTACCATTTAAAGTCTCCAGAATTGTTGAATCAATCACAAATATAGATTAAACCCCCTCCCAAGATGAGAAATCCGTAGATTATATGTAATAATTGAAGTCCCCTTCTAATTCTTAGACCTAACTCCTAATAGTTCGATTAGATTAAAGATCTCACTCAAAACCTCAACTCTCCTGAGTTTTATTGAATTAAGGTGTGAATTATTCTTCTTTTAAGGTTAAATATTTCATCTCCCGATGATTCTAAGAAACCCTACACTTCCAATTGGTGATCAAGCAATTGACAGAAAAAAAGCCCAGGAATAAACCAAACAATTACAAGAGCTAGATAAAAACGAAGTCAATTGGATTAAAACTATGAATCAATGCATCTTCACCAAGAATTCTACATAAAAGATGTTTAGCTACTCATGTTCATGGTAGAAAACAAATAGAAACAAGGAAAAACAGTGGAAATCATGATCCGAATTGCAATTGGCGGAAGAATTGAAGCTTGAATCTTCAATCTTCTTCCAAGAGTCTTTCACAAAGAGAGAGATGTGTTTTGCCGCTTGTGGAGAATGCCTAGAATTGACCTAATTCTTCCTTCTTATTTCCTCTTCAAAAATTTGCGTTTCAGCTCTAAAAAACGCCACCCGGCCGGGTGGAATTATAGGGTAATAATTCACACGGCCGGGTGAGATTTTCTGGACAGCACAGTGTTCGTATAACGGTCCATAACTTCTTCTACCGAACTCCGATTGAGGCGTGCGAGATACCCACGCGAAGATCTTT
This sequence comes from Salvia hispanica, assembly GCF_023119035.1. Lineage (NCBI taxonomy): Eukaryota > Viridiplantae > Streptophyta > Magnoliopsida > Lamiales > Lamiaceae > Salvia > Salvia hispanica. The sequence goes on along the minus strand of NC_062970.1, from coordinate 10,579,918 downwards.
CGAAGACGAAGAGATTGATATGCATTAGGGGCTGATTGGACTTCAAAATATCTAGTAAATATTGTCTCAAACCAAGACTGCTGCACATCCACATATTTTGTACCTTGTTCTACACATTCTTAACAAAATGGTCAACATACCAATATAATAGAGAAGTAGATATAAACACGCCTAATAATGACGAAATATGCTCAAATTCATACAAAACCACCCTCTAAAACCATGTAAAATCCAAGTATGTCAGTAATGGACCTCATAATCCACTAATACTAATTTTAATACTCCGTCTCGCTTTAGCAGTCTCATTGACTTTTCTGCCCTCTTTTTGTAAAAATGATAAAAAATAGTTTAAAAAGAGAAATGATAAATTAAGAGAGAGAATAATATAGAGAAGAGTCTTATCTACATTATTGTCTCTTTTACTTTATCATTTCTCCACTTTAACTATTTTTTATCATTTTTACAAAAAGATGACAGAAAAGTTAATGGGACTGCTAAAGCGGGACGGAGGGAGTACATTTTATCTTCCTCTCTTTTACTCTACCTATTTTCTCTTCATCCTTTTTAATTTAAAACTCTTACCATTTTTGAAGTTTTTATTTTTAGGCAATGAAAGGAGTATAAAATACTCTCTCTATCCACCATTTAAAGAAACATTTTATCATTCTGTATTGTCCACAATTTATAGAACATTTATTTAATTCATTTTAATATGCGGACCACATTCCATCAATTTTTTACACACAATCCTTATGTACATCTATCACTCTCCAACCACTAATACTTTAAATGGTCCCACAATTAATTCGCTTTCTCCTTTTACATTTTTCACAAATCAAATAATTTTTTAGAACATGTACCAAACAAAAAAACTCTTTAAACGATGGACTTGAGGGAGTAGTATTTATGTTAACTGAACTTATTTTTGGAAACGGGTGAGGGAGGATGTTGTAAGGGGGGCTGAATTTGAACAGGATGAGAAGTTAGGCAATCGAGGGAGAAAAGGGCTGGACTGCTTGATTTTAGCAATTTACTATCATTAATCAACAAATGCAATGATGATTAGATTAACAACTTGATGAAATTCAAACACAAGTGGATTGAGCAGGCAAAAAGTTTTATCCATTCATTTGTGTGCGTGTCACGTACGGGTATTATAACAAGTGCGTGTGATATTTTTATTCTTAAAAAAATATTTCTATGGGAGTTTAATTTTCTTTAAATATAATTCTACCATAACCTACATAAAATCTTCAACTATTCACATGGATTGATACTAGGTCTAATAATTTTTGACGCGATACGGTATAAAAATCCGATACGAATACGTACATAATTAATAGATTTGGGTAAACCTTATTAGGTTCTTATTCATATTCCATTAGGAACCCGACAATTTGGATTGAGTCGGGTTGGGTTGGGTTCGGGCCATTCATTAAAACTTAATATTATCATTTTATTTTATTCTTTTTACAAATATACTACTCCATCAATTTCTTAATAATAGTAATTTTGAAAGCGGTACGAGTTTTAATGCAAAATCGGTAAAGTAAGAAAGATGAAGAGAAAAAATAGTGGAGTAAGTGTTAGTGGATTGGGGTCTATTTCCTAAAGTGAAAAGTTTCTATTTTCAGGAAACAAAACAAGAAGGAAAAAGTTTCTATTTTAAGAAAAAAGAGGGAGTATATCTTTTCTATTTTTAACTTTTATGTTTGTGTAAATCAGGTTTATAAATATTTGCTAGCTTAATATCAAGTATTAATTGTGTAAATCAGATTCGTGTAACGTAAGGTTTTAATAATGCAAATGTAGTTTGGGCTGTTATTAGCTTATTATTGTGTCGTGTCAACCCATATTACATCGTATCGTTAACGAGTTCGTGTCATGTACATATCGGGTTCGATTTTGAAAGTAGCAGGTCGTGTTGAGAGTTCCTAAATAGGTCGAGTTCGGGAGAAACCTAATTAGGTTGGGTCACAAGTTGACACCGATAATAACCCAACCAATATGATTTGGCACCTAATAGAGGGTAGCATTTGGATAAAGAAGCTATTTTTATAAATTCGAATAACTAGGGTTTTCCAAACCCTAAACTAAATAACAGCTAGCACTATACTTAATTAGATTGTGCGCTTCAATATTCTTATGGTAAATATACATGCAGTAGTAAATAGGAGTATTGCGTTATATCTTGCTTACTTAATTAATCATGAAAGATTGCCTTGTGCAATCTGTCGTTTTAAGAACAAGTGAGTTGGGTAGTTCCAATCTTCCACCACCCAAATCAAATTAGATTTAATAATTAATTATTGCTCTTAATGGTAGGCTCAAACAGCCAATTAATAGACAAAGTGCAATTCCACTCATAATTAAGCTCGTTATAAAAAACTTATCATTGATTAAACAAAGATTAAGCTTCTCATTTGCTGATAGTAACGCATATATATGAACAACAAAATATACCTTCTCGGGATTCCAACTAAAATGTTTATAAATGAGAATAACAATAATAATCAAGAAAAAAAAAAGTCTCGATCATCATCATGTGTAATGTATCAAAATTGGTGTTGTAATTAAAAATTAAAAAAAAAAGGAAAAGAATCAATCAGTGTGTTCAATAAGTAAGGTCGAAGGAGAAGAAGTAACATAGTGCTTGAGAAGAGTGATCTCATGCGCCACATCCAGCATACTAGGCCTTGCAGAAGGACTATACTGGGTGCAGATTAGGCCTAACTCTACGAGCTCCAAAACGACGTCACTCCACACCTTCCTCTCGTGGGAGGTGAGGGCGCGTCGCGCCATCCTTGCAACGGCCTCATCCACCATCGGACCGAGCTTGTTAGGGTAATGGCTCTTCACCCATTCGTGCATGCTCGACCCCTCCTGGAACAGAACGTCGGTCGGCCTCTTCCCCATCGCTATCTCCAGCACCAGAACTCCGTAACTGTACACATCCCCCTGCGGCGAAGCATGCCTTCCCATCCCATACTCTATTGGACAATACAATTATAATTAGAAAAAGTTATAAAAATTTAACGAATATAACAAACTAACTAACTAACTAACTAACCAGGAGCAATGTAGCCAACAGATCCACATAGCAGGCCATGAGTGGAGTCGTAGGACGCTGACTCATCGACGCAGTTGGCTGCATTCTCGTCAACGCCTTTGACCAGTCTGGCTATGCCGAAATCCGCTACTAGAGCGGTCATGTCGTGATCGAGGAGTATGTTGCTCGGTTTGAGGTCGCAGTGGACGACCTTCACCGGGGCGTAGTGGTGCAGGTAGGCCATACCCTGCGCCACGTCGCAGCATATGCCAACCAGAAGTGGCAGATCCAATTCCATTCCCTTCTTCATTCCATCTGCAGGATACAGATGGTCCTCCAGGCTCCCGTTGGGCATCAACGGGAGCACGAGGGCCTTGAAGTCGGGGCGGCTGCATGCCGTGATGATCCTGATCAAGTTCCTGTGCCTGGTTCTTTTCAGAACCTGGCACTCCCTCTTGAAGCTGCCCCTCATCTCCCCCGCCGTTTTCGGGTTCAGAACCTTGACCGCGATCCTCGTGTTGTCTTCAAGAATGCCTTTGTATACCTGCCCGAACCTGCCCGACCCGATGAGGCTGGAGCTGCTGAATCCGCCCGTTGCTTCACCCAGTTTCCGGCGAGAAATTCTCGGATACTTGATCTCTTCTCTAGCTTCCTCCTCATCCATGACCGCCGCCGCCTTGGCACTGATCACCGGCAGTTGCAGTTTCCTTCTCATTAGTAGCGGAAATCCGACGACGCAGAAAATGGGAGTGATTAACAGGGAGAGTAAAATCGCCATCAAGAAATGGCGAGCTCGTTTCCGGCGGCAGCTTCTCATCCCCTCGATCGAGCCGCAGAGCTTTTCATTGCCAAGGAAGGATTCAACCGTGAGCGACGCGAACGAGCCCTTACTCGTCACATTCCCACGGAAGCTGTTGTAGGAGAAGTTGAGCAGCTTCAGTGAAGCAGAGGCCTGCAGGGACTCCGGTATCTCCCCGTTCAGGCGATTGAAGGACACGTCGATTTCCCGGAGATAAGGCAGGCTGCCTATAGCCCCGGGAAACTGCCCCTCCAGCGCGTTGTGAGACACGTTGAGGGTCTCCAGAGCGATGCAGCTCCCCAACTGCGAAGGCAGAGCGCCCGACAAGTTATTGTTTGACACATCAATGGCGAGCACCATGTCCATTTTGCTCAGCTCCAAAGGGATGTGGCCGGTTAGCATGTTGCTAGAGAGGTTCAAATACAGCTTCAAACTGCTTAAACCGGCAACCTCAGCTGGGATCGTCCCGGATATTCTGTTGCGGGAGAGATCGAGAATCTCCAAGTTGATACATTTTCCGAGGCTGGATGGAATGTAGCCGGTCAGCTCGTTTTCGTAGAGGAGAAGCCTTCTGAGCTGTATCAGATTGGCAAAGCTCCCCGGGATTGAGCCTTGCAGCTTGTTTTTGGAGAGGTCAAGCAGTCCCAAATGCGGCATGTTGCCTAGGGAGGCCGGGATGTGGCCGGAGAGGGAGTTGTTCGACAAGTAGAGGCGCTCTAGCTTCGCCATCTGGCTTAGCTCGGATGGGATGGTCCCGTTCATGAGGTTGCTCGAGAGGTTGAGCAGGGTAAGGTTGACGAGGTTGGATATCTGAGGGGGGATTTCACCGTGGATGAAGTTCGTATCGAGGTTGATCTGGACAAGAGCAGAGAGGTTGCCGATGATAGGAGGCAGAGCGCCTCCGAGGTGGTTCCCGGCCAGGTCGAGCTCTTGCAAGTTGGGGGAGGAGTTGTTGAGAGACGTGAAAAAGGGCGCGAGGTTGGTGTTTCTGTCGTGGCTGGAGAAATGGTTGTATGATAAGTAGAGGTATTTCAAATGTGGCATTCTGCTTAAGATTGTGGTTGGAAGCTCGCCCTCAAAGTGGTTCGACTCCAAGTCGAGCCACTCGAGTTTCGTTGAGTTTGATAGCGATGGGGGGATTTCTCCGACTAGGCCATTCGACCAAAGTAGAAGATACTTGAGTTCAGAGAGCGCGCATTTAGGGAGTTCGCCATTGAGGGAGTTGTTGGAGAGGTCGAGGTATTGTAGCGAAGACGAGGCGTTGCAGAAGAGTGATGCAGGGATTTCACCATCTAGTTTGTTGCTGCCGAGATTGAGGTAAACTAGTTGGTTTAATGATCCCACTTGGAAAGGGATGTTTCCTCGGAGGGAATTGGATGAGAGGCTGAGCTCTTTGAGGCGGTCGAGGGAGCCTATTTCAGGCGGGATCTGCCCGTGGAGGAAGTTGCCGGAGAGGTCTAGGATCTCAAGCTGGGAGAGGGCGAAGAGGGCCGGGGAGATGGTGCCCCGAAGAGACTTGTGGCTTAGGTTGAGCTCCACAACTCTGTTTTTGGTCATGTCGCACCCGACCCCCGACCATTCGCAGAGGGGTAGGCCGGAGGCGTTCCAATTTGCTAGGGCATGTCCGGGGTCGCTGGTGATCCCGGACATGAAGGAGAGTAGCGGGACGCGCTCGTCTAATACTCGAGCATCGTTCGCCGAGTGTAGCATGTACAAGACTATGGTTGAGAAGAGAATAGACACTTTAGAGAAATCCATGATAGGTTTGGATATGGAGGGAATGGTGAGAGAATGTGGCAAGAAAACATGCATCTCACAGTGTTATAAGGTGGTGTGACAAATGTTTGAAATGTCCAATGCAAAGAAGCAAAGGCCTCTGTAATATTTTATTAATTTATTATTTAAATTTAGATTGATGCCTAACTGCCGTTGAAGGGTGAATGAGATGAGTATGTTTTGGTTGACAATTGAGAATTGAACACGTGGGAACTGGAGGCTGACGACGTGTGTGAAGCGTTAAAAGAGTTTGGGTGGTTTACATGTCATTAGGCCTAATGTAGGTGTGATTAGTGGAAAATGAGTTGTTAGATTTGGAGATAAACTAGGTTATAATCACGCTTAGTCCGGTTTTAGGATAGGATGATGTGGGAAAACTTTCACTTCTTGGTATCTATATTTATGTTTTTCTATTTATTGATTTTTTCATGTAGATGTGATTTGGTAATTAAATGAAATTGAACTGTTTTGCTAGCTGTTCGATAACCATTTCCTTTTGGCAATATATGGGAAAGAAGTGGGAAGAGGTCCTGTGGTCCTAGAATTTTATTAGCAAATTCTTAGTTTTCATGCTTCCTGATATCTCTTTCATATACTATCACTACTTTATAAATAAAAATGTTTGAAGTGGCGGAGTTTAATGCTCCCTCCGTCCCACGTAATTTTACACAGTTTGACTTGCCACGAGTTTTAAGAAATGTAATAGAAAGTGAGTTGAAAAAGTTGGTGGGATGCGGGTCCTATTTTTAAAGTATTAGTTTTATAATAAAATATGAGTATGAATGAGTTAGTGGAATAGGCTCACTACCAAAAATGGTAAAAGTGAAATAGGTAAAATTATGTGGGGCGGCCCAAAATGGAATACGGGGTAAAATTACGTGGCACGGAGGGAGTACAAAATAGGTAAAAGTATAGATAAAAAAATGATTGAATATTATTCATGAAGAATAAATTTCATTTCATTAGATACAAATTTTTTTTAAAATAAAATATTTCTAATTTTAAACGACGAATAAAAATAAAAATAGCTGTTAAAGAATTTTCATTAAAACGTGGGATGAATATTTTCGAATGAGTGGTCTAGTCATAGGAAGACAATCCCATGGTGGCCCTATATATGAGATTCGCCAAGTTTATTTGTGCCTTTTATAATCGTTTCAATTCGATATGAATACAATTAATTACTCCCTCCATCCCACAAAAATTGTCTCATTTTTCATTTCGGTTCGTCCCACAAAATTTGTCTCATTTAATTTTTTATGATTTTTGGTAGTGGGCCTCATATTCCACTAACTCATTCCTACTCACATTTTTTTATAAAATTAATATATAAAAGTAGTAACCACATTACACTAACTTTTTCAACTCACTTTTCATTACATTTCTTAAAACTGTGTTCGGTCAAAGTGAGACAATCTTTGTGGAAGACGGAGGGAATAGCATATTAATCACACTAAACGAAACTACATACTGCACTACAGTAATATCCAAATAAAATGAAAATACAATATTGTCTTCTAATTATAATTTTTCGAGTGAACTACAAAAATAGTCTTTGGACTATGCGTTTATCGCGTCAATGAATCCTGCACTTTAAAAATATCCCCAGACAACCCTGAACTAAGCGTTTATCTCAAAAATGGTCTTTTTTCACTGTTTCGTGACGAAAATACCCTTTTGGGGGATTTTGGGAGGTTTGGGCAATTTGGTCTTTTTATATTTTAAATCTGATATTATTTTAGTTATGTACTAAATCTGATATTATTTCAAAATTATCATTCTTCTTCCCTTTTGGCATCCTTCACTTTGTTTCTTTATTTCAATATTAGGTTTAATTTTATAAAATTAAATTTTAAAATTCTATTTTTAAATATCAATAAATTTTTTTAATTATTAAAATTACTATTAAATAACAAATTAATAGCTTTAATCAATACTCCCTCCGTCCGCGAATAGGAGTCACGTTTTTCTATTTTAGTCCGTCCGCGAATAGGAGTCTCGGTTCACTTTTACCATAAATGGTAATAGGGTCCCACCTTCCACTAAATCATTTCACTCACATTTCATTTAAACTAATATATACAAGTGGGGCCCCTATTCCACTAACTATTTTCCATCAACTTTTCGTAACATTTCTTAAAACTCGTGCCATTAAGAAATGAGACTCCTAATGGTGGACGGAGGGAGTATAATACTCCCTCCGTCCACGAATAAGAGTCCCGTTTTTCCATTTTGGTTCGTCCACGAATAGGAGTCCCGGTTCATAATTACCATAAATGGTAAAGAGACCCCCACATTCCACTAACTCATTACTAGGGCTGGGGAAAAATACCAAAAAATGATATATCACTCGTATCGTATTGAAAAATATCGAAAAATTATCGAAATTTCGATATATCGTAATTTTCGATACGATACGATACCGTATCGTAAGTTTTCGATACGATAACGATATGAATTTCCTTATATCGCGATATATCGTTTTATATCAAAAATACGATATATATCGAAAATTATCGAAAATTTTCGATATATCGATATTTTCGATATTTTATTTTCGATAAATTTTGATATATATCGATATTTAACGATATATCGAATTTCGGTACGATATATCGAAATATCGGTACGATAACGATATGAAATTTTTTTATATCGAAACTTTCGATACGATAACGATATGAAATTCTTTCATATCGATTTTTTCGATACGATACACGATACAACGTTTTCGATACGATATATCGTATCGACCCACCCCTACTCATTACACTAACTCATTCCACTCACATATCGTTTAAAACTAATATATACAAGTGGGGTTTCTATTCCACTAACTTTCTTTCACCCACTTTTCTTAACATTTATTAAAACTCGTGCCGGATGGAAATGGGACTCCTATTCTTAGACGGGGGGAGTATTTGATAGTGTCTAATATTTAATCAATAAGGTACGACGACGCCTTAGTTTTAATCAATATTTAATAGTTTTAATCATAAATAGATCATATAACACGATTTAGTCAACTTCATAATATTTTTAGTCAAATTCTCCTATACATTAGATGCATATTTATTTCGGAATAAATCGTGTTATATGATCTATTTATGATTAAAACTATTAAATATTGATTAAATCTAAGGTGTCGTTGTACCTTATTGATTAAATATTAGACACTGTCAAATATTGATTAAAACTATTAGTTTGTTATTTGATAGTAATTTTAATAATTAAAAAAATTATTGATATTTAAAAATTGAAATTTAAAATTTAATTTTATAAAATTAAATCTAATATTGAAATAAATAAACAAAGTGAAGGATGACAAAAAGGAAGAAGAATGATAATTTTAAAATAATATCAGATTTATACATAACTGAAATAATATCAGATTGAAAATGTAAAAAGAGCAAATTGTCCAAACCCTCCAAAACCCCCTAAAAGGGTATTTTCGTTATGAAACAGTGAAAAATGACCATTTTCGAGATAAAGGCTTAGTCCAAGGTTGTGTGGAGATATTTTTAAAGTTCATGATTCATTGGCGAGATAAACGCATAGTCCAGGGACTAATTTTATAGTTCACTCTAAGTTTTTTTGCTATATGCCTGGATTTTACTTATCACTTTAGGTAGACCAATTAGCCCGGGTAAGTCTTTGGATATTTATTGTAGGAAGAAATGCAAACATAATTTATTACGTCTCTTTTACCCCAAAACATTGATCACTTTTAAAACATACAGAACTTAGCGACCACTTAAATGTTCGCAACAAAAAAAAATTGCTTGATAAATGTATCGAGCATATAGAAAGACTACTCGATATGTATAGTATGTAATATAGTATTAATTACCGAGCACATGCTAGGTAAAATTTTCCAATTACCAGCAAATGTTAATGAATTAAATTTAAAATAAGTAAACTAGTAGCTAGTATGGATGCAAAGTGCAAACTATACATGTTTGGTTTATTCGAAATATAATACTATTCCGTATTTATCAACGCCGACAGAAGTAAACTCAATTTTAAAATTGTTTACAAGAACAAATGGGCTGAAGCATTGAGATTGAGTGTATGAACAATGTTTTGAGGCATGTGTTGGAATGTTGTAGTGGACTTGAAAATTGAAATTGAGTAACAATATAGAAAGGCAAGTTGACACATTAATACTATTCAAAATGACTACTTGATGATTGCAAAGAATAGTAAGCTGTTCGTCACCAAAAAACAAAATTATGCAGCGTGTGCGCACTAGCTAGCCTAGGTTTATTCTTGTGGGTTTCGACCAAGTTATAGACTATGCGCAGTAGAATTTGACCTCAACATGCATATATTTATATTCTACTATATTTGTGTGTCAAGTCAATTAACTCTTCCCGTGCTTAACTAATTGATTAAGTTTATATAGTTTTGATAATAATATATAGGGAGTCGCGGCTAACCTCCGCTGCGTTTTCATCACATTTTTCATAGGTTTGAGTTTGCTTGACCATGTAGAAATCAAATATGCATACACAAATCAAATGATAACTTTATGCGATTTAAAGTTATAATAATATGAAAATAAAGTCATAAGTTAATTTGATACAATGTCATTCTTATTTTAGCAATGTGAACATAATATATTCAACATATCAATCTAATGACATGAGTATGTCAATCCTATTTCTTTTATAAATAAATTAATTTAAATTTAAAAGTTGTTTTGGAGGACCATTTAGCTTCAGCTATTAATCAATCTACCACTTGGACTACTCACACACACACAAAATAATAAACAATGAGCATGTCAACACAATGATAAGTATTAAAATTGTATTATGAATTTTATTGACATATTATGATATATACTGACTTTTAATTGATTATCAAAAAATATATGAGTAAATAATATTATCAAATTTATATTGTTAGAAATCTTGTAAAATTACTTTTAATTTGATATATGTTTTGTACAAAAATTATTTAAGTCGAGATAAATACATGAATCAAAGTTTTGAGATATTTTTTAAAGTAAGATACTGGTTAGTTATAACTAATGCTCCCTCCAAATTGTCATTTTCTTCTGTCCATTCGGCAATGACTATCCCATTTGTTTTTTACTACTTTCAGTATTGGACCTCACATTCCACTAACGTTATCAAACTCATATTTTATTATAAAATTAATATTTAAAAGTAGAATTCACATTCTACTAACATTTTTCAACCACTTTCCATTATATTCAATAATATTTCCATTGACATTGTTTACAAACCAAGTTGATATTGCGTAAGATTTAATCTTAGCCGCCCAATTTGAGATCCGACGGACTGCAATTAGTTGTAGTTAGTAATACTTATCACCCTAATACGACTATAGAGATATCAAGAATTAATCGGCTTTAATTAAGTTTTATAAGAAATATGTCCGAATTCAAAGTTCAAACTTATCCAATTTTTTCAAACGACACAAAACTAATCGAAAGCCTTGGGACAAAATATTGGAGTGGTAATTAGAATTTGGAAAAGAAGCTCAATTTGCAATTATTAATACACAAATTGACCAACTTTTTAAGTAAAGTGAAACTTTTTATATCTAAACAGAAATTTAGATCTCAAGCTGATCTATATATTTATCATAATTATGTTTCATGTGTGACAACTTTGAAGCAAAAAAAATTGAAAACAATAGTTAAAGACAAGGAAAATGTGCCTACTTATCACGATCGATCAAATAGTGCTAGAGGACTAATTAAGCATTAACAGAATAAATTAATCGTAATATCCATATAATATTGTCGATTAATTAATTAAACGATGTGGAACTAAAGTAAAGGGCATTAAATTTACTAAATCAATATTAAACAAATGTTCGAATCATTAAGAAATGGAAATAGGACCATGTACATTGGTGCACTTTTTAATTAATCTGAAAAAGTTTATGATTTTGCACTTTGCAGTAAAATGCATGTGAATGTGATGGGTGTGGAGTCAAGCCTAAAACCTCACAATCTACTAAAATAGAGAAACTTCTGTGAAGCTGAATATCAAAATAATTGAATTTAATCAAATTAAATGTTAAACTTTTTTTAATGTAGCCGGTCCTTTTGAATAAATCTCCTCTTTCGTGCAATATATACCCACATAAAAAAAATAATGGAAAAATATAACTAGAACATTTTATTTTATTAAATCTTTTTATTAGTTTTTGTTTGATTAGTATTTATAGTTATGCATTTTGTTTCACTAGATTCTTTTATGGTTTTTTATTTCATTAGGTCATTGCATTTTTTTTTATTTAAGATATTCTTTAATTGGATCTTTATTTAATAGACTTCAGAATTTAATTAACTTTGCTTATGTCGATTAATTTTTTTTCTAATATATTTTGAAATTAATTTAGTTGCAACATTGACTCAAGAATCATTGAAAAAATGAAAATATATAAGTTGATAACGGACAATATCAATTTTCCAATAATTCTTCGATCATATTGCAATTGAATTAATTTCAAAGTGAATAGAAGAAAAGATCAGTTTAACTAACACAAGAAGAGTTAATTAAATTCTCAACTCCATTAAATAGTTATCCGACCAAATTAAATAAAAGTATAAAAACTTCTTTAATCAAACATTCATTAGTATAAGAACCGAATAAAACAAAAAGTATAGAATATTAAAATTTATTAGTACAAAGACCTCTAGGTGTGTTTTGCCAAAAATAAAATTTAAAATTCAAATGTGACATTCATGTCTAACCTCTAAACCCTTCATATTTGTGAGCATATTATTCTTCTGTTTGGAATGAATAATTGACAGTTGCGTTAGACAGACATTTTCAATCATATCGTATAGCATAGGCGGACGCACATGTAACTAAAGAGGGGTTTAAGCCCTTCCCCAACTAATTATTTTTATTATTTTAATTATATAATATTATAATTTTGTTGATATTTTGTGTAAAATTGCAAAAGCCCCTGTTAAAACAAAAAATAGAAAAATTATCATCTTATACGTACAAATTACTAGAATATATAGCTCCTATTATAACAATTTTCTGCGTATGAGACTAGGGCTGTCGTGAAAAAGAAAGAAAAAATCATTTCGGACTAAGGAAAATGTACAGATTGAAAAAGTATTTTCTTGAAATGAGTTTTTGACATAATCCATTGAAGTCGTTTCATGTGATATAATAACGGCATGATTAATTATTTGGTATTTGGGCAGTGCAGTGAGAAAACATACTTGATTGGCCACTAAATCTAAACGATTTTCTTTTGAGAAAGTCAGCGGAAATTCTTGGTCTGAAGTTAACTAAAAACACATGATACACCGGATTATGTCGGCACCTTTCGGGTTAATTTCCACAAAAATTTTTTATGAAACAAAACTGTTCAAACTATTGAAGAATGGATAGCTGAACAACAATAACGAACCACGAAAAGCTCATAGAGAAACCTGCCTTAACTGAGCTACTTCAAACAACATAGCTCACTCAAATGAAATGAAACAAAAACAAAAAAACACAAAGACAAGACGGCTCGAGGGAAACCAAGGCATACATAGACACGACACAGCACAACACCTAAAAGAGAAGACACCCAAAAAAAAAGTGAAGCCAGACAGAAAAAAATCAAGAAGGAAGTGGACCGCCGTTGATAGAGTTTGATTACTTACTTTGTATCTACATGGTCATAAATCTAAATCCAAAGAAGAAAGAAGCACGATAGTGTTACCCACCCAATCAAAAATTATAATGAAGCAAGAACCTTAAGACCATCTCCATGTTATACGAAAATGCATCTAATGGTACTGCAAAATCATCCTATATTATAGATTTTTAAGTAAAATATACATATCTTTAGATTTACGCTAAAACTATACTACCAAAACACTTTTCTGATTATTACTTATTGCATTCAAATTCAAAATCATTCTCTATTTACTAAAATAGGAAAAGGGAAGGAAGAGACATAGAAATTCAAGAAAAAAAAGCATGAAAAAAACTTACAGAAGAGAACAGCAGAGGCGATGGAAAGAAGAAGAAAATAAGAAATACAGTAATAATCGAATTAATTTTATTAATATTTGGTTGTTACTTATTGAGTAGAGGGCTAGACCATATTATCTTTGACTGTATTAGTATAATTACCGTGATTCATAAAAAATAAACAAATTTTCAACCAAATTTCGAGCGGCAAACAAATATTACACATTCAGTAAGATCCTACTTCATTTATTTATAAATGCAATATACAATATCACAAAAATTAACAATAGATTATTTTAAATGATATAAAAATGTTTAAAAGCCTTAATATAGGATTAAAAATAATTTTAATTTTTTCCAACCACCAACGTATGTGTGGCATGCATGGAATTATCACGTATATGCAAGTATTGAAGCTTGAAAATCGGAAAGTTGTCTTAAAAAGGGGAGAAAATGGTTGGCTACAATATCTATGGTTATAATGTGGGGTGAAGTTGGCTATAAATAGTGTCGTAGTTTTAGACATTTTTCATTGAATGTTAATCAAAATGGCCGGAAAAGGATCTCTTGTGGTTGTGTTTCTGATTTTGGTGGTGGGAGGTGTGCAGGCTAGGAAGCTTGCTGGAGTCCAGCCTGATCTTTCTAAAAAAGAAGCTGCCAACGATGAAATTGGTGGTGGCGTTGGAGAAAAGGGAGGAGTTGATGGTGGTGTAGGAGCTGGCATTGGTTCCGGTGTAGGATTAGGCGACGACATCAAAGAAGATAAAAATGCAGGCGGGAAAAAGGGAGGCGACGCTGGTGGTGCAGCTGGAGCTGGAGCCGGAGCTAGAGGCAGAGCCGGAGCTGGAGCTGGAGTGGGTGGTGGCATTGGGGCTGGAATTGGTGCTGGAGCCGGAGCCGGAGCCGGAGCCAGAGCTGGAACCGGAGCCGGAGCCGGAGTTGGAGAGGGAGCTGGCATGGGTAGTGGAGGCAACAGGAATCGTGGAAGTGGGGAAAAACGAGGTGGCACTAGGACTGTCGGAGTTAATGATATTGGTGTGGTTTCCGGTAGGGGAAAAGGTAAGCGTGATGGTACATTATTAGACAGCAAAATCAGTGACATTGGGTCTGGTGGTGGAGCTGGGGCAGGTGGCGGAGCTGGGGCTGGTGGAGGAGCTGGGGCTGGCGGTGGATTTGGGGGCGGCATAGGTGGTGGTATTAGTGGTGGTATTAGTGGTGGAGCTGGGGCTGGTGGTTTAGCTGGGGCTGGGGCTGGTGGTGGAGCTGGAGCAGGTGGTGGAGCTGGAGGTAATGGTGGAGCCGGAGCTGGTGGTGGAGCTGGAGCTGGAGCTGGTGGTGGAGCTGGAGCTGGAGCTGGGGCTATTGGTGGAATTGGGGGAGGAATAAGTGGTGGTATTAAGGGTGGATTTGGTGGAGGTGGAAATGTAGGTGGTGGAGCTGGTGCTGGGGCTGGTGGTGGAGCTGGAGCTGGCGGTAATGGTGGAGCTGGGGCTAATGGTGGAGCTGGGGGTAACGGTGGAGCTGGGGCTGGTGGTGGAGCAGGAGCTGGAGGTGGGGCTGGGGCTGGAGCTGGAGCCGGCTGGACTGGTGGTATTGGGGGTGGAATCAGTGGTGGTGTAAGTGGAGGTGCTGGCGCTGGTGCTGGTGCTGGTGGTGCTGGTGGTGCTGGTGCGGGTGCGGGTGCAGGAACTCAGGGCCGTGCTGGTTGATTCAACTGAACAAACCACCGCTCTAAATAGTTTCACATATCTTTCCCTTTAGTTATGTATTTCCCTAAGTAGTCATTTTATAACTTTTTTTTTTGTTGAGATAAATGCATTTACTTGCAACCTCGATTTGGAACAAAATTTCAGTTCTATTTCTGATGTAATGTTGTACCAGTGGTAGTAATAAAATGTTCTTTTCAAATCCTGCGACTTAGCTATCTATCTATACAATGATACAATTATAAACATGTTACAATGAAACTATATATATATATATATGTAACAGCCAAATTGTGGATCTCTTCCTACTTCAACTACAAGGAGCTCTAATCACAAAATACAGTGAAAACAATCATCAGAATGCTCTTAAACATTACCCGTTTTTCGTGCACCACAGATCTGCATATCTGTCTCACCGCTCCATACATGCTGAATGCTCGATATGCCAAGCCAACAGTAAACAAATTCGACACCTGAAAAACAGAAACGCATTCTAAGCTGAGCCAATCAAGAGTTGGAAAACGAACTCATGCAGGAAACTTACTACTGCAAGAATCACAGTCCCATCTGCTTCATCCACAATGACCACTTCACAGCCTCCAGAAACATATCGTTCTTTTTCAGTGCGGTTATTAGGTTTGTATATGTTATCCTGTCAGGTTCAATTCCGTTTCCTCTCATCTCCTTAACCAAACCAACGGCCTCTTCAACCATCCCAGCAACGCCATATGCTTTTATTAATGTGTTATAGCTGCACAAATCAGGGCCGATTCCACGCTCTTTGAGTTCCATTAACACAGCTGCAACCTCATCAATCCATCCTCGCTCTCCATATATGTTGATCAAGATGTTGTATGTGTAGAGGTCAGCACAACCTATAGACGCCTTCATCCTCTGCAAAACATCTCTAAACTTATCCATTTCCCCTTCTTTCCCGTAGACGTCCAACATGCAGTTGTAGGCTTCAAGAGAAACTGAAAAGCCATCAAAGTGCATTCTCTTCACAGCAGCTGACATATTGCTTAAGTATTTGTTTTTCCCATAAGCAGCTATGATCGTGTTGTAAGATATAACATCAACCAAGCCTCGCCTCTTGGCTATCCAAAATACCTTTCTTGCCTTCTCAAACAGCTTGGATTTCCCATAAGCATTCAACATTACATTGAAGGTAACAGTGTTTGGTGAAAATCCTTTCTGTAGCATTTCATCGAATAGCCTTGAAAGTTCGTCAACCGGTAATGCCCGTGCACAGCAGTTTATCACACAGTTGTACATTTCCTCGTCCCAACTTTCGTCGTTTTTCAGCACTTTATAGTACAGATCTGCCAATTTTCCAGCCTTGCCACAACGCTGATAAAGGCGAAGTATGTCACGAAGAAGATAAACATCAGGCACAATATTCTCCTCTTCAGCCATCAAGTCAACAACCACACAGGCCTCTTCCAGATTCCCCGATTTGACATACATTCTTATAACAATGCTGAAGGCTACCATGTCCAGTTTGACATCTGAACTTTTCAACTCAATATAAAGTCCTTCAGCTTCTGAAAACATGCTCATTTTGCTGTAAATGTCTATCATTGTGCAGGAGATATTCAAGTTTGGCTTGGCAGATTTTGGCATGTGGATAAATATCTTGATGGCGCTCTCCAGGCATCCCAAATCTTTGCATGAACATATTAAGAGATGGTATAAACTGTCCTCAAATATGGGATCGTCCCACTGCTTCTCTCTTAGAACTTTTAGAGCATCATCAACCAAGCTACTTTTTACATAAGCCGTTACAAGAATTGCACAAGATGTCTGGTTTTTAAGAACGTGATCATACATGGGTCCGAGCAAAATCGAAGACATCATTTCCACTCTATTAGCCTTCTCATATGTCTGTAGAACAATCCCGAGAATGGAGGACTTTGAACAACCAATATTGATCATGTCATCAACAGTTGCAATAGCACCCTCCTCATCTTCATGTTCAGCTTGCAATCTTATCAATGTATACAAGTTTGAAGTGCTAGGCTTAAAACCTAACCTCTTGAGCTCGATATAGTAAAGCTTCACCTGCTTATAGTCACCTGCTCGACCCCAACCTTCAATCATCAGCCTATATGTTGTCTCATCAGGCATAACACCAGCATCTTTTAGATCACAGAACAATTGCTCTGCCCCATCCATTTTCGAAACTTTGCCATGCCCAGTGATCATCGTGTTATATGCAATTACGTTAGGAGAAAAACCAGATTCTCTCATTGCATAAAACACTTGCTTAGCCATGCTCAACTTTCCCTGCTGGCAGTAAGCATTGAGCAGAACTAACCAATTATCATGATTTAAAACAACTTCATCTTCTTTTAGGAAACCAATAACCGCTTCAGCTTTTCCATACAATCCCATGCGTGTATAAATTGTAATCATAGCTGAATATGCAGAATGACACACTATCTTCATCTTCCTCATCTGTGAAAACGTACACTCTGCCTCCTCAACAACCCAACCTTTCCGGTAGAGAGCCATCAGCATCCCGAACGTAGCAGCATTCGGCTGAACCCCGCAGTTGAGCATCATCCTGAACCACCTAGAACCGAATTCCACTAGCCCATTCTTATAACAAGCATATATAAGGGTATTAAATATCTGATAAGTAAGCTTGCAGCCCGACTCGGAAACCATCTCCTTAATCATGACCTCTGCACCATCCCAATCCCCTTTTCTACCCAAAACCCTCAATACCAAATTATAAGCAGTCAAATTCTTCTTCAACTTCCTATTAACTTTCATCCACTCAAAAAACCTCAAAGCTTTACTATCATTGCTTCCCTCAAGCTGCTCTAAGATCTGATTGCAACAGTCTAGGCTCAAGTCAGCATCAAGAGCATTGAAATCTAACTCAAACACAGTTTTAGAATCGAATGTATTTCCGAAATTTTCTTCACACTTATGCTTTTTAGCATTCCTTTGATCACGCAAACTATTTTTGCTCTTATTCCTAAATGTCTTTCCACCCCTGAACTTCTTCCACACATTCACCCTCACTCTATCAGAATTCCCATGAAAATTTTGGCCTTCTAAAACCAGATTATCATCACCGGCCACATACTTCTTCACATTATCCGTCCAATCATCGTCCAAATTGGATTCAGATTTATCCAAAAACTCATTTTCCAACCTAGAAACCCTAATGTGTTTCAGTTTACAAAATGGCTTTAAAAAAAGTGCTCCCCCATTTGTAATCAAAAAGCCCGAATACACAGTATATGAAGCAAAACTGAAAGAATTAAAAGGAGAACTTAGCTTCCTGATCTCATACGAGGTGTTATCAGGAGAAATTAGGGGCTTGAGGGAGGCCATGGACTACAATAGCCCCTGATTAATTCTTTGCATTTACTGAGAAACTAACATTAAGAAGAAGCCTTCGGCTTCAATTTGAAAGCAGAACCTGATTATGAAATTAATTGAGCTTCGAAGAAGTGGATTTCAGCTGGAAAAATCGTACCTTTGTAGCAAAAAGAGTAGACTATAGAGAGGATAATGGAAGCTGAAAGAAGTGGAGGAGGAGAAGCTCTGTTATGAAAATATATTCTCTATGCATTGGAAGATACTATCGGTCTCAAAATAAATAGGTCCATATTATGTTAACTTATTCCTCTAACACGTCATTATATAAGTATTATACTTCATTTATTTTATTAAATATAAAACTTTTTTTCTCTTGAATTGTCCAATATACTTTTTAAAATTGAAACAATACTATTTTTATTTTGTTCTCTTTCACTTAATTCATAAAACAAACTTACATAAAATCTTGTATCAAATGCTTGACATTTAGTGTAGCGATAGGAGTATAAAAATCTGATATGCATTATTAGACTATCCTTTCCAACTTATATTTCTTAAAATAAATTACAAAAAACTCCTAATTCCAGATGTAAAAAATATTTTGAAGTGTTTTTTTTTACTATATTATATATTTGTGAGGCGGCGACCATGACGCCATTAATAAGAACTAAAGAAAAGGATAGGACTTAGATGTGTTGAAGAGTGGGCATATGCACAATATGTAGATTCAACTAGAGATGCCCACGGTTCCAGAACCGGTGCGGTTCGAAACTGCCGATCCAGTTTTGGAAATTACCAAACAGCAACCGAACCATGAGGGTGTTTCGCGGTTACGGTCCTCGTGCAATACATATTGAAGAGGTGGATGAAAAGGGCAAGACAAGAAGTTTATAATAATGATTGTGGTTTATGCTCCTTAGATTTTTACAATGTCAAGAACAAGAAGTTATCATTTGAAGGAGTTGATGCGCCAATTTTGTGACGTCATGAGCTTAAGTGTCCATGACGTTGAAACCGTCAAAATAGCAAAAAAGAGACTCCAGGAGCCTGATGTTGAGATTAGAAATTATGCATCCCCCTTGTAAGAACGATAGCCACACCTTGAGAATTGAGGATAATGATATCCCTCAACACGGTTCGACTCGAATTCTTAATCCTCTTAAGAGAGTGTCAAAGGGAGCGACAAATTATCGAATGAAGAGTGTCATAGAGAAGTGAAAGAAGGGCAAATCTTTGAAAGGGAAAAAACCCTTGCAACAATTTCATGACATAAATCCGTGAACCAAACAACAATGTGGAGTACGAATTTTCAAATGAATCCAGGACACCAAAATATGGTATGTGTATGTATATTTGATTTCTTTGATGGTATATAATTTTATAATACATCATCATATATGACGCTTGTTTAATCTGGTTATGCCCAATCATTCTCATTTACTTTATTATTGACTCAAGTATACTTTTTATACGTAAAATATATTATCCTAGGTTTATAATATGCTTTAGTATATCTCTTTACGTACTCTTATTTTTTTTGGCTTTGCCAGACTATCAAAATGTGGCAAGTGTACCTCAAATTATGTTCCCCGGTGATTGTCCCCCTTTAATTTATCTCAAGTTGAGAAAGATAATTTGAATTAGGAAAATTTGATTTCGCTCCCATTGTTGGATTACAAAGAAGCATTTTGAAAAAGAGTTTATGATGATTTTAAGCTTAGAACTATTATGTGTATCTTTTATTTGTGAAAATATTTAATGTATTAACTATTGAGTACTTTTGATATGATTAAACTTTTTTGTTGGTGATAGTATAGTAGTTTTATTTATTTTTATTTTATTTTAATTGCTATTTATTGCGACGATCATTTATTCTATTTTATTTCTAGAGTTTTTTATGGTATATTAGCAAACTTTTAATATAATAAAATTATTTTTTGGATCATGTTATTATTATTAAGTACTCCTATCTTTATATTTTAACATATAATACAATAATTATTAAGTTAATGGGCTATATAAAAAAAATAAGAATTGTACTATATTATCATTCGTGATTTAACGTGCAGCAAAGAATTGTATTATATTATCATTCTTATAAATAATTTGTTAGAGTCCTATTAACCACAAATCCACTCTTAAAAATTGAACTAGAGACCAAATTAGGGTCATCCATTTTCTTAATCTTGTGGTTATGATTAATATACAATTAATTTAATATTTTATTTAATAAAAAAATATTTTAATTTTAATTTATTTTAATTTTTATTTAATTTATTTTAATTTAAAAAAAATTATTTTTAAAAAAAAAATTATTTTTTTATTTTTTTTTATTTGATAAAAACTTGTTGGGGTAAATAATGAACTATATTCACTACATAATGAACTAAATAATGAACTAAATGAAATATGTTATGAACTTATTACTTCATTCAGTCGTGCGATTACTTCATTCCGTTAGTTTATTACTTCATTTATCCATGCTATTACTTCATTTTATTAGTTTATCACTTCATTCCGTTAGTTTTTTACTTCATTCAGTCATGTTATTACTTCATTCCGTTAGTTTATTTACTTCATTCAATCATGTTATTACTTCATTCTATTAGTTTAGTACTTCATTCCGTTAGTTTATTAATTCATTCAGTCATGCTATTACTTCATTCCGTTAGTTTATTACTTCATTCAATTATGTTATTACTTCATTTCATTAGTTTATTAGTATTTCATAATGTGTTATGACATAATTATCTTTCAGTTGAAGTAAATTCAATATATACTAAATGCGAAAAATTATTTCATAACATACATTCATTTAGTTCATTATTTACTCCAGCAAGTTTTTATCGAATAAAAAAAATTAAAAAAAAATAAAAAAATTATAATTTTTTTTTAAAAAAAAATAAATAACCTTTTTATTTAATAAAATATTAAATTAATTGTAAATTAATCAGAACCATAAGATTAAGAAAAATGAGTGACCCAAATTTAGTCTCTAGTTCGGTCTTTAAGAAGGGTTCGACATTGATCACAACTCTAATTTATTATGTTCAATATTTGTTAAAAGAATTAGTCTATCAAAATTTTAATATATTCATCGTTTTAACATTGATTCATGTAAGATAAAATTTATAATTTTCATAAACAATTTCTTATGAATAATTTCAAAATAATGACAACACAAGTTTTGTTTATGTTGTAGTATCAAGATGAAAGACTCCTCCCCAAATATTATTGAGAAAAGACATGAAAATTTGAAGACGTTATCTCTAAAACTATGAAAAAAAAAAAATCCAAAATTTAGAATCATTTTTATATAGAAAAAATTTAATTATGAGAGTTTATTTTTGAAAGCCTTGTGGCCCGCATATCCCGATAGGTTAGCCCCAAACTCGGTGGATTAGAGTTAAGTTTGAAAATCTACAACTCGAATAGCCCGCACCTAGAGTTGTTAACTGGGTCAGGCTAGCCCAGCCTAGCTTGGCCCAGGCCCAGCCCACTAGTGAAGCAAGTGGGCTTGGGCTTGGTTCATTTATGCACTTTTTATTAGCACTAAATAAACCTGCAAGTATACAGAGTATATATAGTATAGTTACAGGTTAGTACCGGGATATCGAACACGGGAAAAACAATCACAGATTGGCTACCTTCTACTAAGCGTCTTTCACTATTTGAAAAACCGAGAGAAATTCGGAATTTTTGAAAATAAAAACAATTAAAAGAAAGTAAACAACTAATTGCAAGTAAATCACAGAGATAAAATATGAGAGATAAGGGAATTATAGGGATGTGCGTTCACAGTTATAGTTATACAAATTCCTACTACAATATCCTAGCACAGTCCTTACTTCAGTAGGACGAGTCACCTAATTTTTGCCCATGTGGCACAAGCGTAGATTACTAACACTAGAATTGTGAATCCTAGTTCCGTAACTCCTAAAAGCTCCTAAGAGGCTAAGACCCTTGAAAAGTAGTCTCCACTCTCAATTAACAGTGTCATTTTAAAGGAAGCTAATTGTAGTGTCTACTAAGTGGACCTAACTCGCCAACCTCCTCTCACGATTATGTAGCAAGTTATATTAAATTATCACAGAATGTGTCACTCAAACGTGAAGCATTATCCAACAACTTAGGGAAGAAACAAAGTAAAAACAAAACGGATATTAAATAGCAAAACGAAATTGTATAACCAAAGTAGTTACTAACACATCTTTAAAATCCTATGAGTTTAGTTACACATGATAGAATAATCTAAAAACATAGATTCTAGGGAAAACAAAGTGAACATAAGAACTAAAGTAATAAAATCCAAAGGTTGAATCTTGTAGCTATGATCTTCTTTTTATTCCTTCTTCAACTCCTTGCACTATGAAGAACTCTCAAATTTATGTTTTTGAATTAATTGGCAAAAAGAAGATCCTTAATGAAAAGGTTTGAGGGGGCATATATAGTGCTAAAATCGTCCCCTAGTAAATAAGGAAAAAAGTGGCTAAGTTTGGTAAATCTTGGGAAGAAAGTAGGTCAATTCTGTGTGCCGCGTTTTCCCAGCGGGCCACTGACCCTTAGCCAGCGGCCGCTGCGAGTTGATCCGTAGCCTCTGTCTCTTGGATAGCGGTCACTACACTATGTTGCAGTGTAAATAACCTCGTAGCTTCTAGATCTCTTGGAACGGTTGCTGCGCACACCCCAACGGTCGCTGGGCGTGTTCTTCATTTCAGCACAACTTTCTCCGGAGCGGACCGCTACTGGTTCAGCGGTCGTTGGGCCCCAGCGGCCGCTGTATGTGTTGCAGTGGACAGCTGGGCGTCTCGAATGCTCCAGATTTCCAACTTCGACTTGTAGCTATCTTTTTAGATTCGAATATGCACATTTCTCACAAAACACGTAAAAATACCAAAATGGATAAAACATACTCCCTCCGTCCCAAGGTATTAGACCAACTTTCCCTTTTGGGATGTCCCAACATATTAGACTCATTTCCTTTTTTAGCAAAAAGCATCTATCTTATTTTATTCTCCACCTACTTTTTTCTCTCTTCTCTCCCCTACTTTTTCACTCTCTCATACTTTACTCTCTCCACTTTAACTATTTAAATATCAATTCCTTAAATCATGTGCCCAAAAGAAGTGAGTCTAATATTCCGGGACGGAGGGAGTACAAAATATGGACACGAATTGTAATTTTGTAATTAAAAACGGATCAAATAAAGGCCTTAAAATAGTGCAAAATCCGAGCATATCACTCATTGGTTGAAATGGGTTCCAATTGGGCCATTTTGTAAACACAGACCCATGACTATCTAAAGCCCAGCCCAGGTTTGGCCCAGGCCCATCAGAGGCCAACCTTATATAATTAGTGTTTTTAATATAATTAGGTAATTAACCATTAATTACCTAATTATACCGTTGGCGATTGCACAATAATTTCTTGAAGTAGGCCATTATTCGCCAGTCAAATCGACAAGTGAGAGTAGAAGCTTAGCTGCTGCGCTCCTTTGCTACCACCGTCCATGTGGCCGTTAACTTCTATGAGATGATGGTCATCGTTGATGGGTGATGAAACCAGAGTGCTTTGCCTGAATCACAACGCACACACCGGTCGTATGGCGGACGAGAAAGAGACGACAGCTGCCTAGAGTTCACCAATTGTGAATATGGGTAAAGGGTGAGATAATGCGTTTGAGAGGGAAGATAAGGGGTATAATTGTAAATGTGCACCCATTTCTTGATGTAATAATTGAATCGAGAATTGAATATCACCTCATTCGACAGTTTTATTTATGGCGTTATATGAAAGGAACAATGCGAGCTTTGCCTTAGTTAGCGGGCTCGTGAGTAATGAAACCAATAACTTAGCCCAGATTTAAGCCCATTTCTGGTCATTTCTGCCAAGGTGAATGGGTGTCCTAACTATTTTATGTCATTTTTCTAAAACGAGGGCAAAAATGAAGCACATCACTTATCTTGGGGCGGAAGGAGTATTAGTTTTATACTCCCTCTATTTCGTCATAGTTGAGGCGAAACTTTTCGGCGCAGAGTTTTAGAAAGGAATATTGAGTGTGTTAAATAAATAGATAAAAAAGTAAGAGAGAGGAAAATGTAGAGAGAATAAAGTATAAAGTGAATAAAGTAGAGAGAATAAAGTCAGAAAGAGAAAAATGTTACCATATATAGAAATGACTCAACTATTAAGAAACTTCCCAAAATGCAAAAATGACTCAACTATGAAGAAACGGATGGAGTAATAAATAGGGAACATCTTTTTTTTTCCACGAACTTTGTCAATCTATCATTTTAGGTCCGTGAAATTTGAAAATATCATTTGAGGTTCGTTAACTATGAGTTAATATCAATCAAAGTACTTTTTTACTATTTCCAAAATTTTCTGGATGAAAATACCATCAATACCTTGAAGAATATATATTTTTAATAAACTTATCACATCCTCATATTTTTTATAAATATTTTTACTATATATTTTTGACGAATTTTCTGACCTTCAATATTATTACTTAATTTTGTGGCATGCAAAAAAAGTTTCTTCTTCAATTTTTTATAATTAAAGCATTTTAATATATTTTTGAGGTATGGATACTCGTAAAAATTAATGTCACAATCAATAGACGATACTTGAATTTATATATTGTTAAAATTCTTTAATTATAAAAGTAAAAGAAGGAACTTTTCTTGCATGTCACAAAATTAAGTAATAATATTGAAGGTCAAATCATATTTAAAAAATTCGTCAAAAATATATAGTAAAGATATTTATAAAAAATATGAGTGTGTGATATAAGTTTATTAAAAGTATATACCCTTGAAGGTATTGAGGTTATTTTCCTTAAAAAAAACTTGGAAATAGTAAGAAAGTACTTCGATTGATATTAACTCTTAGTTGACGGACCTGAAATGATATTTTCAAAGTTTACGGATCTAAAATGATAGTTTGACAAAGTTCATAGACCATAAAAGATGTTCCCTCTATAATAAAATGTGAGTGGAAAAAGGTTAGTGGAATGTGAGGCCTATAACTATTTATTGGATAGTCTAACCGGGACTCCTAAAGTGGATACCAAAAATGGTAATTCGGGACTCCTAAAGTGAGACGGAAGGAGTAATATTTTTAGCATCTCTTAAAATACATAAATAAAAAAAAACAAAGCCCAGCCTGGTCCGACCCAGACCCACTTGGGCTGGGCAGCAAAATTAACAAAAGCCCGGCCTAGCTAAGCCTAGCTCAGATATGGGCCTGAGCCTCGATATAGGTGGGTCTCATTAGGCCTGGGCTGGTCCAACCCACTTGACAACTCTACACACATTCAAATTGCCCGACAATCCTAATAGATTGGCCTGAATCTGAATGAGTTAACCCAATTGACATCCTAAAATGAAATTAATAATTTGCATAACCATAATATTTAAATATTATAGTGACATCTAATACATAACTTATGAAGTTACCTCTTTTAAATAATGTATAAAGACCACGAAATTATGAATGAAAAAAAAATCTGAAATGAAATAAGAAAAATAAATAAAAAAGGATAAGAATAGGAGAACCTAAACGATAATTTAGACATTTTTTAATTAAAAAAAAATTCATCAGAATATTAAAGATGTCTACATGTATTTTTCTCACAAGAATACCTAATGTTATACACTTTCACATATCAAATTATATTCTATTCATTCCAAAAAATAATTCTATTTTGTCATTTCAGTCGACACACTAAAATCAATTCATTTCAATTTTCAAAAAATTTCAAACACACGTTACACTATTATTACAAGTCTCTAACTATTAATACTACTCGAATTAGTGCTTTTTATTTCTCTCATCTATTTTCACTATTAAAACACATGTCATTCTTATAATCTCATTTTCAGAAAAATAAACTAAAATAAATTAGTTTTCAGGAGATCGAGCTCTCCAAGATTGCTGCACCCTAGAAAATTCATAATATCAAAGCAATAATATAGTCTATGTACACTACAAACATGTCCAGGTGCATACATCAAAAGATTTTTGTATTTACACGTATTATTGTAGTAAGTTCCATCTATCTTGTTAAAAAATGACAATGTTGTGCATGTTAGATGATCTCATTAAAAATAAAATGTTTTTTAAAATAAAAATAATAATATTATTTTTTTTTATATATATTTTTACTTTATTCTACTCTCATTAACTCAAGATAAAATTATAATAAAATTTCGAAAAGCAAATGTTTGATTAATAAAGAAACGGAGCGAATATAAATACATCTACAATTATTGATAGACGTAATTTCCATAAAAAATCATAAGTAGAGTACTTGAATAAAAATGGTTAATGATGAATCCAATCCCTATTCGGAATTGTTCTTCGCAATCCACAGCAACACAACATAGGCTGCTGCTGCTATTGTTGCTGCCTGCGTAGGTCACAACTCACAAGGCTCTGCCTTTTATTTCACGCTATTGTTTATTTAATACTCGAAGAAAACAAACAAAGATTACTTCTTTAACCATTAGTTTAATCAATCATTCGTCTTCGGAGGAAAACTCCACGCCATTGCCACAACCAAGCCTATCTATTCATACACCAAGGTATATTCACAAAGATTTAAGATTTTCGCACACACAACACGGCATATTGGATTACATGGGTTTTCGTGTTCAATTTGTTTTTCTTCTAGTTGTGGATTAGAGCTGATTACGTCTCCATCTCCTGTGTTTTTGGGCATTTTGTTTTAAAAAAGTCTTCTTTTGTTGAGGTCGTTAAGTGGGTTTTTTTTACCCACTTTTGTTATTTTTTTTGTTTTTGTTGTGGTGTGTTTTCGACTTTTCGGTTGCTTGATTGCAGGTGTGCTCGCCAATTGTGATTGAAGTTGGGGATTTGTTAATCGTATGCGGTCGGTCTGTTGAGAATTGCGATTTTGGGTTAGTCGGTTTCAATTGAGTTTTCGATATTCTGGAATATTTTATGTGCGCAGATCTCCGAGGAGGCTTTTTGGATTTCTGGCAAAGGAAATAGGTGTGGAATTGAAGTTTATTTGGTTCGATAGATAGTGGTTTGGGATTGATTAGGGTTATCCTGGAGATTTTGTGTGTGTATTTGGGATATTGGTGATAGGATCTTGTTTAGTTCTTCTGCTCTGATTAGTTCGTTGTATCCAAGCGTGCCGGGAGAAGGGGGATTGGGTTTGCCTTCTGCCGAAGCTGTAGGCAGTTGATTCTTAGATTATATTTGTCGGATCCTGGTGGGGGCGGGACGATGAGTTCTAATGCATTGGAAGGTGTTGTTCAATTGGGGAAACTTGTGATTCATATTGCTGAGAATGGGCACTCGTATGAGCTTGACTGTGAGGAATATACGCTTGTTGAGGCTGTGCAGAAGTTCCTGGAGTCGGTTTGTGGGATACCGTTCAATGATCAGCTTCTGTTGTGCTTGGACATGAAATTGGACTCTCAACGCCCACTATCGACTTATAAACTCCCATCTAGCGAACGAGAAGTGTTTTTGTTCAATAAAGCAAGGATGCGGAGCAATTCGCCTTCCCCCCAGCTGGAGCAATGTGACATTATTGATATCCCAGATCCCCCAGCACCGTCCTCATCTCATAACCCTCATCCTCTGGATGATGCTTCAGATCCTGCACTAAAGGCCTTGCCTTCATACGAGAGGCAATTTAGATATCATTTTCAGTGGGGAGATGCTATTTACAGCCGTACATCAGCTAAAATTGAAATGTGTGAGAGGCTTTTGCAAGAGCAGAAGGTGCAAGAGAGGGCGTTGGAGATTGCAAGGGGTAATTTGGATTATTTCTACAGAATTGTGCTTCAAAACTACAGCGATTTTATGAAATGTTACTCACAGCAGCACCGCCAACATAATAGCCTTTTGGTGAACTTTGGGAGGGATGTGGAAAAATTGAGAGCTATCAGACTTCATCCATCATTGCAAACTTCTAGCCGGAAGTGCCTGTTAGATTTTGTGAAAGAAGAGAATCTGCGGAAGACAGTCGAAGATTGCAGTAGTTCCCACAGGCAGTTTGAGAACAAAGTTTCAGAATTTAAACAGGAGTTTGGAGATCTAAAGCACAATACAGAAAATTTATTCTCTGGAAAGGCTTCATTTCTTGTCAAGGATTTGGAATTGACAATAAAAGAGCACCAGCAGTTTATTAATGAGCAAAAGAGCATTGTGCAAGCTCTCAGGTCCTCTCTCTATCTCTCTTATATGAGAACACACACACACACACACAACGCATTCTATGTCCCAACTCTTCTACCTATTTGGTTGGTATGGTGTGTTTGCATATAGCAGAACTATACAAAATATGTATATTGTTGGTCAATCTACTTATGTTTTTTTAGTAACTTTAGATGATAGATTGCTTGAGTTGTTCTGATGCTAGAATTTATGGTTTTTGGTCTTGAAGATGAACTTATGATGTACAAGATGTTGAACTGTCCTGCACTAAGAAGGAAAGAAAGAGTAACTAGCGTTTGCAGTCTAATCTAATCTCACCCTTAGATTTCCTCTGTCATGAGTGTTATTAATTTATTGGTTAATCGATTTTATTGTTTATCCAATTTTTTCATTATGTTGTGTGCTGTAAAGTAAGAATTTGCTTCAAAAGATATTACGACTAAAAATATTCTATTTTTGGTGCAGTAAGGATGTAAATACCGTAAAGAAGCTTGTGGATGACTGTATTTCCAGCAAGTTGTCGTCTTCATTACGCCCTCATGATGCTGTTTCTGCATTGGGACCTATGTATGATAGCCACGAGAAAAACTACCTTCCAAGGATGCAAGAATGTGATCGTGCGATTTCTAATTTGCTCAACTTCTGTAGAGATAAAAAGAATGAGATGAATAATTTTGTTCACAATTACATGCAAAAGATTGCATATATACAGTTCAGCATCAAAGATGTGCGCTACAAGTTCTCTGTGTTCCAGGAGGCGTTGAAGCGTCAGAGTGATCAATTTGAGCACCTAAAAGTTGTGCGTGGGATAGGTCCTGCTTATAGGGCATGCCTTGCTGAAGTGGTGAGAAGAAAAGCTTCAATGAAGATCTATATGGGCAAGGCTGGGCAGTTGGCTGAAAAACTTGCTGCAGATAGGGATGATGAAGTTAGGAGACGTGAGGAGTTTCTGAAAGTCCATAATACTTTTATTCCTCGCGACATTTTAGCATCCATGGGGTTGTATGACACCCCTAACCCGTGTGATGTCAATGTTTCCCCCTTCGACACTAATTTGCTTGCTCTAGATTATTCAGATGTAGACCGTTATGCTCCTGAATCACTGGTAGGACCCTCTACTAGGAGTGAGAAACATGGGTCTCCGAGGACATCCCTGTCAATGTCGAATGAGGGTTCTCTCTCATCTGAAGTTGAAGGATGTGGCGTAGACCTCCCAGAGAAGTATGATTTTCAGGAATTTATTGAGGGGTCAGAATTGATGGAGATTGCGGGGACTAGCAAGATGGAAGTTGAGAATGCGAAACTGAAAGCTGAACTTGCTTCCAAAATTGCCCTATTATGTTCAATGAGCACCGAGCTTGACTATGGATCTTTTGATGATGAAAAAATAGAGAACATGTTGAGAAATGCTGCGGAGAAGACATCTGAAGCTTTGCATCTGAAAGATGAGTATGGAAAACACCTCCAATCAATGCTAAAGATGAAGCAAATGCAGTGTGAGTCTTATGAAAAACGGATTAAGGAATTAGAACAAAGGTTGTCTGATCAGTATCTGAGGGGTAAGATTTCGGCAGATGGGGACGAATCTGCAGTTTCAACTGCAAAGATAAATGATAACAAGTCGGATGTATCAGGACTTGAAGAAGTGCCCCATGCAATGGAAGAAGTCTCTTGCGCATCGAGCTCATTGAAATCGGGGGTTGTCCCTGATCATAGTAAGGCACAAGAAGGACTAGGGGATAATATGACAGACTCCTCTATCATGTTAAATCCACAGTTGGATTCATCAATGCTAGATCTGCACCGTGAGAAAGGACATCTCCATGACAGGGAAAAGAAAGATGTACCGTTGTCTGATGTAGGCATGGCACTTACTGCTAGTAACATGGCGGTCAGCATGTCTCGACCAACAGACTTATTGTCTTATGAAACAGCTGTTCAGCCAGATTTAGGTGCTAAAGAATGTGATAGCCTTGTGGTAGAATTGCAAAACGCCCTAGCAGAGAAATCAAGTCAATTAGAGAATGCAGAAACTAAGATCCAAGAATTAATGGATGATGTTTCCAAGCTTGGGAGGGAGTTAGAGATCGGTCGAAAGCTGCTCGATGAATCTCAGGTATTACTTACTGAAAATTTGAATTTTGATGTGTTGTTTACTATATTGGCACCAGGTGGAAGCGGCAAGGGCTTGGGGCCGCAAGTGATCTGTTCATATTTTGTACAGTAGTTTGGTTTGAGAACTTATCTTTTCTAATAATTCTAGTTAAACTATGCTCAATGAGCAATAGACATGGCATCTATTTGCCTACACAGGCATTTTCCATCAACATTGAAAATATGATCAGATTACAGTTTCTAAGTCCATCCAGAAACCACTGCCTTTCTTGATTTTTAATTTTCTCTTGATTTTGCTGATTGAAGACGGAGACGAAGATTTTAGTTTGTGGCCAGCATGAGTTCTTTCTCAAGTAAAAATGTTGTTTTGCAATACATCCATCTTTTGAATAGGAGAAACAGTGTGAGAACTTAAAATATTAAAATATTTAATATTTCAATTCCATTGGGGAAGGGTGCCGGTGTTCCATTTACTCTTTTATTGAAGATATGAGGGTGTTGTCTGATTGTGACTAGTATTTCTCTATTGATCTCAGTATATGTCTCTGTTATTAAAGTTCTACATATCTTAGGACCACTCTCTATCCTATTGTGTTGCAGATGAATTGTGCTCATTTAGAGAACTGTCTGCATGAGGCGAGAGAGGAGGCTCAAACCCATCTTTGTGCTGCTGATCGTAGGGCTTCAGAGTATAGTGCATTACGTATCTCTGCCATCAAAACACGCGGTCTTTTTGAAAGAATGAAAAACTGTGTTTTGACATCTGGGGTGGCAACTTTCGCTGATGCTTTGCGTAGTTTAGCTCAGTCTTTAAACAGGTAAGCACTTCTGCTCACTCCTAACATTGGTATGATTATGTGTGCTCAAATGGCTTTAAATTTACAGTGTTGCCAGTGAAACTGATGATGACGGTACTGTTGAGTTCCGTGACTGCATAAGGGTGCTAGCAGATAAAGTCAGTGCTTTGTCGAGACAACGTGCTGAATTGCTCGACAGACACTCCAAAATTGAAGCTGTAAGTGAGAAACTTACTAAGGAACTAGAAGAGAAGAAAGAGTTGGTGAATACTCTTTACATGAAGCATCAACTCGAAAAGCAGGTAACATATGCTTTCTTTGGTGTCTCGGTCTCATATCTATATATGTCAACAAAATATACATCCAGAAATAGGACATATGATGGAAAACGATTTAATTGCAGGCGAACAAAGAGAAGATATCCTTCGGGCGGTTAGAAGTGCACGAGATAGCTGCATTCGTCCTAAAATCTTCTGGTTACTACGAGGCCATCAACCGCAACTGCCCTTACTACTATCTATCTTCTGAGTCGGTAGCCTTGTTCACTGATCACCTCCCGAGCCGTCCAAGCTATATTGTAGGGCAGGTCGTGCACATTGAAAGAAGAATAGCAAAGTCACCAGCCCCGGCATCACAACAAAGCGAGCATGGTAGAGACCGGGTGGATGTGCTGATGCCGGAGATTGGCAGCCGGCGGTTGGGGTTGAGTTCAGCATCTGCATCAAACCCTTATGGTCTCCCTGTTGGGTGTGAATACTTCATAGTGACCATAGCCATGTTACCTGATACCACAATTCATTCACCTACTTCCTGATCTTGTTGCAAATTGGCAGATGGACATGATGGAAGGAAGATACCAAGTGTAAATATATTTTATGATTTGCTGCCGAAGATGAACTCTGTTTCATTTTACTTTCATCTTCTCTTGTATAGTTACAATTTGATTCAATCCATCTCTTTGTACATAATGGTTTCGTGGCATCTCTTTTCAACTCTGTTTATTTTACTCTTTCCGTCCTTCATTAATTGTTCACTTTTGTCATTTTTGTTCATCCCCATATTAATTATCCGTTTTCACTTTTTAACATAAATGATAAGTAGGTCTCATACTCATTCCACTCACATGGGATTTATATTCCAATAATTTTTTCTAACCTACTTTCCATTACATTTCTTAAAATGTGTACCGGTACCAAAGTGAACAATTAATGGGGGATGGAGGGAATAACATCTTTTACCTTCCAATTAATATAATGGCAATTATGGCGACTTTGGATTCTTAGGCGTTCATATTCCCTCCATTTTCTAAAAATAGGAATTTTATTACGACACAAATTTTAATGCAAAATTAGTAAAGTGAGAGAGAGAAAAGTAGTTTAAAATAGTGAAATTAGTGTTAATTGTATGGTCTATTTCTTGAAGCGGAGGTTTTTATTTTTTGAAAACGGACAAAAAGGAAAATTTTCAACTTTTAGGATACGAGGAGAGTATCATTTATCAACAATAATTTTATCTCAGTTGCCAGATCATAAACATATTTAATAGCAAAACACATCTAAGATTTTATACTAATACAATTTTTTTTTTTTTTATAATTTTTTTATTTCATTCAATCCTTTTATTAATATATTTTGTTTCATTGGGTTGTTTTATAATTTTTGTTCATTAGATTCATAAACTATTGTATTTTTATTTACGAGGTTTTTTTGGTTAAATATTTATTTGAAGGACTGCACAATTTAATTATTTTTTTTATGTTGATTAAATTTATTAATTTTATTTTTTTCTTTTATTTATTTGCAATATCGATTAAAGAATCATTGAGAAAATGGTAAATTTATAAATTGATAACAAGCAATATCAATAAAATTTTCATTTACCAAATGATTTCTGAGTAGATATGCAACTGAATTAATAAATATAGTAAATCATCACACTTCTTTAATAAATTTTTCTCAACATAGTGAAGATTTGAGCAAGAAGCGATAAATTGTGTCAATTATCATCCATTTACATAACTAAGAAAGTGCGTAATCAAAATAATAGAAAAAAGGACCTATTCTTGAGCTAATATGTAGGGGATTCTTCACGAACCTTGATTTCAGAATCCTTGCAATAAACCTTAACCAAGATTTCCCATTACGAAAACAAAATAAGTGAAGAATCATCACGGAGATTGATATTCTTCACCTTCTTCAATTCCATATAACAAGTTAGAGAACCTTGGAAGAGAAGCAATACGCGGAAGCTGAAGAAGCAAGTCGCTAAGCGAGTCTTTTCTAGGTAGACCAGGCCCAGGCCAAGGTCTGTCTGCAGAATCTACTTCCATGGCTTGCTCGGTCTTCTCATGTGTAGAATGAACAGCATCATTTGTGAGGTCGAAGTAGACATTTTTTGCAGGATCAGCAACTTGGTTACGGTTTTCGCCATCAACAAGAGCACTGGAAGTTATGGCAGGTTCCTGCAGCAGGCTGCACAGAGAATCTACCTTCTTCATTAGAGATCTCTCGTCCAACCCCGCCAGACAGTGATTACTATCACTGAGCAAAAGTTGGGAGATGTTCTCGAGCATTTCATGGCATTCAGATGCCTTGGCTGAGGGTAAGCTTCCAGAAGTCACTTGCTCCGAAATACAGTTTCCAATGTGGTTCACAAGATCGGTCACTGACATGGAGGGGCGCAGCCCTGCTACCTTCAACGATTCCCAGCTTTTTGATCCTCCAGAATCATGCTCAATACTCTTCCCACTCCCTTCAATTGCTTGTGTATTAATCACTAGTAAAATCAAAAGGGGAAAATTATGTGAGTATGAACATTTAGCAGAACCTGAAAATTTATTGAGCTTGCTAGCAAGATTTAGCTTTCAAGAGTTAATAATTGACTTAAGCAGTTGATGCTCGACATGGTTATCTAATTGACACCTCAATGACAAGATTTTTTATGATAGGAACCAAGTTACAGATCCATAAGAGCAAATATCAAACAGGGTAAAAACTTTTCTATACCTGAGCTTGGTGATGCTGCTTCTTTAGCCACATGTTGCACTGTCAGGGGATTCTTTCCGAATTCGGGAGCCCGTAACTGTGGACCAGCCGAGGAAGCCACTTCCTGGAAAGTAGAGATGGGTGATCCCTTGGCAGCATGTGGCTGCTGCTGACTTCCCCCATCCCCCAAAGATTCTTCTGAATTTTCATGTACAGAAGCTTGTGACTTAAAGTAAGGGTCGTCCAGAATTATTTCAGGTTGTTGGCTCAAGACACCAAGACGTGTGTCACACTGAATGAGCTTTTCATAGTGCTTATCTAACATGCCAGGAGGACATTGTAAAAAATGCTTCCTACAAAAGAGCAGCAATTACTCATCCATGAGGCTACATCCAGCAAGATTGTGAAATTTAATAGAACAGCAGTAGAATTATTAAATTTGCATTTACCTGAAGAATCTATGTGCAACACAAGAACTTTGAGATAAAATTAAACAGTCATCTTAAGCTCCCGAGCAAGCACAACGCTCAGTAAGTTTTAGAGTATCTTTTCTTATGCAGAGAAAGAGTGCAAGTCTTAGATTTGCGAAAGTTAATAGACGGAGAATAAGTGTTTGTTCACCAGTCAAAAGTACAGGAGAAAAGGGATAATCAAGCATGCATGACAAGGAAGACGCGATTCATTTGCTCATAGAGATACAATTCAGTCACATGAAATGTTAAAGATGTTGAATCGTGTCTCACTAGTTTATACCTAAGAGAAGTAAAGCTCCTTAAATGTGAAGAAAGGAGTGAATTTCATGCACAAGCTTGACTATGATAGTGTAAACGAGAGGTAAAACATGAAATCTACAGGGACTTACTTGTTTTTGCTAGCCTGCCCGTCAGTGAAGTCAGTGGTTGCCTGCCATAGAGTATGTTTTCTGGGTTGTGGATTGGTTTCACGAAAAAAAGCAGGTGGCCGAGCTAGCTGCTAAAAAAAGATAATAAGGACGGCAGATTATTGAATCACCTACTTTACAGGTGAAGATTATTATCACACATATAAAGAAAAATCATTACCACAATGGTTAAAGTTCCAGGACCATCATCAGGAAATTCAGCCTTCAGAGCAGTTATTTCAGACCACTGAATCTCAATTTTACTCTTGAGACCTCCATCAAGAACTTCCCACACAAGCTTATGCTTTGCAAAATAACACTTTGCCACCAGATCTCCTTCATATTTTGAAACATACTGCCAAAAAATCCAACATAAGCAATTGGCATGAATATTAACACATTAAGACGTATATGTAATATCTCAAAGTAGGACAAAGTTTCCCCATTTCTATCCAAACACTTCATTAAGTAGCATTCTTTCGAAGATCAGTTCACTTCAAGTTAATAATAATTTATTTACATCTTTATTTCATAATAACTTACACACTTCGTTACTCAACTCCATAAACCTTTAGTTAAATGCCTGCATCTTAAAAATGCAGGCTGACTTGACCAGAACAGTGAGGCAGAAATTCAGAAGCTCTACCTCCCAGCTGCCAATTCTCAATAACATGGCTGGAAAATTGGAAGCCTTCATCTTGTCACTAGCATTTGGTGCAGCACTCGCCTTCGTATCTTTCTTGCTTCCATGGTCAGTCATCTCAGTAGTATTCTCCAAGATAGAGCTGCTGCTTCTTTTGGAGAGCGTCATCTGGATTAAATCCAGCAATGACGGACTTTTTCTTAGGCGCAAACCCAAAGGACTCGGCTCATCAAGTGGATTGTACTGTGAAGGAGGCACATTCGACACAGCGCTCAACTGCTGAAAGAGAATTCAAGAAACGATTTTTAAGGAAACGATTCCAATATATAAGGAAAAGTTGAGGAGAAATCGCAAATTGTTTACAAATGCATGTGGAATCATGATTCTGTTTATGAGAATTAAAAGTGGTTAAGTCGACTTTTTCCCCCAAAATCATCAATTTCTAAATGGAAGCAATGATCTCTTCTATCAGCCCATAAAAGGGAATAACAACGACAGCTCTAATCAACTAAAAAGTCCAGCTTCACGACATAAAGAAACAATATACACCCATCAAAAAAGGTCGAATCTTGTAAATGAAGACCTGATTAGAAGGAGTGGCGGAGGCCAGACGAGCGCGCTTTGGGAGAGAGCCATACTCTTCTTCGGCGGAATCTTGGAAATTCTCTGAATGCAGCGATCCCATCAGCTGAACCATCAAAAACCCTTCCTGAAACCCCAAGTCTCAATTGAAATCTGGATGGATTCTCCCTTGCAATTGCAAACGAGCCAAATAGATGGATTTTGAGAGGAATCAAAAATTGACTTTGGTTAATGTGAAGAGAGAAGGCGGAATGATTCAACTCAGAAAGTTGGCAAATTGAATTCACTCCAGGATTTATTTATATAAACAAGCCGGAAAGATGAATTTTGAGAGGATAAAAATTTACATAAAGTAGATACGGATTATTTCCTTTTATAAAGTAAGATAGTGTTATTTTTATTTTAAGAAACATCTAAAAGAGAAAATATTAATTACTTTAAATAGGATATTCAAATAGGAAAATAATCTTTGAGACGGATACAGTATTTTTTTATAGATTCGTCACGTCGGCCGTGAAAACAATCCAAAATAGATGAATTTTGAGAGAATTACATTGAAGAGTGGATTATTCAACATGAAAGTTGGAAAATAGTCACTCCAATATTTATTATTTATATTAATACAGTAGTACTCTACTTTTCTATGGATTCAATTCGGCCGTTAACTGACCAATTGGGCCTTCTACAAAAAGGGCTGTCGACATTTTTGTCCCAAAACTTTCCAGTGAAATTTATTAGGGCTAGCAACTTTTTATATCATACGAAATACATGAATATAAATGAAATTAATTCTTTTTAGTAAAGTTTTATTAGGCTCGTATTTTTATCGGGTTAACCCATTAAGGAACCCGATAAAGTAATAATCAATTATTTGAGTGAATTATATTTTTAGGCTCTATGCTTTCTGAGACGAACATTTGTGGTCTCTATACTTGCAAAATATCATTTGTGGTCCCTACGCTATACCACTTGCTCGTTTCAGGTGCTTTTTCACTTTTTGACCACATTCTCGGACAAAAACGCCTCCAAAG
The DNA here is from genome assembly GCF_023119035.1 of Salvia hispanica. Classification (NCBI taxonomy): domain Eukaryota; kingdom Viridiplantae; phylum Streptophyta; class Magnoliopsida; order Lamiales; family Lamiaceae; genus Salvia; species Salvia hispanica. Next base: position 10,542,059 of record NC_062970.1, on the reverse strand, counting down.
GTCTAAAGGGCATTTTTGTACACTCTCTCTCCAAAAGTAGGTAATTATTTTGATATTTATATTAATTTAGGTACTTTAACTATGATTTGTGTTTTATTCGAATAATTTTTGTTTGGATTGGTTATAGTGTGTGCACAGGGGCAGAACTAGTAAAAAGAAGGGTGTGGCTTAAGCCTCATCGCCCATCCCAAATTTTTTTTTCCAGTTTTTCTTCTTCAAAAATTTTCTAAATTTTTACAAATTATGTTTAGCCCTTATAGAAATTTTGCTGTAGAAGAATAAATGGTCATTGTTGAATGCATAAGAAGGCTTGAATCGGTGAGAATATAAACTTACAAAGATTAAAAATGATTTTCGACAACTTCAGGAAGAAGGAGCCTAGTAGGCAATAAAAGTGAAATAATAGTTAATTGCTATCACTTTATACTTTTGACATACTAAAATATTAAATTATTTGTGCTTAAAAGCCACGATATTTAAAATATTTCTAAGGACATTTAGATGTGAACCCCTTTTTTTTATAAATCATCATTTTAATTGATTCATCTCAATTTGAGGAAATAAAATATGTGTTTTATAGTAAATCGATTTTTATTAAGTTAAAATCCAAAATTAAAACTATGCAAATTTTTTATACTATAACCAATCCAAACAAAATTTATTCGAATAAAATATAAATCACAGTTAAAGTACTAAAATGAATGTAAATATCAAATAAGTACCTACTTTTGGAGAGTGAGTGTACACAAATGCCATTTAGACTTTTGGGGGTGTTTTTGTCCAAAAATTTGGTCAAAAAGTGAAAAATCAAATGAAACGAGCAATTGGTATAGTATGGGGACCGCAAATGATATTTTACAAATATAGAAACCGTAAATGTTCGTCGCTTATAGTATAGAGCCTAAATACACGTTGGGTATATATAAATCAGTGGTTGTCTCAAAACAAAATGTGATGTAGAATTCATGGACCAATGCCTATGGGAGATCATGTGACTCTAAAAACAGTAACCAAGTAATTCCTCTCATTTCCATATATCCAAGAAATTCATCATGCGCTTATAATTCATCATGGGTGTCGAAATGTACCATACTACCGGATTTGTTGGCGGGAATTTGAGGAGTCACCCTGTAATTTTTGAAAATGAGGAGAAATTACCGATGAGAAAAGAGGATGCAATGTGCAGTGAAAAGTCAAAGTGAAATTAGGGCTTAGAGAAATTTTTATGAAAGTGAAAAGATAAGTCAAATACAACTATTAAATATATATTCCCATAATTTCTCTAGTGAAGTACACGTTGATTTCTCAGTCTCATTCCAAATTTTGCTCAAGTGTAGGAAATGGGCCAATCATTCTCTTCCTCTTTGATTCAAAATGGGCCCATCCCATGCCCATTTAAATAAGATTAGCCCATTCCTTCCAATTTTAAGCTAGAGCACATCCCTTCATTAAAATTGAATACAAAAAAACTCACTTTGTAAAAAAACGATACCCAAACAGAACTTAGACTCCCCAATGAATCTATGTCAACACATATGATAATTTTCTCTTTTTTTTTCATATTTAATTTTTTTTGGAATATCAAAAAAATAACAAAAACAAAAACAAATATTTACATGAAAAGATTTTATCACCCTAATTCGAAATCCCGAGGCATGTACAACGAAATTTCTTTCACGGTATATGCTTCCAAAAGGTTCCAAATAGATTTTCAACTTATGACCATTCACAACAAAGGGTAGAGAACAAGAAGAATCAACTCCCTGAATTTCGATGGTTCCATTAGGTTGATTGCTCGAAAGATGCAAGGACCAGTCCACTTGGACTTCAAACGACTTCCTCCTCAAATTTTTGTCTGGCCATAACTTGGTCTTTTCTTTGTACCTCATCGTGGCAACATATGCGTCTAGGCGAAATTCATCAAGCTCTTGGAGTTGGAGCTCTCTCTCCTCATCACACTTGCTCGGTTCCATACTCATCTTTTGAATGTCCCAATAAGCGCGATGCTCAATCTCAACGGGAAGGTGGCACATTTTGCCAAAAATGAGGCAATACGGCGACATCCCAATTGGCATCTTGTATGCCGTGTGGTAAACCCACAGTGCATCACTCAGTCTCGCACTCAATCCTTCCTTGACGGATTCACCGTCCTCTCTAACACATGCTTGATCTCCCGATCAGAGATGTCGACTTGGCCGTTGGATTGTGGATGATACGGGGTGGATAAACGGTGATGCACACCATATTTCTTCATCAAAGCATTAATTGTGCGATTGCAAAAATTTGTACCTTGATACTTATGATGGCCTTTAGTGCCCCATAACGGCTAAAGAATCCACTATCCAACTCCTTCCTTGCTATTCTCTTTGGTCCAAAGTGTCCCCCGCATGCTAATGAATGACAATACATTAGGATGTCTTCTTGATTGGGCTCGAGAATACACCATCGAATTACTTAATCGACTCTCACTCGCCAAAGGTATGGATCATTCCAAAAGTTGTATTTGATCTCGCTACGGATCTTCATTCTTCATGCCTTTCTGCAATGCCTCGGAACCATAAGCTCAATTCCCTGCCAAAATAGCATCTTCTCATACAAATATTAAACTAATTCAAATTCAAGTGACGAAAACTAGTCTATCATCCATTTTCGTAACTGATGCAGATTATCTAAGTATGTCTTAGTAATGCGAAATCTTTGTTCAATATTGAATTCAACCATATGACACATTTTTAGTGAGCACGTATTTGCTTGGAAATGACTCACAACTATATGTGGGAACTTTTACCGCCAAAAGTCTTTCCGAGCATGTTGCTTATGCTCGGAAAGTACTCGCTAAATTTAACATTTTTCAAACATTCTGACCTGTGCTCGAAAAGTTTTTGAAAAGGTGCTTGGAATTGACCAAATACCCAAAATTTTTTGTAGTGGTGTACATTAACTTGACCTAGTACCCCCCCTGCATATTAACTAGGCATGCATTTGTGTAATGAACTTGGACTGGAAAGACATCACTAGATTGGGAAGACATCACCAGTATTTGATCTGATTTTATATCCTTCCAATGGTATGATAAGAAGAATGGAGTCCACTTATTTTGATTTGATCCACTCGTTAGATTTCCAATTGCGCATATGAAGTAATGTGCATGAGACAAAATTCTGTGTATCTATGTAACAAAACAAAATATTTCGGCATAAGCTCAAAACTTATTTTAAACATAATTTTCCTTGCAAAATTCAACAGAAATAATTAGTTTAATAGGAGTAGCTTTTAATTAGTATGAATTTATTTTAGTTATATTTTGATAATATGTTATAATAAATTTGTAGTTTCAATTAAAATTCATGATTTAGATTTACTAGATGAATTTTTAAGAAATCAAATTTATTTTAAAAGGTGGGGCCCGCACCATCTCTGGTGCGCTGAAATTGCAGCCTTTCATTCTTATTGGGTTATGTATATAAGAAAAATAGGATTGGGGGTAACATGTTACCTTATCCTCCTATCTTTTCCAATATCTCTCTACTCCTCAACGATGTAATTATTTCATCTCTTAATTTCATCTTCCCTTCATTCATTTTTTCATCGAGTTTAACGGCTACTTCTTGCTCAGTGTTTCTTACAAATTTGTTTTTGAGATTCACATTATATATATACATATACACGTATACATAAGCAAGCATACGATTAATGGCTCCTAAAGCGGGAAAGACTAAACCTCACAAAGCCAAAGGAGACAAGAAGAAGAAAGAAGAGAAAGGTTGGTTTCATATCTTCTTTTTTTTTTAATACATTTTCTTGAAATTTTATAATCAATAAGGTGGCAAAATCATAAAATAATCATTCACTCAAATTATTCTTAAATTTTGTTTTTGCAGTTTTACCAACTGTGATAGAAATAAGTGTAGAGACACTTGAGGATTCACAGGTGACATTAAAGGTATGTATTACTATGTTTCATTCAATTCCCCACTACAATGTGTTTTATATGAATTTATGATGTTATACTTGGATTTTGAAATACTAAATTTCTCGGAAATATTTAATTCATCTCCAACTAGTCGTCCAAATGCATGAACGTGCCAAGTAAAGAAATAAGTACATCACTCACTGGTTTAGAAAATTCTCATTATTCTGCTTATTAGACTTTACTAATTAAATTGATTATATTTTTATAGTATTTGAATCTCTAAATTGCTGCACACTCTTTTTTTTTCAGTGTATTAATACAGTCCAACGCCTACGTTGGTGTGACATGACGTGTTCATTAATTTAATTACGGCCACCGCAATTTCTTTTTAAGATATTAATGCATTTCACCATGCTACTATATGTTTTCACATTATTCATTAATTTACTATTGACCAATCTACAATTGTGTTAGGTGATATTATTTATATTAAGAATAAGATAATTGTTTTTTAGTGCTCAAATATGTAGATGTGATATTCATTACGTTAATGAATGTAATTGAACATTAACTATAATTTAATTATCATCAGTAGGTAATTGTCACCCACAGGCCACGTACAAGAGAGTCTTTCGTCTAATATACTTTCATTTTATTTCTTATTTTAATTATTCGATTTGTGTCATGTGAAATTTCTTGACCTAACTTAGGACAAAATTACTGGAACCAATACACAATCGTTGTCATATTTAAGATTCAGTGGCTCGATATGTAGTTGGACGAGTTATATCACCGAATTCATGGTGATATAGCACTGATATTTGTAAGTGTAAACGAACTGATTCATAGTGTTTAAGAGTTGTGGATAATATAAAAATGCGCAAATAAGTATTGAGTATTCACGTTTCTACCTCTCGTAAATTGAATAATTCTCACTTTTAGGAAATGAAGTCATCGATTTTTTTTGTCGATAATCCTACGCTTAACAATTGTGTTATTTAACCCCTCGTACAATATTTTATACTCCAGTGAAGCTTTCCTTTTTTTTTTTTCTTTTTCTTTTTTATAGAAGATCAAATATTTATGTACTCCAGTTTAGCTCTTTGTGATTTTGTTTCCTCGATTAATAGGCTTATACTTTCTTTGAAAATACCAATGTAAAATACAATGAATTATCTGCTGTGTAGCAATTTATTACTCCCCCGTCTACGAAAAATAGAGCACATTTGTCATTTTTTTGTCCACGAAAAATAGAGCGCATTTAAACAAGGAATGTTTTCAACAACTTCACTCTTATTGTTTTCCATTACTAATAATATGGACCTTACATTCAACTAACATTACTTCTCTCTTACTTTTTTCACTTCTTTATTTTTTTCTCTTCTCTCTTACTAATAATATGAACCCCACATTCTACTAACACTACTTTTCTCTTAGTACTTTTTTTTCCTTCTCTCTTACTTTACCAATTCTATATTAAAACTCGTGTCATTCACAATGTGTCCTATTTCTCGTGGACGGAGAGAGTATTTATGTTAGTATTTTGAAGAAAAAATTATCTACGCATAACATCACATGTTTTCATTATTTTTTCAAAAGCAAATATGTTTTCACGAGAAGAAGACTTACTAGTAAATTACTGTATAAGCGTAAACGTCCAGTGATCCTTTTATTGTGTGTGTGTTTAACTCAAATGTGTATGGTAATGTGCATCAAACGCCACCGTTTCAATGCTAATTGATGATGTATTTCTCTCTGCATGTATGTACTGTGTGCATCTATTTCATAAATTAAGAATAACTTAAGTATTTAAGTTGCTCCTCATGAGTCATGTAGATGCAGTAACATAGTGTACATAATTGGTAATTCCATACCTTATTTAATACTCTTCCGTCCCCGATTAAGAGTCACACTTTTTCATTTCAGTATGTCCACAATTAAGAGTCATACTTCATTTTTTACCATAAATAGTAAGTAGGTCCCACATTCCACTAACTCAATTCACTCACATTTTATTACAAAACCAATATAAAAAAATAGGTCTCACATTTCACTAACTTTTTCAACCATCTTTTCTTTACATTTCTTAAAACTCGTGTCCGATCAAAGTGTGACTCCTAGTAGAGGACGGAGGGAGTACTTAATCTTACTACGTGTAAGTCTAAAAAACAACTTTAAATTTCGTCTCAGTTTATATGAATTTGATATCTAAATGGAATGGGTTTATTAGGCATGTTGACTTAAATTTATAAATAATATTGCTTTTCTATTTATATTTATCTAATAAGATTAGGCAATTTTTTCTTTTATAAGTTGAGCCTATTTTCTACTAAAATATTTTAATCATTTTTTTTAATTCTAACAAATTTATTATTAAAATTTGTTTTTAAGATTATTTAGAGGACAAATAATGCATTATTTTAACAGCAAATTCATTCATTGAATTGCAGGGAATATCAACAGATAAAATCCTAGATGTCAGAAAGCTATTGGCTGTCAATGTTGACACGTGTTACTTGACCAATTATTCTCTGACCCACGAGGTATATTTGTGGTTTTATTACTCAGGCCAAATTATATTGGGAATTCGTACTACACATATATTATTGCTGTGCGTAAATAGCCAAAAATTAGTATTACGCTCTTGGTTCCGCGATAAGTGAAAATTTAAGAAAATAATATTTATTGAATTAAGTGGAGTGAATAAAATATAAAAGAGGAAAAAGTGGAAAAGATAAAAAAGATAATAAAATAAGAAAAAAATGATAAATTAATATAAAAAATAAAATAAGAGAGATAAATATGTTGTTTTTATCTAAAAAAGGAAATTAAACACTTATAGTGGTATAACAAAAATGGAAAGTTAATCACTTGTGATGAGACAAAGGGATTATCTATTTTTGCTCAATTCAGATTTTTAGTATGATTAAAATTTTCGGCAAAATTATTATGTTATAAAGAAATAAACGAACTTTGAATGTAGTAAAAAACTACACTAATTTTTAGATCATTTTGTTTGTAGCACCTTTAAAACTACACAATGTTTGAACGTGGTAAAAATAATTACACGAACAAGAAAAGTGTTAATAAAATACACTAAGTTTTAGATGATAGCATCTTAAAAATACTAATGATTCAAAAATTCCTTTTTTTTATATCTACAGTCTCTACCATTCTCACATTTTCACGGCAAATTAATAATACTAAAATTCATTGCTAAAGTTTGATATAATTTCATATTCATAGTTACTGATGTTTAGATTATAAATTGGAAAAATGGGAAATAAGATACAAATTCAAAGCAACGTCTAATAAAATTGAGTCATTATGACAATTACAATCAATCAGTTTTTGTATATTACATCCCATGAAAAAACTTAAAATTTGACAATCAAAAGTAAAAGTACATTATTAATGTGCTATAAATAAAATTATAAAAAATTAATGTAATTTTTTTTTACCACATTCAAAGTTTGTGTATTTTTACAACATTAAAGTTCTTCTATAAACTATGTGGAACCGACGGTAAGATGAGGTAGACATCCCGGTCACCACATAGAATCAATTTCATCAGAAAATTTAATCATGCTAAAAACATGAATTAGTCAAAAGTTAGGAGCATATTTTTTCACCACATTTAAAGTTCGTGATAAAAACTAAAAATTGGTAGAATGTTTTTTTACTATTTACCCTACTATTTTTAGTATTACGTATTCCCGCAACGAATAAATAAATCTATTGAAATCAAATACTCTACTTTAAAACTCCTATAAGAATAAGATATCGTGTTAGTTTTGGTTTATGATGCAAGCCTCCAACAAGCAAACATATATACTCCTACCACCCAAATATAATATACTTTTGTAATTTTGGCTCACCCATCAAAATTAGTCTACTTTTATTTTTAAGAAGTTTGTAATTTTATTGAGATTTAGATACATTTTTGACTAACAAATTCCAATTATTTTTTATTTCTATATCTCTTATATTCTTCAATTTTGCATTAATTCTATGTTATTCCTAATTTTTCTATTTTTAAAGGATGGACTATCAGATGATCAACATGTGACTATACAAAATCCTCGTGATCATATCAAATGTTAGGAAAATAGTTTCATCAAAATATCATAATTAAAATTAGAAAAATACACCACAGACAATAAATTTGTACGTTTCCAAGGAATAGGATATACACTACATAATTAACAAAATATTAACAAAATGCTGATAGTTCTTATCTACCTATAACTAAGTTTCGATTAATTGTTGGAGCCAGGTCCGCGGTGCAAGCTTAAATGATTCAGTGGAGGTTGCGACTCTCAAACCAACTCAGCTTACCATTGTTGAAGGTATGTTATAAACGCATAAAATGCAGTTTGCGTTTGAGTCCATTGTTACACAATCTTTAAATTCCAATTTATTTAACTATAAGGCCATGTTTGGTTTGCGGGAAAGTAAGTTGGCAAGAAAAATGATTCCTAGGAAAATGAATCCCGGGAATATGATTCCTAGTAACTTTACTTTTCTGTGTTTGAAAAATATCAAGATTTTAAATTTATATTTAATTTAAACACCAAACTAAAAATATACTTATTATTATTTTTATTTAAAAAAATAATATTATAAATTTTTAATAAACTATTAATTATAAATAATAATAATTATATTATTATAGTATTTATTATTACTATGAATAGTTTAAACATGGATCATCTGTCTTAATATATAATAATATAATTATAATTATAGTTACATGAAGTATTATACTCATTTATTATAATGATAAATATAATAATTATTATATTATAGTTATAATTGAATAAATTTTATAAATTAAAATTGCACTATGAATTTATTGATTAATTATTAATTTATAAATATAATAATTAGTAGTATTTATTATAAAATTTATATTATATCATTATATTTTAATTATTTAATAAATTATTAATTACTATTATGAATTATTATAAAATATAGTTATAATTATGATAATTTTAATTATAGTTATTTATTATAGTGAAATTAAGTATGATTTATAATTTTAAATTATTTTAAAAATATTGTAATTAATAATAATAATAATAATAATAATAAAAACTATATTATATTGCTTAAATATGTAAGAATCCTAGAACTGGGAAAAAGAATACCAAATAAAAGTTAGGATTCAGAATCCTGGAAAGTTGTACTAACTTTCCTTGTTCTCGGATTCTGATTACTTATCCATTTTGATTAAAAAACCGAAACAAACACAGAAATTTAAAATTTAAGGAATCAGATTACTTTCCCAGACAGAATCCTAACAACCAAACATGGCCTAAGTGTTTCATGGATATTTCGTAGTAATATTGTTTCTATCAATTAATGGTAATTATATACTCCATCCGTCCCACTTTAGGAGTCACAGTTTACTACTTTTGGGTGTCTCACTTTAAGAGTCTCGGTTGAAATATTCCATAATTGGTAATAAGCCCCACATTCCACTCACCTTTTTCCACTCACATTTTATTATAAAACTAATATATAAAAGTAGGACCCACATTCCATTATCTTTTTTCACCAACTTTCCTTTATATTTCTTAAAATCCGTGTCAAACTCAACCGGGACACCTAAAGTGGGAAGGAGGGAGTAAGTACTCCCTCCGTCCCAGAGAATTCGTCCCAGTATTCCATTTCGGACCGTCCCACATAATTTGTCCCACTTCACTTTTACCATTTTTGGTAGTGGGCCTCATATTCCACACTAACTCATTCATACTCACATTTTATTATAAAGAGTAAAGGCCAAAATTGGTCCTGAACATATGGTCATTTTACGTTTTTGGTCCTAAACATTATCTTTTGGATTTTTTGGTCCTGCACATATAGAAATTTGATCATTTTGGTCCTCCGTCAATATTTCCGTAAGAAACTAACGGTCAACGGGTTTAATCCTGATTTTGACCAAAATTAACATTTTAATTCTGATTTTTTACTCCTTAATTAATTCGCTAACTATTATTATAAATATTTTAAAATTAGAAAATTAGAATTTAAAATAGTATTTTTTACTCCGCCGCGCAAATCTGTTCCGCCGCCGTTGGTGGCGGCGGCTGCTGATCAACCAACTCGGCAGTGAAATAGATATATAAATTATGAAATATCTTCATCATCAAGCTTCAAGAAACAAAATCCAAAATTCGTGCATGCTAGGGAAAGATCGAGAAAGAAAGAAATCAAATTCAAGCCTGGGAACTGTAATGGCACATCCAAACCCAATAAACAAATAATTATTCTTGAGATTATTTACTCGCAAGCACTGTTAAATTGTGAGCAGAGAATCTCGATAGTATCAAGAATTGTAAAAAAAAACTAAAGATAGGATTTTTAAGTGGGTATTCGAAAAGTAAAAAAGAAAATCTGGGAATGGAAAATCCTATTATTGGATTCACGTTGGAGAAGCTCGCATCGGAGAAGAAATCGGCGGCGGAGGGAGGTTTATCGGCGTCGGAGATAGGCGGATGCGGCCGCACAATCACCAGGTCGTCAAGTGCCCTCGCTGCGACTCGCTCAACACCAAATTCTGCTACTACAACAACTACAACTTCTCGCAGCCGCGCCACTTCTGCAAGAGCTGCCGCCGCTACTGGACCAAAGGCGGCGTCCTCCGCAATGTCCCCGTCGGCGGCGGCTCCCACAAAACCAAGCGCTCCAAGCCTAAAACCAATGCCGCCGCCGACGAAGACGCAGAGGAAAAATCCACCGCGCAGAGCTCCAGCCTCACCACCTCCGCCGCCGCAGTCGCAACCGCAACCGCTCCTCCTACATCCTCCGCCGCGGAACCGATCCACACCACGCCGGATTCCGCCGTGATTTACAATTTCGCCGACGTGAGCTTCTCCAACGTGAATCCAATCACAAACCCTAGCCTCGATCAGCAGCCGGCGGCGGCGGCGGAACATATCTTCGCGGTGGCGGAGTAAAAAATATTTTAAATTCTAATTTTCTAATTTTAAAAGAATATTTATAATAATAGTTAGTGAATTAATTAAGGAGTAAAAAATTAGAATTAAAATGTTAATTTTGGTCAAAATCGGGATTAAACTCGTTGACCGTTAGTTTCTAGCGGAAATGTTGGCGGAGGATAAAAATGATCAAATTTCCATATGTGCGGGACCAAAAAATCCAAAAGATAATGTTTATGACCAAAAACATAAAATGACCATATGTACATGACCAATTTTGGCCCTTACTCTATTATAAAACTAATACTTTAAAAATATGACCCACATCCCACCAACTTTTTCAACTCACTTTCCATTAGATTTCTTAAAATTCGTGCCGGATCAAAGTGTCCCAGAGGGAGTAGTAATTCTATTTGCTAGTAGTACTATTTGTCAAATAAAAAGGGGTTGAATTTGAAAAAATTAAGTGTATGATTCCATGCAGAGGCGTACACGGAACGGCAAGCTGTGGATCATATTAGACGGCTTTTGGATATTGTCGCCTGCACTACCTACTTTGGGGATTCACTCCGAACCGGATCAAAAACCGGTACTAAAGAATCCGGTTCACCTGAATCGAATTCCGGTTCACATGATTTCTCTCCGAATCCCAAATTCACCGTTTCGCCCGGGAAGCCGGAGGTTTCGGCCGTCGCAACCGGACCAGATGCGGCGTCGGTGTTGTACCCTCCGCCAAGGCTACGGAAGTTCTACGACTTCTTCTCGTTCTCTCACCTCACCCCACCTATTCAATGTGAGCTCTTTGTGTTCCACATTTTGCTTTCTATTTCATTATGCATCTGATTTCATCAGCGCCTTGTATTTTGAACTCTGCTATGATTTGGTGGCTCGAGTTTGATGTACTATTTTTTAAAATTTGTAATTCTGGATTAACGAACAAGCTATTGCATTTGCATGCGTATATTGTGTATATGTTCTACTTCTATTTGTATAGCATCCATTTGCTAACCAATTAATCCTCAATGTTGCAGATATTAGGAGATCAAGTCGACCGTTCCTTGAGGAGAAAACAGATGAGGATCTGTTTCAAATTGACGTTAGCATCTGGAACTACTTGCTCACAATATGTTTTTCATATGAATTTCTGCTATTTTTCTCTTGCTGCACGGGGCAGATTGTCTGAGATGGGGTGTTTTTTGGCATCAATTTTGGAATGCAGGTGCGTATTTGCACCGGGAAGCCAACAACAATAGTTGCCTCTCGAAAAGGTTTTTATCCAGCCGGAAAGCGTAATCTTGTAAGCCACTCATTAGCTGGTCTTTTGAAGCAGATAAGCAGAACTTTTTATTCTGTAAGTGAAGACAATACTTGATCCTGTTAAGCTTCTCCTATTCTCGAAATTCTGCAATTCCATTCTGTTTGCATATGCCTATTCTCTGAAGTTCATCTACTTCTGTTTATATCTATTTGGCTCAGGCATTTAAGGCTCTGATGAAAGCTTTCACCGAGCACAACAAAGTGAGTGATTTACAACTTAAAAACCTGAAAATGATTTTTTGGACACATGAATAACACTACCTGTGATCTCTCAGTTCGGTAATCTTCCGTATGGTTTTCGAGCAAACACTTGGTTAGTACCCTCTGTTGTTTCTGAGAATCCCTCTATATTCCCTCCCCTTCCTATTGAAGATGAGAGTTGGGGAGGAAGTGGAGGCGGACAAGGAAGAGACGGGAAGCACGACTACAGGCCATGGGCAAAGGAGCTCGCTATCTTGGCAGCAATGCCATGTAAAACATCTGAGGAGCGTCAGCTAAGAGATAGGAAAGCCTTTCTCCTTCACAGTTTACTTGTTGATGTTTCGGTTTTCAAAGCTGTTGCTGCAATAAACCATCTAATAGAAAACAATCAGCAGTCTGCGAGTTATCCTGGTTCATCAATATTACATGAGGAAAGAATTGGAGATCTACTCATTAGCGTAGCAAAAGATCCCCCAGATGGAAGCACCAAGTTGGATAGCAAAAATGATGGGAGCAAGGTTCTTGGAATTACACATGAAGAAGTAACTCAAAGAAACTTGCTAAAAGGCATAACTGCTGATGAAAATGCAACCGTACATGTTCGTCTCAGTAACTATTAATTTTTCTCTTCTATTTCCCTGCAATGTGTGAAGTTATAATTCTTACTGTGAGATCATTGGTCCATACAGGATACTTCTACTTTAGGTGTTGTCATTGTTAGACATTGTGGACACACAGCCATTGTTAAAGTTGCAGCTGTGGTAAATTGGAATGGCGAAGCCATTCCTCAGGATATTGACATTGAAGACCATCCTGAAGGAGGAGCCAATGCTTTAAATATCAATAGGTTAGTAGAGATAGCTCTACTTGATATTTGTATATTTTTCAGATTCTTCTTACTTTGGAAAGACCATTCATGCTGTTCAAATTCCACATTCATAAAAACTGAGTTACTTTAACTACAAACATACTGTGACAGAGTTATGTGATCCTGGACTAATGAATCACTCTGTTTTTTACTTATGTTTCCAGCTTGAGAATGCAGTTGCACAAAGCCACACCCCAATCACCCAACACAGTTCAAAGAGTTCCGAATGCTGATCTGAAAGAATTACGCTCCAGTTGGCCTTTGGTAAGGCAGGTGCTAACCGAGAGTCTAAAGACACTTCAGGGTGATGATTCGACACTTAAAAAATCCATTAGATGGGAGCTTGGCGCATGTTGGGTGCAACACTTGCAAAATCAGGCTTCGGGTAAAGATGAGGCTAAAAAGAATGAAGACGTCAAAGTTGAGCCAGCTGTCAAGGGTCTTGGAAAGAACGGTGGACTGCTGAAGGATATAAAAAAGAAGTCAGGCGATCAAATAAATATATCTGACCCCAACAAGGAAATTTCTGCTAATTGCAATTCTGATTCAAACAAGGACATTGAAAAGGATGACAAGGAGATTATATGGAGAAATTTGCTTCCCGAATCATCATATTTGCGCCTTAAAGAATCAGAAACTGGTCTTCACCTTAAGGTCGCCTTTCTGCTTTGTCATAACGTATATTTTCTGTTTAGTTATTCTTAATCAGGTTTACATCTCTCAAGAGGTCATTTGGGAAGTTCATAATCTAGATAGGTTCTTTTGGAATTGTAACAAGTTGAAATAAAACCTTTTGATTTATAAATAGTGGCAAATTTAACACCTAATCTATCCGGAAATTGGTGGTTGCAGTCACCTGAAGAGTTGATTGAAATGGCACACAAATATTATGCTGAAACGGCCCTTCCAAAATTGGTATCTTTTATTCAGAACATATCTTTAACCTGAAGTTGAATCTCGGAACTGATATTTATTATTTTCTTCTGACAGGTTGCTGATTTCGGGTCACTCGAACTTTCACCGGTTGATGGTCGGACGCTGACAGATTTCATGCATACCAGGGGTTTGCAGATGTGCTCCTTGGGCCGTGTGGTAATTTCATTTGGTTTTGTTGTTTATCTATAGTTGATGTCCTGATTGCTTTCCACTGCATACTCCTTATCCATCTAAAATGTCGACCCACTGTACATATTAGTTGGTTTAAATGTCACATGCATCTATAACCTGGATATTTGCCACTTATAGAAGCATACCATAAGTTTTGGGGAAAAAGCAAGATTTGCCAGGCTCAGGAGTTTTGTGCTTCAATTTTTGATGTATGTCATGAATTGCTAATATTGTTCCTCTAAACTTCTCAAATGTTATGTTTAGGCCTATAATGACTTTTTCCTCCACTGTTTGCCTTTTGCCAGTCTGACATTATGTGCTGTTGTTAACTCTCGTAGTTTTTTCCCAACCTATTTCCTTTTGAATCATCCTTATCAGGTTGAACTAGCAGACAAGCTCCCTCATGTTCAGTCCCTTTGTGTTCACGAGATGGTTGTTCGAGCATATAAGCATATCCTTCAGGCTGTTTTAGCTGCAGTTGATGATATTGCTAATATGGCTTCAGCTATTGCTTCTTGTTTGAATTTGTTGCTGGGGACACCTGCTGCAAAAAGCGGCGATGCAGATGTAAATAATGATGATGAATTGAAGTGGAAGTGGGTCGAGACATTCCTTTTCAAGAGGTTTGGCTGGCAATGGAAGGATGAGGCACGCAGTGATTTAAGAAAGTTTGCTATTCTTCGAGGACTCTGCCACAAGGTAAGCTAATTTAGATTGCTTAGCTAAGAAGGTAGCTACTAATTTATTTATTTTCAGACTGGGCTTGAACTTGTTCCAAGAGACTATGATATGGACTCTCCCTTCCCATTCAAAAAATCAGATATAATCAGCATGGTGCCTGTTTATAAAGTAAGCTGTTAGTATTCATTTGAAAAAATTCAAAATATTTCTTCAGAGGATGTTTCAAGTAGTTCTCATAGAACTTGTTTTCCAACAGCACGTCGCTTGCTCATCTGCTGACGGACGCACACTTCTGGAATCATCGAAGACTTCCTTGGACAAGGGAAAACTGGAGGATGCGGTTAATTATGGAACAAAGGTAAGTTCATACCCCTGTCCTTGAGAGGCTTTAGATAATGATCAAATTATGCTCAGGAGTGAGATAACGACTATAATAATTAATTATTTTCTCTTTTGTAGGCACTCTCGAAACTGGCTTCTGTCTGTGGCCCTTATCATCGAATGACAGCAGGGGCATATAGTCTGTTGGCTGTGGTGCTCTACCACACAGGGGATTTTAATCAGGTATGAGGATTCAATCCATAACAATGAAGAGTCCCTGATTAGCTGATAACATAATAATATTAATACTCTAGTAACAGGGGGTGCGTTATATTGCTAACTATTTAAGTTGCTAACTTGCTAACTCATCGATGTAGTGTATTAAATATGTCAACACAGTGATATTAAAATGTCAACACATAATATCAACCCATTATATTGAAGTTCAACAAAATTATGTGTTGACATTTTAATGTCATCATGTTGACATTTTTAATACACTGTGTTGATGAGTTAGCAAGTTAGCAACTTAAGAAAATTAGCTATTGATCACACCCCCTAGTGACAGTATATGCAAAATGTTTAGCCAAGCATGTAATGTCACAGAAAAGGGCAAGCTTCACACTCTTCTCTGTTACATCTGTAGCTCAAAGAAACACCCATTCTTTTGCTGAACTATGGTTCGTGCACTTTAATTTGGACAGCGCTGAGCATGCCAAAAGTCTTTTAACTTTAAACTAGTTTTGTTAATAAACTTCTGATCTAATTGTTTTATCGTATGAACAGGCCACCATTTACCAGCAAAAAGCTTTAGATATCAATGAGAGAGAGCTTGGTCTGGATCATCCAGACACAATGAAAAGCTATGGAGATTTAGCTGTCTTCTACTATAGACTCCAACACACTGAGCTGGCACTGAAGTAAGTAAAGATATTCTCTGTATCTTTGCATTATGGCCCTTCTACATGTACGCATATAATATCACCATATATGGAAACAAGGGAACATGAAAGTATCAGATGGCTAAAACATAGAGTTTCTGGATATCCTTAATTATATTTTAACTGGAGAACTAATTTTTTTTCAGATATGTCAACCGTGCATTGTATCTACTGCATCTAACTTGCGGCCCTTCTCACCCAAATACTGCTGCCACCTATATCAACGTAGCTATGATGGAAGAAGGTCTGGGGAATGTCCATGTTGCTCTTAGATATCTCCATGAGGCTCTCAAGTGTAACCAAAGACTTCTGGGAGCTGATCATATACAAGTAATCTTTTTTTAGTGTTTTTGTGTGTGAATGGTGGTTATGTATTCATGTGTTGTTTCATAGGTCCGATTTACTACTTACATGGACCTTTTGCATTGTAAAATGATAAACCTTCGTAATAGAGGCCTTCCAATAGGAGGATGAGGGAAACTATTGCCTAATGGCGACGCCTAGAAGGCATAAGTTTTTTTATATACTGAATCTCTGCCCTTTCATTACTTTTTTTTCCAGACAGCGGCTAGCTATCATGCTATTGCAATCGCTCTCTCGTTGATGGAAGCATATTCCCTAAGTGTTCAACACGAACAGACCACACTTCAGATACTACAGGCTAAACTAGGATCAGAAGATCTACGTACACAGGTAATGCTTATGTCTGATCATTAAAGAATGACTTTTGGTGGTGACCCTTTTCTTTACCTTGTCCGAAATCTCTACAGGATGCAGCTGCATGGCTAGAATACTTTGAGTCCAAGGCGCTGGAGCAGCAAGAAGCTTCACGCAATGGAACTCCAAAACCAGATGCCTCTATTTCTAGCAAAGGCCATTTGAGGTTGAAATTCCATTCTACTTATTTTCTAAATTTAAATACATATGCTTCTTTGTCACTTTGCACGACAGAAATAGTTAATGGTCTTTCCATCTCACACTACAGATGAATGAAAATGTCTTAAAATTATGCAGAAAAGACATTGTTATTTTGTTTAATGAGTTCAGTAGTTAATGGTTGTTCCGTCTCTCACTACAGATGAATGAAAATGTCATAAAATTATGCAGAAAAGACATTGTTATTTTGTTTAATGGATTCAGTAGTCAACATTGATTCGAAAAGCTGATTTGCAAAACTTTTGTCGTTCTTCTCTGAAATTAGTGTTTCGGACCTTTTGGACTACATAACCCCTGATGCAGAGATGAAAGCAAGAGAAGCCCAAAAGAAGCAAGCTCGTGCCAAGGTTAAAATCATGTTTCTAATATATTTTGTTATTTTTGTCTTTTGTGGCATTCCGTGACCAAGGTATCATCTTTATTGTACAGCTTAAGGGAAAAGTTAGTCCAAACTCAGAAACAGTGGATGAATATCAAAATGGTGAGCTCACATTGGAAAGTGAACCTGTTGCAGAGAACTCCAGTGATAAAGAAAATAGATCTGGATTGGAAAACAAATTTGAGGCACAATTTGTGGACACGATTAAGAAAACTGATTCATTTCTAGAAGATAAAACATTGTTGGACCAAAATGATAGCATTGGGAAGGAGGATATCTCTGAAGAAGGATGGCAAGAGGCTAAGGGGCGCTCTCTTATAGGCCGCAGGCCCTCTGCTTCCAAGAGGCCGAGCCTTGCAAAATTGAACACTAACTCTCTGGTTGCTTCTCATCCGTCTAAGTCCAGAGGTAAACCAAGTAGTTTCAGCTCTCCTAAAACAAGTCCAAATGAAAATGTAGCTTCATCTGGCCCAGCTCCACAGGGTCCTAAAAAGTTTGTCAAGAGTGCTAGCTTAAAGCTGAAGCAGAACAATCCTTCTACACCAGCTAGTAGTGCCAAAGCAAAATCGGCCAATGCAAAATCGGCTCCTAATACTCCAAGCCCAGCTTGTGGTGAAGTTGCTAAAGCTTCTATTGCTAGTTCAGTAAGCGTCCATGCTGCTGGAAAGCTTTTCTCATACAAAGAGGTAGCTTTAGCTCCACCAGGTACCATTGTTAAGGCTGTTGCGGAGCAAAATTATGGGGAGAGCTCTGCAGAAGAAAATCTGCAGGTGATCAAGGAGACGAGTAGGCCCGATCCAACAGTATCAATATCAAAGAAAGTGGAGGCAGATCAAACTCAAAAACTTGTGGTTGAGGTAAGTGAGATGAATAGAAATAGAAAGGAGGAAGATCAACGTGCGACTAAAGGTGCTTTTGAAAATTCCAATGATGCTGTAACTGATAGTGAACTAGAAATGTCAGTTCAAACAGTGGAAGCTGACAATGGGCACGAATCAAGCTCAGGACCTGAAACGCAAGTGATGACCGAACTTGAATCTCCATCAGACTCTAGGGGTACTGGCACTCAGTTGGAGGTTCATAATGCCTCTGGTTTGAAAGAAAAGGTGGAGGAGGAAGAGAAGAAGGCTGATTCATGTAACGGAAATGAAAGTGTAGGTTTGCTGACAGATGAGGAAGCGAACCAAGTTAATGGAAGTGTTGCTCCGTCGCCCACTGAAGCTGAAAAGCAAGTTGATACAGAGATTTATAAGGAAACATCCAAGAAATTATCTGCTGCAGCTCCTCCATATACTCCGTCAACAGTTCCAGTTTTTGGCTCTATAACCCTACCTGGATATACAGAGCACGGTGGAATATTGCCACCTCCAGTAAATATAGCACCTGTGCTTACAGTTAACCCTGCCCGTAGATCACCACATCAATCTGCTACTGCTAGAGTTCCATATGGTCCTCGCCTATCAGGTGGCTTTAACAGATCTGGTAGCCGTGTCCCACGGAATAGGCCTGCTTTCTACAATGCTGAAAACAATGGGGACCCAAATCACTTCAACCCTCCAAGAATAATGAACCCACATGCAAATGAGTTTGTACCTGGTCAATTATGGGTTACAAATGGCTATTCAGTTTCCTCAAATGGTTATATTGCTACACAAAACTGTGTTCCTTTTACCTCTCTGTCACCAAATGGGGTAGCAATAGCACATGATGGCTTCCCACTGTTACCAAATGGTACACCCAAAACTCAAGATGGCCTCCCACCGTTACCAAATGGTACACCCGAAACTCAAGATGGCCTCCCAGTATCTTCAGTAGATCCAACAGATTCTCCTGCAGAAGAGAATACTGAAGCTGATGAAGAAGTCAGCCATTGTGCCGTGTCAGAGGGGAATGGACAGAAATCATCAATCTACTCAACAACCATCCATTCAGAAACAACAAAAGTACAGGAAAATGTTAATGAAGAAACTCATTCTGAACAGACAGTAGAGAATAATGATTGTCAACCTGCAGGAGAGTGTACCAACGCAGATGCAGAATCTCCAGATTTTAGGAGTACGGACACGGTGGCTGTAGAAGGAAAGACAATCAAACGTTGGGGTGATTACAGTGATGGAGAAGCAGATGTTGCTGAGGCAGCAAATTAGAAGGCTGTATATATTTAGTTAGACAAGTCCCCTCTTAATCAGAGAACGTTTCTTCCCTCTTGGTGAAAGTTCTGTATGAATCCAGGAGATGCAGTTTGATATCGTTCTAGCTCATTTGTTGAAACATCATCAAGTCAGGCATTCAACAGAGAGTTTTGATTTTGAAGAAGTGATGCAACAATCTGCCGACAGCTCAAACACTTTTCCGCGCCTTGCTTCAAGTTTTGTAATATTAAAGTTTTGAAGAGACACCAACTCCTCTTGTAATAACTAGACATAGATTCCAATGCTGCTTTTGCATGAAACTGCTCATTTTCAGCTTCCCTACAAGTAGGAAAACTTAAAAGAGAAAACAAACAACAGGAGTTTGAGTTAGCCTCTAGAATCTCTCTACATGGTTTTAAAGAAATTTACGGGCAAAATCTCAGGCCAGCAAGCTGCAGCGGGAGTCCATGATCATGAATAAGGCTGGCGGTGCAGTGAGCAACGCCGGTAGAAGAAGCGCAGCGCCAGTAGGGTTGGTCTGCAAACTATCATGAGGGAGGGCCCAGAAGCAGTGGAAAACGCCAGAAAATTGTAAGTACAATTCAACTAACTAAATGCTTGGAACATTTTCTCTAATTTATCATCCGAAAAAATACTAATGCACAGTTTTCGGCCAACAATGTTAATTTTTTAAAATGAAGGAACAGTTACAAGATTAATTAGGAAAAATTTCATTTAAATCATATATTCTCATACAAATAAAATTATATTCCCTCCGTCCCACAAGAATATGCACTTTTGGTTGGGCACGGATTTTAATGTACAATTGGTAGAGGAAGAGATAAGTAGAAAGAAAAAGTAATTAAAGTATTGTTAGTGGGGAATGCGTCCCATCTAATGCTCATTAGAGAGAAAAGAGTTTCCAAATTTAGAAAATGCATATTTTTGTAGGACGGACTAAAACGAAAAGAGTGCATATTCTTGTGGGACGGAGGGAGTAATAACTTTTGTACCTTTGTAATTATATTTTCATCATTTACATAATATCATCTAGGAAATCGACCATCATAATGTAGAACAATCTCAAGTTAATTTTATCGAAAATTTAATCATCAAAAGGTACAAAAGTTATGGTTTAATTTGCTAGTTTTAAAAATCCTTCATTTAACATTGACACTATGATGGATACGAGTACTTCACGACCATTCTTGTGAATGAAACGTACGGAAGTTAGTTGATTATGCAAAAAGGCAGTTAATTTCGGTATGTGGAAGCAGTCGGGTTTGATGGTTTGTTGGCCGTGATTATAGTGAGGAGAGTGTGTTGGCTGTGTTATGAATTGGCAGTGTACAGACACCTCATGTTTGTCTTTTCTTATTGGTTGCAACATTGTTTCTTAGTATTAGTTGGCATCTGTGCACTGATGTTGAGCTTCAATTCCAGCTTTGTCATATGTTTCTATACAACATATTATTATTAACTCATTATTATCTGTGTCTATCTTCATTTCCTATAGGATTTGCTGGCTTATTTTACCTTTACCAAACAGTAAATTTATAGGTTTGTTCTATTCTGTGTCTTTGTTCACATGACATTGATGATTCCTTCTTATCTTCTTGTATCATCAAACCTACACCATCTAACAATACTTTGCCTCTTTCCAACTGCCCGGAATATTACATATTCGTCGCTTTATTGCATCCATTATCAGATCCACCTACCGGTTTGAGGCTAAAATTTTGGGAGTGCAGCATATATATGAATGCTGTGATGCTCACCATTTCTTTACATGCTTCAATAATCTCCATTGTGTCTGTGTGTATATCACAGCCCTCTGTGGATATCAGAATATGTTTCTTTATTTCATCATTGGTAGTAGTATTTTATAATTTTCTGCTTTCATCTAAGATGTGAAACACACTTTCTAATCTTAAATCATGATGTCTCTCCTCTGTCTCTGGAGCTGTGCAGAACATATAAGTTAGAAAATTTCAGCATTAACTAATGTTTTAAGTATTGTATGGTTTGAAACTGGGAAACGTAGAAGAATCACTGCATGATTTTGATGATTATGCATAGTTTTATTTTTATTTTTCTAGAAAGCTAAACAATGCGATAGATAGTATAAGTAATCTTGATTAATGATAGTATCATGTACGAAGCCTCCATGAACTATATCATGTCTCAAATTATTTTCTAAATAATTAAGATATAAATGAAAATGCAGCTAATAAAACCAATGTTAAAATATTCTCTATTTTCTGCAGGCTAATCAACGACACTCAACTTTAAACTGTTTTCATCAACTATATCGATATCAATTTAATTTATTTTAAAAAGATACTGGTATCCTAAGATATTTGGGAAATATACATGAGTTTTAATGTCAAATTAGTTGAAGATAGTATTAATTGATTGTGGACTCACATAATTAGTATGGTAACGTGTGATAAAAAAAATCCAAACTTAGATATGGACTAATTTTGGTCGATAGACCAAAATGATAAAATGAGACGTATGCAATATATAGTACTCCCTCTGTCCTCAAAGAATATGCACTTTGGGTTCGGCACGAGTTTTAATGTAAAATTTGTAAAGTAAGAAAAAAAGGTATAGAGAAATAGTAATTAAAGTATTGTTAGTGGAGAATGAGTTTCACCTCATTAGTGAGAAAAGAGTTACCAAAATTAGAAAGTGCGTATTTTTATGTAAAAAGGAAAGAGTGTGTATTCTTGGGGACTGAAGGAGTAGTATTTTGTATTGGTCTAATTTTCAATTTACAAATATTTAGGCTTTTTCTAATAGTGGTAGGATTGTCGATCGTCCCAACACCATTTGGATACATTAGATCACCCCAGGTAATTTGTCTTCTAGTTCATGACGTAAAGAATTAAAAACTATCTGCAATATCTCATTACCAAATTCATTGAAATATATCTATGCCACCGTTAATGTAGTAAAAAAAAGAATTGCACTGTTTTATAATTAAAAGAAATAAATTTCAAAAGTTAGTTGAGGAAGTTGGGGCAGATATGGTTGGTTGTTGATAAACTAATCAATCAAGAAAATAATAAAATGTCAATATTTTTCACCTACAAAGTGTTAATGAATAACACAAAACCAAGATGAGACAAGAGAGAGACTGTGGAAAGCCGGTTAATTCGGCCAAAATCAATCAGCCGGCTGCCATTTGCCAACCCTCCCACCATTTCCTTTATAAACACCTTTGCTTGTAGACTTAGTCATGTTTAATTATTCTCAAAAAACTTAGATCAATATTAGTCTAAATCCAAGATTTGGTAGTGCCATTTCTTGGTTAATACTAGTACATATCATATCATGGTGAAGTTGGGTCAGCAGAAACCGGGTAACGCCTCAATTCCCGTGAACAATCCCGGGACTAAGGTAAAACGCACTAGGAAAACCATCCCTCGAGACTCCCCACCCAAGCGCAGCTCGGTTTATCGTGGCGTTACAAGGTTTGTTCATATTCTAAATTGCGTGTTGTTATAAATCATGTTTTGTCTTATCTGTCTTCCCTACTAAACGGCCAAGTATATTACTATGTGATTGGTTTAGGCACCGATGGACTGGTCGATTCGAAGCACATTTGTGGGACAAGAACTGCTGGAATGAGGCACAGAACAAGAAAGGCAGACAAGGTTAGCCAGCTAGTGCTACCATTTTATCCATCAATATATTTTTTTTTTTGCTATTTTACTTGTCATTTTAATTATTTTCTACTTTTCTTGGTGGGATGATGGATTCTTGATGGGAAATGCAGTGTATCTTGGTAAGTAAATAATCGTACTAATATTTCTTTTAATAAAAAAATTATTTAGGAATTTATAATCCATGATCAAGATTTTGTGATGTTTAGGTGCTTATGATGATGAAGAAGCAGCTGCACATGCCTATGACTTGGCTGCTCTCAAGTATTGGGGTCAAGACACTATCCTCAATTTTCCGGTAAGTAAAACGAAGTAGTTTTATGGATGGTTTGCTAAAATGAGATGCTGATTTTTCTTTCACTATACATATATATAGTTGTCTACTTATCAGAAAGAGATTTTGGGCATGGATGGGCAGTCTAGAGAAGAATATATTGGATCATTGAGAAGGTAAGTAAATTGGGGTTTAACTTTAATTTAAGTGATGTTTTAGAGTAATTGCTGTGTTTTCTTCAATGCTTAAAACTACTATTCTTATTGGTGGTTGCAGAAAAAGCAGTGGATTTTCGAGGGGAGTATCCAAATATAGAGGCGTGGCAAGGTTAGATAGATGATATACATATATAGGGTTCCTAATCCTTTTAAACCACCATCTATATGAGAATTAATAACCATTCTGGTTCATTAGATCATAAAATGGATGTTCTCACTTCAATATTAGTTCGTTGATTTATGGATATCAGTTGTGACAAAAATATAATTTGAAATATATAAACTGATATTAATATTAAAGAGAACTGACATATTTTGAGATGCAAATTTTTAGAATTTGTATTGTAAACTATAGGTTTTTGTTAGTGTAAATATACAATAAAATTGTTGTTAAAAGAGAAGCGATATGTTTTGATATGCAAACTAATATAATTAATAGTTTTGATAACTTATTCAACTCGGTATATTAAAAATGTCACCACAATAATATTAGTAGGTCAACACAAATAAGATTGGCATACGTTTTTGTATTGACTTTTAAATAAATTTGAAGCTGATAAGTATATATTTATAATGCCAATTGAAATTGTGTTGATATACTTGGATTAGTATACCAAGTTGATTAGTTATCAAATTCAGCTAGTTATCATATGTTTACCTCTTGGAAAGCATAATATATATTTGGATTTGGATTTTGATTCTATATATCTCAAATTTGTTGTAGACATCATCACAATGGAAGATGGGAAGCTCGAATTGGGAGGGTTTTTGGGAACAAATACCTTTATCTTGGAACATATGGTAAACATTCAAATCCTAATAATTTCAATTTAAGTGAGACAATTTCAATATAGTTTACAATGCACGTCACATATACCAATTTCAATATTGTACATCGCAACCTTCATTTGGTAAACTCACCCCCAAACACTATTTGACATTACACTCAAATTAGTTGGTGAAGCTCACCAACCTAAACCTTCCCACACCAAAAATTGCATCACCCATTTTTTCCAATCTTTGATCATTCTAACCAAATCAAATCAAATCAAATCAAATGATGCAGCTACACAAGAAGAGGCTGCCATCGCATACGACATGGCAGCCATCGAATACCGCGGCCTCAACGCTGTCACAAATTTTGATCTTAGCCGTTACATAAAATGGCTAAGACCTAACAACAATAGCAACGACACAAGCTCGGACCAAAGCTTAAACCTTGAGTACTCAGGAGGATCCCTTACAACCTCCCCTCACCTCCTCCAACCGGCCTCAGACGCCACCTCATCCCAGCCACGTCCTCCCACCACCGCCACCTCAGCCCTCGGTCTCCTGCTTCAATCTTCCAAATTCAAGGAGATGATGGAAATGACACTGGCTGCAGAGTACCCTTCCACTCCTACACACAGTGATCCTGATCCACCACAATGCACCATTCCTGACGACATAAAAACGTATTTTGAATCGAGCGAATTTAGCGACTATAACGGGCAAGGAGATGATATATTTGGGGAGCTCTTCATGCAGCCTATGGTGCAGTTTGATTCAGTGCTTAATGCTGAAGATTTGGTGTTATAAATTCATATTCTTTTCATTTCATTTCAAATAGTCTCAGGTTTCTCAGAGTCAAGAGTGACAGATTCTAATAGATATGCTCAAAGCTAATATATAATTCTTTGAATCATCATTTTTTTGTACATACTATTGTAATAAATCTGAGAAATTGGCTAGACAAGGACAAGTAATTTTTTGTAATTTTAAACTATTTATTACTAACGCAGTTCGTTTCATACTATATATCTTGAGCTATCTTAAATTTCCTTAGTTTTGTTCGGTAAAAATGTACACATGAATCTAGAAACACAATTCTGTCAACGTCAACCACAACAGAATTTGCAGTTCTTTGGTTGCTAGAGAAAAATGAGGATACCTTAACAATTTGCAGAGACAAGATCTAACTAGTGGTAAAAATGGAGATGATGTGCTCGATCAAAGCAATATACACACACCATAGCATACATGCTCCACCAAAAATTGGTTTGAACTCAATTTGTAACTACCACTATCTTCTTAGATGACCTTTGTCTTTTAGGACCCCACGATACATGCAATTCCAGCTTGGTTTTTGTAGCTTGGGAAAACACGATTTTCCTTTTGGTTCCGAGGTAGCCACCGCAGTTTGGAGCTCCGCAATGACACTCAACCTCAGGCCCAAATTGTACAAATCTGCACAAGAAGAAGAAATAGTTCTTAGCCTCTTTAGCTATTGTTTATCAATGCATAATCTTTTTTGGAAAGCAATAGTAGTACTTGTTAGATGAGAAAGATGGCAAAGACACCAAATCAAATCGAGTTCGTGGGAAAAAGTGATATCTAATTGACAATCATACTGATCAAGGCAAGAAATTTTTGTAAGACTCGACGAACTTGTGGAGCCGCTGATAGCAGTCACTATAAACCAAAATCGCACATTTTTCTAGACGAGGCTCAACACAAAGCAGCTTAAGCACTATAACCAAGCGGCTACCATTTCAGGGTGTTTCAATATAATTGCTTCTATTAACAAAATCTTAAATACTTGACTATGAAACTGAATTAGTTACATTGAATGTTTATCCCTATTATCTTCATTAGTTCATTTGGGGTCCTTTCTGCTCAGTAATGGCAAGGCTGGAGTTTGTCACTCCATGTCCACCACTGCTAACCATGTAACGGCTGCTTACATTAATGGCTATCACACTATCCTGTTTTGACTGCTAACACATGTAGTAGATGGCTTTGGTATTACTACATGACGATAGCAGTCAAAACAGGATAGTGTGATAGCCATTAATGTAAGTAGCCGTTACACAGTTACCAGTGGTGACCATGGAGTGACAAACTCCAGCCTTGCCATTACTGAGTGATCAAGTAAAGCTTCTTACTGTTTATGTTTGAAATGAAGAAAATAGAGACATGAAGTCCAGATACAAGTCATGACTCTCTGAAAGCTTCTCACAATAATACTGAAACTCCACCATTAATTCGGCATTATGTATTAAATTATGAAGATAAAAGGGAAGGGTGATGCTGAATACCGGTAGTCGTAGGTCAGTGGTTCTCCAACTTCAATTAATCTGGAAGCAAAAATACCAACGCGTGTCTCCCCTTCAACCTGCCTATTTATTAGGTAAAACAGAGCAGTCTATAAATGATTTAATCAGAGAGCATTATTACTAAAACAGTCACTAGGGAAAAAAATAAATGAGCTTGTCCAGCATCGCTGTAAGTTCGCTAAGTGTGAAATGTGATATCCAGAATATGTCACCAGAGTAAGAATTTGTAATATATGAAAAGAAAATTGCTGCTGCCTGACTGCTACAAGTAGGTAGTACTACTATCCAATTGCTAAAAGACTTATATTGGGCTCAGGTTATCTCTATAGACTATCAGAATTTATTTGTTTAGGAAAATCCGTTTAGCTTTGCCTAAAAACAATTTGACAAAGCATGAATAACTATGATGAGAAATCATAAAATATACTCACCATTTCTCCAGTTTACAGTTAGGGGCACAACTGTGATTTAGAAACCGAGATTCATTTCCCTTGAATGTCGCATCAATCACAAAGTCCTTATTGATTTCACACATATAGAAGTTCTTAGCATCCTGGTCTTTCATGTCCCACAGCCTTTTTTCACACGAGGCATCATTAATTACTGCAAATGAAAACATATCATGAGTAAAGTCCCATATCAGTAACTAATAAAACCTTTATACACATCGAAGATAAAAGTAATGAGTTTGATAGGGATCATCTCTGCAGATTAGCTGTCGGATATCTTATTATTTAGGTTGGATGACAATGGGCACAGGGTATATATGAAACAGACTCCACCAATTACCATAATGGGACTGCTCCATTTACTAGGGAAAACAAAACTGAAGTAATACCGCATTATGAGGCTGAAGCTCAGGAATAACTTATTTATTAGCAGATATTTTGCCTTTCCCAGGAAAAATGCTTCTATATACCAGCTGCTGTCTAGAATTTTTTTTTTTTTACAGTAAGATTTATGCAACTAGGCAAGAATGCAGAACTCCAGTTGACACAAATGTATG
Source organism: Salvia hispanica (assembly GCF_023119035.1). Classification (NCBI taxonomy): domain Eukaryota; kingdom Viridiplantae; phylum Streptophyta; class Magnoliopsida; order Lamiales; family Lamiaceae; genus Salvia; species Salvia hispanica. Next base: position 10,514,052 of record NC_062970.1, on the reverse strand, counting down.
AACCTTTTATGCAGATGGCTGGAATAGGCACGAAGATCAATATGTAAGGAAAATGATTATACAAGAAAAAGAGCATTTAGAGCGTTAATATTTCGATTGTCCATGAATTTACCTTCTCCAACATATTCTACTATGAAATCTCCTTTACTGATTGATTCAGCAGCCACTACACCCCAACCACAGAGCTCCGTCTGATAGGCACCATAAATAATCCATGAGATAAATAAAGTACTAAGTCCAAAATAAAATCCAAAATTTACCTTCACAATCTGGATTTTCTTTCCTTTCTGAAAGGGCCGGTTTGTACAGTTTCTAGAGCAACGACAAGCTTTTGAGCAGCTGATGCACTGAACCCTGTTCCACCATTTTTATAAAATAATCTTAGCTGAATAATACAATATAGTCTTAGTGCAGAACACAAGTAGCTGTGTAGTAAGGAAAATTGTTTCCAATGGAGAACTAGTACCTGCATACACAACCATCAGAGCATTGCTTGCAGTTTGTGCATCCAATATCAGTATCAATACCATTGCGTTTTCTCTTTACAAGGTATATATCTAAATATAGTTAAAGACACCAAAAGTAATTTGTCTGCAAACATAACTGAAAAGTTTCTATATACTAAATCAGCCAAACTGTTAGTAGGCAGTTTTCATCCAGAGTTATAAGTGGAGTAGTAATATATAATTGAAGACAGAAGATTCCGAAAATCAACACATTAAATGAAGTTGAAAGTATTCCCCTTGATGCTTAAAAAGACACTATGTGCAAAGGATACTTCGTTTGATATGAACATATGAACGTGGCTCCAACTTAGTTTCAGCCTGATCTTTCCAATTTATGTCAATTTTGAACTCCTGCTCAGTATATGGAAGAGGCAATAGAGAAAATATATCCTGAAAAGTTACAAAAGAAATACTTACTATAAGCACTAGTGTAAAAAAGGAGGGCTAAAAGTCATTTCATTTTTCCAAGCTAAATCCTTATGTGATCCTGAGTAGATTCATTACAAAGATTTCTTCAAACTTGTCACTCCGAAGACTTTTTTTTTACGTAGATCTACTAGGAAAATACATAAATAATAAAAATCTGACCTTCGTGATATTTGCAGGAATCTCGTGCTGCATATAAAAAAAGATGTACGTCAATCAACTGAAGTATGAGTATGACATAAAAAGGTACATACTAGATATTGAGAATAATGGGAATTACTCAAAATGTTGGTATAACCAATGAAAATCCTATACCTATGCAGAACAACAAATTAGGGAAAACGTTGGCGAGCAAAGGAAGAGATGGACCTTCTCTAGACGCCAATCAGTAGGATGCTTCCAACATATAACTTCACCTGGCTGGTTAGGAATGCGGACCACATGCTCGGGAAACGCAGCACATTTATCATGACATGCTATCGGGCATCTTATGCATCGCAACAAATGATTTTTTTGCTTACAAAGAAAACAAGCCTGATCATATACGAGATGGAAGCAATGTAAGTCCTCATTAACAGACTGCACAGCAAACAACTACTCAAAAGAATGAATTAGCAACTAGTAGAATTTAGAAATTTGTCTTAATGAGAATATATGCAATAGGTCCATTTACCAGTTACTAAAAATGAGCACAAAATAAATCCATACAAAAAATCAATTTTCTACACCTACAGTTAATTTCTTTTCTCATGTCATTGAAGCGATTAAAATGCTAGGACACCCGCAATCATGGTGTGAAATGATGATGAGAACGTTGCCAACATAAATATTATGAAGATTTTCAATCTTTGAAAGCACAAAGACTAAGTAGTGATGGAAATAGAACTTACATGTTGAGGGCACTTAAACTGATTTTCCTTTGAGGATGAGAAACCTAGACTCTCTTTAGCACATATTAGGTGAAAAACACCCTTGCAACCACGAACAGAGCACAATATCTTCTCCTCAGGGTAGACTCCACTTCGGCAAACACCACACTGAATCTGAAACCATGATAGTCATTTTACATTGCAGAGAGCTTTCTTCTTTTTCTTCTTTTTCTAGATATGTTAGTGAGAGTATTTCTAAGTACTAGCCTATTCAGAATTGTGAAGTTGTACTGGATTTCCAGCTTCAGTGATATGAACACACAAACACTAGAGATGTACAGTACGTTATTACGAAATTCGAAGAATTTCTTATTATCTATCATATGATAACAAAAGAGTCACCTGGAAGGTTATCTTGTAATGAACTAATCATTAATGCTATCGAGATTTCTAACAATATTAGCTCTATGGAACCAAAACAAGTCATTAAGAAACACAGCTGAAAACAAAAATTAAAATTAAAATACTATAATTGTTGTGACCATCATAACACAATAAAAGATCTTGGAACTAGTCCTATTAATTTGAAAATATAACTTAACAAAATACAGCTTGGATGGAAGAAGTTGAGGCAGTATAAGTAGTAATTTAGAAAGCATCAAACAAGAGAACCCTAAGAACTAATGATGCTACACCAACAATCCACTGAATAACTAATGTTACTACTACAACACGGGATGTTTAAATAAAGAAATGAATTGCAAAGAGCACAGAATTCGATTCCATCAGGACTGAATAAACAAGGAAACAATAGCAATGATAATTACCAATTTGGGAGCACCGACGAGGAAGAGCCACTGGAAGTTGGGAATTTTGGTGTGGATGTCCCCTCCTCCATCTTCATCAAAGGAAGCAGGATTGTGGAATTCGGGATTGAGCCCCTTGGCAATAGCTCCTTGTTTCAATTCTCCTTTATCGTTGGACTGGTCGGATTGGGGGTCTTGGAAGCTGGTGTGGTAGTCATAGAGAACGGGCTTGAGGTCTGGTAAAGCAGAAGGCGGTGAATTGATGAGATTGCTAAGACATGGCATTTTTTGTTGAGAGTATAGAGCGTAGGAATCGTATTTGTGAATTTGGGGGAAGATGAAGATTCATTTGAGAGACAAGGCGGGTGATGCTTCTCTTTGGCGGGAAACATTTTCGGATGCACAACAAATCCAAATTTACAAGTACTACTACTAAATTTATTTTCTATCATAAAAATTATTCTATTTTCTATTCTTTCCACTATAGTATTCCCATTATTTCATAGTTGTAGAGTTATTTTATTATTTTAGATACGTTCCATATTAATAGAGTCATTTTATTATTTTAATATGTTCCTTAGTAGTGAAGTCATTCCATTTTTTCAATTTTTTGTTATTACATTGATAATCATTCCAATTCATATGGAATGACTTATGTATGCAAATGGTAAGAATAGAAATACATTGACTCGAACATGGAAAGAGATCTTTAATTGTTGCCTTGTGTATTGCTTTTAAATTCTCTTGATTTATTCGCTTGATATTGCTAACACTATCTCTCAAGTTAAATAACATGATTATCAAATACTTAACTTATCAAGAACTTCAGTAAAATTTATTGAGTCCACACGTTTGGCTAAAATATCATCAAGTTGATATTCAAAACGTACAAAGAGAATCCACGATTCCAGCTTCAATTTTATCTTTGATGAAATGTCTTTCCACTTTGACATGTTTGGTTCTTTCATGTTGAACCATATTTTCAGATATACTTATTGCAGCTTTTTCGTCACATAAGAATGGCAGGTTAGTGTCACTAACATTAGCTTTTTATTTTCCAGGTGACTAAATTTCTCACATCAAAGTGCAATATCTTGAAGTAAACCTCTATGTCTATAGGATTTCATCCCAATCTGTATTTATGTACCTATGAATTTTCAAATGGTCATGTTTCCTGAACAATATCTCATGATTAAAGATTCTCTACAAATATCTCACAAATTTAAAAGTTGCTTCAAATGATCAACTTGTGGTAAGTGCATAAACTAATTTACTACCTCGATTGCCACCATGTTTGTTGTAGTGTGGGATAGATATATTAATTTCCCTACCAAATGTTGATATCTCTCCAAAACCGTTAATTGAGATCCATCTACTATCCTTAGGTAGTCGAACTTTATGTAGGCTTGCAATCCATCATCTCGATTTAGGCCAAAATATCAAAAGTATATTTCTTTTGGTTCATGCAATCCTCTTCTTGATCTTACAAACACTAAGAAAATACTTAAGAGCTCACAAGTCCTTCATCTCAACATAGATTATCAAGCAAGTAATCTTATCCAATTTCTCTTTCAAGAAAAGTGTGTGATCAAATTACTTTGTTGACAACCATATTTTTTCATTGCATTGACGAATCTACCAAACTAGGCTCTCAAAAATTGCTTCAGCCTGTAAATGGTTTTCTTTAGCAGATAAACTTCTTCATCTTCAAAATCATCAAAACCGGGATGAATTTCCATGTAGACTTCTTCATTCAATTCGCCATGCAAAATGCAATGGTCTAATAAAACCGACGAAGGGGTCACTCTTTATTTATTGCAATAGACAACAATATTCATTTGCGTTTTCTAGTGAGAATGTATTTGAGTAATCGACTTCATATGTTTGAGGATTTCCTTTTGCTACCAAATGAGTTTTGTTTCTTTTTAATAGTCTTATTTGGTGTGTGATTTATAGTAAACAACCTTTTTGATAAACTCATATTTTAGTCGGCTTAATTGGTCTATTGAGGTGCTTAATGTTGAGTTTTGGTGCTTGAATTGTCTATTTCCAGCCAATTATCCTATCTTTTGGAGTTTCATGTGTTTGTTGAGTGTTCTAGGATAAATAGATGAAAAAGAGGCAAAAATCTGGCTGATTGTGCAAAGGAGGCAGCAGAGCCTTCAAGGGCTTCACACGGCCGGGTGAAGTTCACACTGATAAATTCCACTCGGCCGGGTAGGATGGAATCAGCATATGAAGGTCAGAAAAGGGTCGAAAAACGACACCCGGCCGGGTAGAATTTCTAACACAAAAATCCTACCCGGCCGGGTATGTCCGTTTGACGGGTTTGACTTCTGAAAACGCGATTTTTGACGGAAAAATCAGGAGAAAAAGGTTAGGGTTGCATTCGGTGAGATTCATTCTAGACCTACCGCCTCCATCACTCACACACATACCCAAGAACACTTTGAGAGAGAGAATTGAAGATTGAAGACTCTAGATCGGAAGATTGAAGACTTCATTCTTAGATTCATTCTAGACCTACCGCCTCCATCACTCACACACACACCCAAGAACACTTTGAGAGAGAGAATTGAAGATTGAAGACTCTAGATCGGAAGATTGAAGACTTCATTCTTAGATTCATTCCACAAGAGTTCTTAGTATCCATCTCTTATGTCTTTCATTGAATTCTTTGTTTTAAACATGGTTTTTGTGAAGAACATGAATTGCTAAACATTTCTTGTAGAATTCTTGGTGATGATGCATTGATTCCATAGTTTTTATCCAATTAATTTTGTTCTTACCTTGCTCTTGTAGTTATTTGATTATTCTTGGGTTTATTCATTTCAATTGCTTGATCACCACTTGATCGTGTAGGATTAATTAGATTAATCGGGAGATGAAATAATTAATCTGGAAATAAGAATAATTCACACCTTAATACAATAAAACTAGGGAGAGTTGAGGTTTTGAGTGAGGTCTTTGACCTAATCGATCTTTTGGGAGTTAGGGGTTTTAGGATTAGAAGGGACTTCAATCCTAGCACCTAATCTACAGGTTTCTCACCTCGGGAAGGGTTTAATCTATATTTTTGGTCGACTTAGTAATTCTAGAGACCCCAAAAGGTAAGACAATTTGATTGGATAAGAGCTTGGAATTATGCATCGGATCCTTGAGTTCTACATTTTTCTCCATATTATCTTTTCATTCTGTGTTTATTTGCTTTTACTTGTTTATTTGCTTACTATATGCTTTTATTAGAGTTAGAAAAAAACCAAACTTTTCCTGATTCTCTAGATAGTAGTCAACATTTGTTCGTGGTAGTTAAGTTGATACAAATATGTCTCTGTGGGATACGATACTCTTGCTTGCTAATTGCTACATTGTCCCCGTACACTTGCGGGTACTACTTGTGTTAAAATAAGTCGAGTCAAGTTTTTGGCGCCGTTGCCGGGGACAATTTTGTATCGTTAGAGCTTAATATCGTGATAATAGTTGAGATTACTAGTCTAGATTTTATCTGCTTTATTTTTATTTTTATTTTTGAGTTCTCTAATCTTGGTGTTTCTTTGTTCAGGTTGTATGAGCACTCGTTCTAAAGGTCTACCTTTAGAACCCATCGATCCCGAGATCGAAGCATCCAACAGGAGGAGGAACACCCAGAGGAGGTTGAACCAGAGGATCCGCGTATCTTCACCGGGTCATAGGCGTCCACCCTCCCCAGTTCAGAGAACTCCAGTACCTAGTCCATCTCCACTTCCGTCACCCATACAGTACGAGCCGCGGTCTCCAATCCTAATGGTGGACGAGGAGAACAACAATTTTGAAGACAACGAGGAGAATAACAACAATGAAGATCCCGTTATTCGTCAACTTCGTGAACCGATGGCCAACATGCAGAGGCAGTTGGATGAGCAGAACGCGAGACCACCAGTTCAGCCCGTGCAAAATCTGTATGCATATAGACGAGTTGCTAATCCACCAATCAATAATGCCGGGATTGCGGCCAACAGCTTTGAGTTAAAGCCGGGATTGATAAACAGGGCAGAAGCACATGCATTTGGTGGAACAGGTTCGGAAGATGCCAACAAGCACTTGACCAAGTTCATACAAATCAGCAACACGGTGAAGGCTAATGGGGTCTCCGATGATCAGATTCGCCTCAGATTGTTCCCTTTTTCTTTGAAGGATGATGCTAGGGATTGGTACGATAGCATGGATCCCAACTCGGTCGAGACTTGGGATGCAATGGTTGAGCTCTTCTTGGATAAATACTACCCACCGAGCGAGACACTAAAGCGCCAAGCTGAAGTCATCTCTTATGCAATGCATCCTCAAGAGAATATTCACGAGGCATGGAAGAGATTCAAACACCTGATGAAGAGATGCCCCAACCACGGGTTTAGCCCGGGGCAACAGATCGTAACTTTCCATAGGGGAGCCACTCCGGAGGCAATACGCGAGTTGAATATGAGCGCAGGGGGGTCACTCCTTAAGTTGGGAGAAAACGATGCATTAGAGGTGATTGAGAAGGTGGCCTCCAACGATGATGGGTGGAAGAATGAGAGAAGCAAAACCTACAGGGTGGCGTCCGCATCAGATATTGACAAGATGGACATGATGTCCAAGCAACTGGATTTCTTGACTAGTAAGTTCGGCTGTATGAATACAGAGCCAACCGGGCTCGAAAGTGAAGAGGTGAATTACGTGCACCAAGGTGGCAACAATCGGAATTTCAACAACAACTACCGCCACAATTAAGGGGGTGGTAACTTCAACAACTTTGGGAATAAGGCACATCCGAACTTATCTTATGGGAATCCTCACAATGCCCTGCAGCCATCTCCGGGGTTTCAAGTGTCGAATGGACAAGTCATTGAGCCGAAGAAGAATGAGCTTGGAGATGTCTTGATGACATTTATGAAGCAGACAGGGGAAATTATGGCCAATTCTGATAAGAAACTGAAGCAAGTAGAGATAGATGTGCAGAGCCTGGGCATTCACATGAAGAGCATTGATACTCAGATGAGCCAGATTTCACAGGTTATGGGTATTCAACATCAGCCGGGCCAAATTTCCCTCACATACCATTGTCAATCCCAAGGACTGCAAGGATTGCAAAGCCATCAATCTGAGGAATGGCAAAAGCTATGAAGGTCCAACCATGCCTGCAGAGAAGGAGAAGATCTCACAAGAAGAGGTAGTTGTAGAAGATGTAGTGGAAGAAGAGGAAGAGCCAGTGGAGGAAACATCTCCTCCCAAGGCTAACACTGTGATACATGCACCCTCAGTCGAAGTTAAAATTACAAAAGATATGAAAAATAACTAAAAATAACTAACTAAAAGAAGAGATATGCTAAATCAAATAAAATCAAGAAAGGAATATTGAGGATGATCTTTGGCGAGATTTGCTAGATCGAAGACCCTATCAGACCTCCAACAACGCAGACAATTAAGAACCCAAAGAAGTAGCAGGAAGAAGAGACAGGATCAACAAAACCTCATCAATGGTCTTCAGCTCTATGCTTCGTTTTGCGAGTCCCTCTCGATCATCTTCTCACGTCAGCCAAATTCTAACCCTTTTGCCCCGGTAAATAAGGAAATTCTGGGCACCACCCTTTAGTCCATGAATCTCCATAGAATTAGCGCCTTCTCCACATTCCATCTAGGTTCTATCCTTTTGTAAATGACTTTATTTCTGAGCCACCAGATGGACCTTGAGATCACATAGACATCCGGGCCATCGCCAATCTTGTCGATGCTTTCAAACTAAAACTCGACGGTATATACTTTCAAAATTGCTAAAAATTCACACTATGATAATAATTTTGCTACTATAATATACAGAAATTTTTGTACAATAAAAAATAGTACATTATTTATTCATTAATTAATTGTCTTTGTTGTGATACAACAAACTAAGTCACGTAATATCTCACGAGTGCTATCCGAGACTTGAGTCGAAAAAATAGCATTTGGAGCTTGATTCAACATTAGACGAGCCGAGCTCAAGCATGTTCATGAACCTTTATAAATTGAGCATGAGAAATAGGTTGATCAAGATCTCAAACCTTTTTACGACAAGTTCATAAGATTTTAACGAGTTATAGCTCGAATATGAGTTTATTGACCGAGTTCGAACCGGTAATTATATTGCATATCGAACATCTGAATATTTAAACGAGTCGGTCAGACTTCAACTCGGCTCGTTTACTGCCAATAGCCATAGATAGAGAGGATATGAGCTTGCTTTATCACAATTTGACTATTTGATGTAGGTTGGTTGGTGGTCCAAAAACAACTATTTTCATCCCATACTATCATTCTATCGTTTTCAACCATGTCTTTAGCTTTCCTCTTCAATCGTTTGAGTATGATGCATATCATATCATTCACATTTGTTATTATCTTCTATGATCAGTGCTAAAATAATTAAATAGGACGAATATTTCACTCTGATTTAAACAAGGCCAGATGCACCATATTAATAAAATACATATGATTTTTACAAAATAAACTAGCTATTAAATTAAATGTATAGATTCATTAGTAGTATGTGAGTGTTGTATTTCGTACAGTATTAACATAAAGAATTAAATGTGGAAATAAGGCAAAGTTTCAAGGTTTTGTATTGAAAAGTTTGCAGGATATCTTGAGTCTAGAGTAAAGAATTTAGAGAAAAAAGGAAAAAGAAAATAGTGACTGGTGCCACAAAAGTGTAAAGAGTAAAGATATTTACAACACTTTAGCTTTTTCAAAAGCTATGCTATCGAAGAAGCTGCCCACTGACATATCTGTGTGTGGAGAAGAGAGAAGAAGACCTCTTAAATATATTCAAACCTCACCAACTCACCCACCCTTCCCTCTCTCTCTCTTACACACACACACACACACACACACTGTTTCTTCATAACTTCCATTGATGAATCATGATCATGCATGAAGGTCAATAGTGTTCATGCACAAAATTCTTGCTATGTAAGTTCACCATTCACTTTCACTGATGTGTTTTTGGTTCCACCACTCTTTACATTTTCATGTGTTTAATTAGTTTAAGCAACATTTTTTTCTTTTTCTTTTTGTTTTGGTGTTGAATTTTAATTGTTGCATCCAAGAATGAAATCGGAAATGGATTTTATTTTTCTGTAATGATGACGCAAATCTGAAAAAAGCAAAAAAATTCATCTTTTGAAGATCTCTACTGAAAACGATTGATGTCCTAACTCCTAACCCTTTTTTTTTTTGTTCAATCTTCAAATTCAGATTTCTCTACACATTTTGTTCTGTTTTCCGTTTCTGAATTTATTTTATGGCATTTGTAATATTTATACTATGATTATAGCCAAGATTACATTGTGCTTAAATTTTGTGAGTTGTGGATTCATTTTGTAGCATCTGTTCTAATTTGTTTTAATTTATTAAAGATGATTCAGATATATGGGTTTGTATGGGTCTGGTGTTGCCTTGGACTAGCTGATCTGCTACTCTTTGTTTCACAGGTAATTAATATCGTCTCTCTGTATCTCATATTGACTTGTAGTAGTAGTATGAAAAACTAAAATATGAAAATTTGAAATTGCAGCCTAGTATAATTAATTAATGAGTAAAAGAGGTATTTGTCTTGGGTTTAGAGATTGGCACTCTCGAAAACAAACACTCACACACACCAAAGCAACGGTGTCCTGTTTGGTCTGGTCCATGATCCTTTCCTTCCCTACATTTCAAAATACAATCCACACATTTATGAAACTTCACTAATCAAACGGGCCCTACAAGCCTGTCCTTCAAATTAGACAATTCTTAACATAGGGGCTAATTTTGGAATGGCTAAGTTGAGACTTACAATCAGACCCACCTGTGATTAGACACTAAATTAATTAAGAGTGTTGTCCATCATTTTACTAATAAAATCTCTACTCACTTTTCTTTCAAAATACTCACCATTCAAATCTACTCGCAGCTAAATATCCTTGCAACTCTGCCCATTCGGAATCAACTGCGCTAAATATTTCAACGAAAACATGACACAAGGGTTGCGGCCGATGTTCCGGAAACGATGGCGGCCGCTGCAGGTGAAGCAAATGGCTGATGTTTTCAACTGCATTTCTTCCAAAATCTTTCCTTTTTTCTACCTTGCCTCTCTTCTCCTACATTAGCTTCTCATCCTCGTGATATTGGCGGCACGGCTCAATCTCTTCCTTTTTTTTTATTATTTTTATTTTGGTTTCTTCGGTTTTATCTAATTGGATAATATATCCATGCTAACCTCTTCAGCTTTGTGGTATTGTTTCATGAATGTTTAATTTTTCCAGCATTATTTATGTACTCACAAAACTGAATAAAATGCAATTTAATTGATACATTAATTAGTTTTTCTTTAATTAATAGATTTAAAATTTGAGGCACCATGACCATGGAAATTATTGGAGATTCATTGTCATTTTCTTTTAAACAAATAAAGTAAATTGGGAGTAATTCCCATTTTCGTGCATTTCAAATAGGAGTGCTTAACCGGTTCTCAGTTCTCCGGTTAAACGGGACCAACTGGTTAATTGAGGAACCGGAACCGGAATATTCCGTTCCGGTTCCGGTACCGATTCCTAATTTTTTGATAAAACCGATTCTGGTTCTAACCGATACCAATAGGTTCCTAACCGGAAATCGAATTTTTAATTTAATTTCAATTTCATATTAATATAACTTACCATTATTATTATTCAAGTTTCTTAACCCTATTTTATAATTTAGGTATTGACTTATCGAATATTTTTAAGTGTTGGACTTATTTAGGTATTTAATTGTTTAATTTTTTAGTTATTGGAAGATGAATATTGTTGCTTTGTTAGTTTTTACAATTTGAATTATGTTTATTCATACTTTTAGATTAAGTTCATGAATTTTTATATTTTTAGATGTTGAATTATTAATTTTTTTGGGTATAGAATTATTTAAATTTTTATTTGAGTAAAAATTTGAATTAAAATTAGACAACAAACCTGTTCTTCAGTTCCAAGCCGGAACCGGTCGATTCCGATTCCAGTTCTTGAATTTAGAAAATTTTGTAATCGGTCAACCGGCCAGTTCTAACCGGAACCGGCCGAGTAAGCACCTAATTTCAAAATAGTACTACTTGCCCAGTGTGATTAATTCAAATTTAATCGAATTTATATTTTTAATTGGTTATGTCTCCAATGCTGAAACGGACAGATCAGATTCTGTAGCATGACATTACATCTTGGGTAACCCATGTCGTGTCACCGAAACAACACGCCACAAGTAGCTAGGATGGTCAATTTAACTTGAAACCTACACATTGACCTAGGATGGGCTCCTCAGGCTTTACAAGTGATTGGGCCGGGATTAATAAATGATTGGGCCACTTATATTTCACAATATCAATGGCAATTGACAAGTACTCCCTCCGTCCCAGAGAAGTTGGCATACTTTGAAAATGACACGGAATTTTAGGAGTTTTGTGTGTTAAATGGAGAGATAAAATATAATTTTTATATTCATGTGAGAGAGAACTTTTTCCAAAAAGGGAAATGTGACATCTTTTGTGGGATAAACTAAAAAGGAAAGTGTGCTAACTTCTCTGGGACGGAGGGAGTACAAAATATGGTCCGTTTAACTTGGCATGAGTTTTAAGGAAGGTGAAAAAAAGGTGATTTAGAAAATTTAGTAGAATATAGGTTCTATATCTATATATTATGAGTAATTCATAATAAAATGTGAGTGTAATGAGCTAGTTGAAAGGGAGATTCATTCACTAAAAATAGGAAAAAAAAAAAAAACAACAATAAATAAAGTGGACAATATTCATGATCATATCGAAATGACAAAAATGGGCACATTTCACAATTTGGTTTAGTATAGCTTCTCACTTATAAATTTAATGGAAATTGGTATACAATTGTACTCAAAAGTCTAAAATAGTGTTTAGGGCTTCAATTTTGCATAATTCTCAAATCTATTAAACTAGCTTATGCTGATGTGCGATCCTTTTACCATGAGATGGTAAATTAGTAGTACTGTGTCATTTGAGTGATTTTGTACTTTATGACTTAATTTTGTGACCAAAATATCCTTTCATCCTTCATAGCATTATTAATTCTGGTTCGGATTCAGACCTCAAGTCCCCTCCACATCATCATTCTCCTAATTTTTAGGGCCAGATCACAACTTCCATAACCTTGCAGGCCCATCCAGACCCCAATCATTAAATTGCAATATTCACCACTACAAATTATTTTAATTGTAAAAAAAAAATGTTAAACAATTAAAGCACAAAAAATTCATTGTTTAGTCGAAAATTAAAAAAATTCAAATACAAATCCTAATAAAAATTACACCAAATCCTAGAAAATAAAAATTACAATCCTAGGAAATAAAAATTACAAATCCTAGAAAATAAAAATTACAAATCTAGAAAAAAAGAGGAATAAATATAGAAATAAATAGAGAGGTAATAAAGTGAGAAATTGGTGGAAGAATGTTGAACAAATGGAATATAAATAGACAAAAATTTCAAAAAAAAATTTAAAAATAGAAAAAGAATAGGGGGTTCTGGTCCGGTCCGAACACCCCATAACCCTAGGCCGGGCGGCCCCGGGACTCTCAGGCGTCCTCAGGCGCGGCCTAAGCCGCAACTTCTTCTCCTCCAAAACTGAACAGTAATCCATTTCTCTTCCCAGTCTTTGGTCTTTCTAATCAAAGTCAAGCTCAGTATATATAAATGAGATGAGAAGTACTTAAATTTTATTTTGATTGCTTTGAGTTGTAGTTATAATTTATAGAAAGGAAATGTGAGGGCTATGAATAGTTTATTTTGTACGTGTAGTTATTGATGCCCATATCGTATCATTAATTCAGTTGTAATCAAGGAATCATTTAAAGATTGATACCACTTTTAGATATGATTACATATAGAAGGGATAAATCTAGTGAAGTTTGACTCAAATAGATAAATATAACTATGCCTAACATAATTACCATCCATTAATCACTATTATTCACCCACGACCATACGACTTGTGTCTCTAAAAGTTTTGAAATATGCCAATTTAGCAATCATTATTAACCATCCTTATATTATGTTTACTAACAGTGATTCGAAATGGATTAGCTGTATATTTGTTGAGTCCCCCAATGCAACTGCATTTTGTGTTAAATAGGAGTAGTAACATTGACTAGTATATACTCCAATTAATAAAACTTATAATTAACTAAATGATAAAATGGTCAAATCATCAAATTAAATTTATTACTATCACACGAAAAATCAAACTACTAAATTATTGGCATTGATGACAACAGTAACTTTTGGATATTTGATACTCTGTTCTAAATTATGAGTTTTTGATAATATTGACAATGTTTTCAAAAATACAAAGTAAAGTGAATTGAAAAAAAATCTGAAATATGAATCTAGATCATATTTTATACAGTAGTATATTAATTTTTAATAATGTGAGTGACTGAGTGGAATGAAATAATAAAATCAAAGCCTGTATTTACCATCTCTTACTAGCGGATAAACAAAAATAGAAAAATTGCCGAGGGAAGGAAGGAGTATTGTTTCTCTGTACAACTTGCTATAATTGCAATAACTTGCGATACATTTACAGTTGTTTAATGTTGGGTTTTTGTAACGTTGGTGAATTCGACTATTGGAAAAATTTTATGCTTTTCAATAAACTTATTCCTCATAGTAAAATATTATGTACTATATGCACAAAACTATCAAACTTCACGTATATTATTCATATATATTTTTAGCACTTTTTGACTAATGTTATAAGAGCACTTCCAATGGTTTGGGGATAAACTCCCTTATTTCTCCCTAACTCCTGCCACATCAGCGCCATATCAGCATCAAAATTTATCCCCAGTTTTTAGCCAACTTTTAGCCAACCTCTGCTTTCTGATTTCTCCCTTATTTCTCCCTAACTCAACATTTCATTTTTACATCATCACTAATTTAATTGTTTTATTTTTATATATAATAAAGCTAGCTTATTTAATTTATAAGATAAAACAAATAATAGTAATAAAGTTCGTTGTATTAAACACGGGTACACATTACAACGAAAAAAAAAAAAGTACACGAATGGAAAAAAAAAATCAAAAAAAAAATTCAAAGAAAAAAAAATTCAAGGGCGGTGGGCGCGGTTTCTATTTGCCCACAATTCTTCGATGATATCGTGTTGTAGTGCTTGATGGGCCTCCTTCTGGTGTATGCATGAACGCCTGGAACCGTTCATGTTCGTTGTGCGGTACACCCTGGCGGGCGGACTCGGTTGAGACACCGTGACTCGATGATGCAACACTTGGGTCGTTGGTGACGTCGAGGACGCCTTCGTGTTCATCATCGATGATCATGTTATGCATGATGATGCACGCATACATGATATCGGCAATATTCTCGCTTTGTATGTAGCGGGAGATATAGTTGTTGATTGGGTTGTTGGCGAAACCCGCTACATCCCATCCGGTGGGAGCGGGAGGTACCTCTTCTTCGGAAGAAGAATGTGATATTTCCTCGTCGGACTGAGCACGAGACGATGAATCAGAACTCATTTAATAAAGATGGAGAGAAAAAAGATTGAAAATTTGTGTGAATGAAGTTTGTGGGTGATGAATGGAGGAAGAGGATGAAATATTTATAGGGGTGGAAATTAGAATATGACCGTTGAGGAAAAAAAAAAAAAAAAAAATTGATCATCGCCGAAAAATCGCCGAACAGCTCCCCACAGTGGCCGGCGATGATCCGGCGATAGCCCGGCGTTAAAACGCCGCTTGGCGTAAAATCGGTAGGAATTTCGCCGAAAAATCGCCGAACTCCTCCCAATGGCCGGCGATAAGTCGGCGATATCCGGCGAAAAATCGCCGGATTTTCGCCGTCGCCATTGGGAGTGCTCTAAGCTCACATTGGTATGTAGTACATTCAACCGATTTAAAAGGGTTGCTAATTTCAATTAATAATATAATTATATGTGTAGCAGGCTAGCAGCTGAAAAGCAGCAAACATACCTTGTGGAAGTATCATTGGAAGCGCATGGAAGAACAAACGCAATCCAACGAAGATTTCTTTAATTTATTTATTCTCATAAGCTTGTTCAATATGATTATATAATAGGATTATCATTTTTTAATATATTAATATTATATAGTAGTATTATTGTATCTGCAAAAAGACTTTCAGTTCACGAAATAAAAGTTTATGTGTATATATGTGCATCCTTGATATTGCAGAGAGGACATTGTTATTATTCAGATAGTTTAATGATATATTCGGAGATGATAATTAAGTACGCTCCTATGAATTATTAATTATATGTTCTTCCTTAATGGTTGATTAATGATAACTACTAACTAATAATTGTTCATAATGTACATAATTAGTGATGGGGGCCAACTCTGGAGAATGGATAGCTACTCCAACGTAGTACATCTATTTTCAATTTTTCACACTTTCTCACATACATAAACAAATTTACGAGACCCAGTAATATAGTAGAATGAATGTAATGTTTTTGTCATTTTTAACTAAAATACTAGTATTCGAATATATTCAAGTTGTTGGTGTGCTAATCATTGCACATCAAAGATAGAATTGTAAGAAATACAAGAGTGTTATCCAAATTTTATTAATTAGTACTCACCTTTTAGGAAGTGTTAAAAACACAAAATTGTGAGTGCTAGTTCAGATTTTCAATCTAATGTTGAATTTAAAAACTCCCCCCTATAAATGGGGGCATGACGTCAGTCAACCCTCTCTTTACCAACTCCCTCCATCCTATTCTATCAATATTTTTGAGTGACATATAATTTTAAGAGGAGTTGTTAAATGAAGTAAATAAGGTATAAAAATGTAATTGTATATTGTAATGAGAAGAGATGAGGGAGGAATTTATTTCTAAATATAGAAAATAGACATCTTGAATGGAACAAACTTAAAAAGAAAGATGAACATCTTGAATATAACGAAGGAAATACATAACTACATCGCATTCCCGATGTTCATGTCCTTGGGGCACAAATGCCCAATATCGATTCACAAAGGGATAACAAGGAGCATAAAATAAATTGCTAAAATTACTACTATTTTTTGAAACAAATCTTGTTGACTTGTATGATTCTGTGACGGAGTTATACACATACAGTCGGATTTAAGCTACATTTAATAGTTTTTTCTTCCGACTTTCTCTTATAGGAGTCTCATTTGAGTTCAACATGGAATTTAAAAAATATAATGAAAAGTTGGTGAAAATGTACGTCCTATGTTTATAAATGTGAGTGGAAAGAGGTTAATAAAACGTAGAGTCTAGCTAATAATAATACTAGTATAATTTATAGAATTTCTAACTGAAACTCTTAATATGGGACGAACTAAAATGTTAAACGGTGATTTCTAAAGTAAGACAGATGGAGTATTAAAAACTCTCAGCGTGCCATTCTAAATAGCATATGGTACGTAAAAGTTTATATTCCGACAATAAAGTTAAAAATTGAGTTTCTAGATAACAAATATCAAACCAATATTCATCTAAATTTTTTTAACTTGACCTTGGAATTTTATATCAGACTCCAAAGATCCGATTTGTTTGCCTACGTTGGATTAGGCCAAATTCCATAATAATAGGAGTAGAATTTGAATAATTTATGCATTTGCAAAAAAGGTAGTACTACTACTTATTTTCATTATAATTCGAAATAAATTTCCAAATGCCTAAAATTTTTCAAATATACAATAGACATGCTCCGCGCTTTAATATTGCTTGGTCCCTGCATGATTGACTCCAGTAGACATTTGTAGAGGTAATTAAGCAATTACTCATTGCTCAATTTTTAATAAAAAATAACATTTTTACTCATTTTCTCTTATAATTTTTTTATTTTATAGTACTTCATTAAATATTAATTGTATTTTCTAAAATTTCATGTCAAAAAATAGTTGATTATTTGAGAGAAAGAAGAAGGTCAGTAAAACAGAACTGCAAACCTGCTGCAGGCACTATTTTTTTTTTTGCAGTAGGTGTGGTGTAGGCAATTGTACAGACTCTTTTTTTTATCTCCTTGTTACCGTAAATCTCCTTTTGCACACATTCAAAAGGCAAGCAACTGGAGCAATAAAAAGATAAAGTGGTCTAAAAAGAGGAGGTACATAGTAAAAGAGGTGTCTTTGTAAAAAATGCTTTTCAGAAAGCGGGAGAGAGAGAAAAGAAAGGTGCTCAAAAACAATGTTTGTGAATCAAATGTAGTAGTAGTGGTTTTGTTTCTTGTTCCCATGTTTTGCCAGTGATCATAACAATGTCTCTCCTTCCAAGCCACTGCCTCCTTCTCTTCTCCCTTCCATTTTTCTTTACTCTCTCTGTCTCTTTTGAGCCCCGCAATCCAGAAGGTAACTCTCAACAGATTACAAAAGCTCCATTTCTTCTTAATCATAATGTATTGTTGTTTGTTTGTGGTGTGTAGTTGAAGCTCTGACTGCTGTGAGGGAAGGCCTCTCTGATCCTCATGGAGCTCTCAGCAATTGGGATGAGAACTCTGTGGACCCTTGCAGCTGGTCTATGATTACTTGCAATTCTAATGATCTTGTTACTGCCTTGTTGGTCTTCTTCCTTCTCCTTGATTTTGTTTTATTGCTATTAAAGATTGTATTTTTAGTATTTTATTGCTGTTAAAGATTGAATTTTTATTGCTGTTAAAGATTGCATTTTTACTGCTAATCTTGGTGGTTTATGTTCTGGGCAGTGGAGCTCCAAGTCAGGGCTTATCAGGGTCTTTGTCTTGGATGATTGCCAACCTTACAAACCTCAAGCAAATGTAAGCAAATTTCAAACCCACACAAACTAAAGTTTGAATTTTGAAGGGACCATTCATGTTGAATTTTGCAATGCAGAATGTTGCAGAACAACAATATTTCTGGCCATATTCCAAAGGAAATAGGCTATCTCCCAAATCTTCAGGCACTGGATCTCTCAAACAACAATTTACATGGCCATATTCCTGAGTCTTTAGGCCTCTTGAACCACCTACAGTATATGTGAGTTTTTTTTTTTTTTGAATTTACTTCTTTTCTTGGCAAAATACTATCCCTCTGTTTGACTTTCATTGTACTACTGTCTGTTTGATGTGGTTTGTCTTGTAATGAATATAGAAGGTTGAACAACAATAGCTTGAGTGGGCCTGTTCCTCTGCCTTTGGCCAATCTCCCTCGTCTTACTTTCTTGTGAGTATCAATCTTGCCATATTCTCTGAGTTTTCCTCATTTTTGTTCTGTAATGCTTATCTTAGTGCTGTGGGATTTGTTTTTCCACATGTGAATCATGGGATGTTCTGTCCTTTTCTTGAATATTTCAGGGATTTGTCCTTCAATAATCTCAGTGGACCTATTCCTACTTTTCCAACCAAAACATTTAAGTAAGATTTCTCACTACTGATTAATCACATTCACATATTATGACATTCATATCAGCTGTATTGAATGCTACAATTGTGTAAGACAAATGTTACTCTGCCACTCTCTGTGCCTTGTTTTGTGTGTGGGCTTCCTTTGTTTTGCTACTATTTTTTTTTATATTCATTTGTCTCAATTCATCAAATGTTTTGTTGCAGTATTCTTGGAAATCCTCTGATTTGTGGAAGCCACTCCAGTGAAAAATGCTCTGAATCCCTCCTGGCTAGCCCTCTTTCATTTGCCATCAACCCCTCTTCCGGTAGACTTGATGATGCTCTCTTGTTCTCTGTTCGATGTCGTTTAAACTCGGATCAATTTGCTCATTTTGTGGTGATAAATCAGGAAAGTCCAAGACCAAGAAAATAGCAATTGCACTTGGAGTGAGCATTATATTTGTCTCCATTTTAGTCTTAGTATTAGGCTTTCTACTCCACAAACGAACCGTGAAGAGGAAGCGGTCTGTTCTAAACATTACAGGTATGCGATAACTTTGCTAATAACATGTTCCTCGTTTTCTAGTTTTCCTAACTGTATATTGTTGTTTTAATATTGTAGATGTTCAAGAAGAGGACCTTATAAGACTAGGGAACCTCAAGAGCTTCTCCATTTCAGAGATACGACGTGCCACGAATAACTTCAGCTCCAAAAACATACTTGGTGCTGGGGGATTTGGCAATGTTTACCGCGGGAAATTGGAAGATGGAACGCTGGTTGCAGTGAAGCGACTAAAGGATCTGACAGGAACTACCGGGATATCACAGTTTAGAACGGAGCTTGAGATGATCAGCCTGGCGGTTCACAGGAACTTGCTTCGTATATTTGGATACTGTGCCACCCAAAATGAGAGGCTTCTTGTGTACCCTTACATGTCTAATGGCAGCGTCGCGTCAAGGCTTAGAGGTAGCTTCAGTTCCTCTTTTTTGGAGACTGCTAATTTTCTAGCATTCTTGTTTGAAACATTTTCATAGAAGAAAAACAGTTGCACATATCTAATCATGAAATTTGAGATCACAGAAAGGTTAAGACTTGCAATAAAACAGCTTGAATCAAATGCATAATGTTTTAGTAGTCTGTTTAAATTATTAGGTGATAAAACATGTGTGCCATTTTTTGTTGTTACAAGGGAAACTGGGGCTTGACTGGAACACGAGGAAGAGAATTGCAATCGGGGCTTCAAGGGGTTTACTGTATCTGCACGAGCAATGTGATCCAAAGATAATCCACCGAGATGTCAAGGCTGCCAATATCTTGCTGGACGACTACTGTGAGGCGGTTGTGGGAGACTTTGGGCTTGCAAAGTTGCTCGATCACGGTGAATCTCATGTGACCACAGCTGTCCGTGGCACTGTAGGCCACATCGCGCCAGAGTACCTCTCCACCGGCCAGTCATCAGACAAGACTGATGTGTTTGGATTCGGGATCCTCCTGCTGGAGCTGATTACAGGAATGCGAGCTCTCGAGTTTGGGAAAACCGTGAGCCAGAAAGGAGCCATGCTAGAATGGGTAATGTGTGTTTCTTTGATCACTAATTGGACTTGAACTAATACAAGATTTGTGACATTTTAGGTTAAGAAGGTCCAGCAAGAGAAGAAAATTGAGTTATTGGTGGACAAAGAGCTTGGGATGAAGTATGACAGGATTGAGGTGGGGGAGATGCTGCAAGTGGCTCTGCTCTGCACTCAGTACCTGCCCGCGCACCGTCCTAAAATGGCCGACGTTGTGAGGATGCTCGAAGGCGACGGCCTTGCTGAAAAATGGGCGGCATCACATAGCTACATTGACAGCAGCACCACTTCAAAGAGCAAGCTGAATGATTGTGATGAGTTGAGCATGTTTGGGATGGAGAAGAGCATAGATGATGATTGTGATGCCAACTGCATTGAACTTTCTGGTCCAAGGTAATTAGAGAAAAGGAAAGTTTAAGTAGGCCATGCCACACCACTTCATTTGTACTTCTATTCTTGTGATGTACATATCTAAAAATCCTCTCTTTTATTTAGGACTCTGATTTTATTGGTCCTTCTAATATGTTGATCAGTTGATGTAATATTTTGTGGATATGGGGACAGAGAGTACATGATTCCGAAGTCATGAATGTAATGTATAATTAAGGGAGCAAAGGTCAAATTTGGTCCTGAACATATGGTCATTTTATGTTTTTGGTCCTAAACATTATTTTTTGGATTTTTTGGTCCTGAACATATAAAAATTTGATCATTTTGGTCCTCCGTCAATATTTCCGTTAAAAACTAACGGTCAAGGATTTTGACCAAATTAGACTTTTAATTCTAACTTTTTACTCCCTAATTTTAGTAATTATTTATTTAAAATCAGATTTAAATAATATGAAAAATAAAATGAAAACTTGTAATTCCTCTTGACCGTTAGTGGAATTACAATTTTTCATTTTATTTTTTATATTATTTAAATCTGATTTTAAATAAATAATTACTAAAATAATTAGAGAAAATTAGAACTAAAAGTCTAATTTGGTCAAAATCGGGATTAAACCCGTTGACCGTTAGTTTTTAACGGAAATGTTGACGGAGGACCAAAATGATCAAATTTCCATATGTTCAGGATCAAAAAATCCAAAAAATAATATTTAGGACCAAAAACATAAAATGACCATATGTTCAGGACCAATTTTGGCTTTTACACTAATTAAGGAGATCAAGGACAAGAAGTGCAAATACCACAAAATATAGCCATAGTTTCTCCGTCAATGCATGCAAGGAAAAGCTCAATTTCACTTTAAGTTATCACTAGACCCTACTGTTCCATTTGTCCGTGACTAGGAGTTTTGTTTTCCATTTCGGTCCATCTCTTAATAGAGTTTCGGTTCATTTTTACTATAATTAATAATAGGTGTGACCTTACACTAATTCATTTTAATCACATTTCATTTAAAACTTATATATATACAAGTGAGATCCTTGTTCCACTAACCTTTTCTACCTAATTTTATTAACATTTCTTTAAACTTTTGTCTAAAAGAAATGAGACTCCTAATAGTCAATGAACAAGGTAATATGCAAGTACACATGTTATTCTGATACTCCCCCCGTCTGAAATTAGGAGTCTCGTTTGAGTCGGCCCGAGTTTGAAGAAATATAAACGAAGGTGTGTAGAAAAAATATAGTGAAATATGAGACTCGTATATAATAGGAATGGTTTACCGAAAGGGTAGTATACCTACCTTTCATAGTAAAAATAAATTGAGACTTTTAATTGCAAATAGACTAAAATGGTAAATCGAACTTGTAATAACAAACTAAGGAAGTACTATAAATAAGTATTTAAATATAGTCGTCAATTGCTATCTTAAAAATTGGTTTTTAAAATAATTTATTAAACTAGTAATAAATTGAAAAGCAAAGTAACAATAAAGCATATAAAGTTTGAGAATAAATTAAGCAAAAGAGGGAATATTGATATTGACCTTGTCCTTAAAAATAGATCAATTTTGAAATTGCAAGCTACAAAATATAATTGGTAAAATAAAAAAAATAATTAATTAAAATATTATTAGTAAAAAATATATTCGCATATTAAAGTAAAAAAAAATTCCTACTAAAATAATGGTTTAGTTTTAAAGGACAAACTAAAATGGTGAATTAGTCTATTTTATAAAGGAAAAGTGAGTATTTTTTTTGAGAATTACTAAGACCATCACATATTTTTGGCCTCTCTTTGGATAATCTATATTGTTGATAACTCTGAAGTGTTGGTTTAAACACACTAGTATTAACCCATGTGCTATGCACGGGACATAAGAATTTTCATATAATGAATACTAATACCAATGAAACTATAGGAAATAAGAATTCATAACAATAGAAATATTTACAAAATCATATATATGCTTTATCTTATCCCACTCTAAATCAATAATTTACTTATTCCTATAAAATATTTCAAATTCAGTAAACAATTTTATACAATTTGATTTATGATATAAGT
>NC_062970.1:10455381-10490935 GCF_023119035.1 Salvia hispanica | reverse complement strand
ATAAAATGATGATTTGGTATTGTTGTAACTGAGGATATTTTATTTCTTTTAAAAGTGAGAGGATAGTGACTGCGTCATGGGTGAATGGGCCCATGGCCCATATTGTGGCCCATTTGCCGTCTGAGATAACGACGTTTAACTGATAAGATTCAACATTCTTTACAACTCCAACACGAATTGCCGTTTACCACTGAAATAAAACTCCCAACTTTTGATAGTAATTTTATGACCAAATTACCCCTGCACCAGCAATTATTTTCATACCGAATTAATACGTAGCTGTCATTATCATTTTGTAAAGACATTGCATATTCTATACTACCATCAACCAATGACCGCTATTTTCATTATAATTTTATTTATTTATTTATGGGCAATTTTGTAAATGGATGTAGTGGATGTAGGTGACATCAAACCATGTCAAAATGAATATTAATTGAATATACACGCATCACTCAACCACTTCACGAGGAGAAAAAAAAAATTAAAGAAGGCTATCAATATGCAATGATGACATGTGTCACAAAATTAAACCTATTAACAAAAGATAAGATGAAACACTATTATTTAAAAAAAAAAACTGAGTTCCATCTTCCAAGTGCTCAGCTCCTCAGATATAGGGGAATTATATACTCTATTTCTCATGTCTCTCTTTTCACATTTTTAAGCACTTCTATTGATTCATTTTTAGGAGAATTACTCTCCATTATTCATACAAGCATTGCATACAGATTATAATTATGTAATGCATGTGCATGTATCTTATTTTGGCATTTTCATCAATCAGGTATATTATTTTTCTCAAGATTTTGAATTTTGTTAAAAATTTAGTGCATAATCATGCCACCTTTTTTCTCTAGGCTAAATTGCCAGGTTTATGACTTGTTTGATTCAATTGTCAGTGTAAAAAATGTAAGATTATCATCTATGTACTAATTTAAAACAAAAATTTGTTTCATGGGCATTTGGAAAGCAATTTCCAACTTGATGGAGTATTGTTTTACAAGATTGATTCTTTTATATGTTGTGATACTCATTCATTGATCTTCTTCACTGCAGTTTCCTTCCCACATCAAAAACTAGTGAATTTTGAGTTTTGCATCAAAAAATGAGAAAAATCATTTGGGCTGCGAGGCATTTGAGGCCAGCTCTTTGGAAGGGAAACATTGGATCAACAAAAAGATTCGATTTTTGCTCTGTATACATAAATCAAAGGGTTTGTGAATGTAAACATCCATTATATGTGGTGTCTCGAGCTCTTTCTGCTAATGCTGCTACTGGAGGTTGTATTCATGATTCAATTGTTTGTGAATTTTTCCTCATAAAAAGATTGAATTTTTATTTTCTTGGATGAATTAGTGGTAGAACTTAGTAGAGATGGACCTCTCATGGAATACGGTCGAAGAATCGCTGCCGGCGAGCTTTTGGATGGAGATGCTTCACAGGTATGTTAACACTAGTGACTAATTTTGGTTCAAGATTGTAAATTTGAGATTAGTATACCATGTTTAAATGCAGAGTGTTTAGAGTATAGGAAGAATCTTGACAAAGTTGAGTGTCTGATTTTGTGCCACTGTGTTGCAGCTAGACACGTTAGGGGAGCTTCAACGGCTATATGATGATCTCGTTGCAAACGCAGGAGCTTCCCGGTTGGATGCATACGCCGCTTCTCAAAGATCTGCGAGGTAGACTATTAATGAGTGTTCATGATCACCATCACATGGATTCATGGCTGATTATTAGTACGTGTATGTTGTAGGAGAAGTTGGTGGTACTCGCCCCGTTTCACGCCTGTGAGAGGACTCTATCTCTACGGAGGAGTGGGAACTGGCAAGACTATGCTGATGGACTTGTTCTATCATCAACTGTAAGGATGTTTATTATTTCTTAATTAGGTAAAGGTATGATTTTCTTAGTTGCATATCCGTAGGCCACGCAGCTGGAGAAAGCGTAGGATCCATTTCCATGACTTCATGCTAAACGTTCACGCCCGTTTGCAGGTATTTACATATGATGTTCCCTTGTTGCATTTCTTGTTACTTATTTACCCTTAATAATCGTTTGCAGAAACATAGAGGAGTTGCAGATCCTCTAGAAATCGTAGGTGGGGAGATCTCAAACGAATCGATCTTGTTATGCCTCGATGAGTTCATGGTGCGAGTTGATCTTGTTGAGCACGTTGCACGCTTCTAACTTAGTGGTTCTGGCCTAACTATTCTCTATATAGGTGACTGATGTAGCCGATGCACTCATCCTAAATCGTCTCTTCACACATTTGTTCAACAACGGCGTTGTAAGTGCTTCCAACATCTCAAGGCCTCTAACCCTTGTCTATACAAGTGATTGTTCAACTAAACACCTTTTGCAGGTTCTGGTTGCTACTTCGAATCGAGCTCCAGATAAGCTCTACGAAGGAGGGCTGCAGAGGGACCTGTTCCTCCCGTTCATTGCCACTCTCAAGGTGCATAAATTGTCTCATTCACTACAAAAAAAATGTAGTACTATTTGATTTCTAAGAATCTGTTTTGATGCAGGAGAGATGTGTAGTTCATCAGATTGGTTCATATCTGGACTACCGCAAAATGACATCGGTACATTTTCCATGTCTTATCGCTAGTAATTTCCTTGCAAAATATATTTCGATACGCATTGATATAAATTGGTTTATGCAGGCAGAGGAAGGCTTCTATTTTGTCGGAAAACATGCGTCGAAGGTTCTTGAACAGAAATTCAGAGAGTTGATAGGCGAAAACGTGGCTGCTCCGGAAGAGGTTGAAGTGGTTATGGGAAGAAAACTGCAGGTCGATCTTGCAAAGCAGCCTACATATATAGTTAAGGTTGTTGCTTATAATGGTGTGGTTTTACACTTGTTAGGTTCCTTTGGGAGCCAACGGCTGCGCCTACTTCCCTTTCGACCAGCTCTGCGATAGGCCCCTCGGAGCTGCAGACTATTTCGGGCTATTCAGTAAGCCGTTTCTTCTTCAAGATTTCCAGTTTATATATGAACTCTTCTAGCAGTTTGAGGTAACAATTTTTCACAGAGAAGTTTCATACACTGGCTGTCGAAGGCGTTCCGATATTCGGGCCAGCAAATAGGACTGCAGCATACCGCTTTGTGACTCTAATTGATGTTAGTCCTTCAACATTGTAAATCATTTGGCTGGTTTTATAGTAGGTCACATGATTTTTTTGTGTTTATAGGTGATGTATGAGAATCGAGCTAGATTATTATGCAGTGCAGAAGGTAGTCCAATGGAACTATTTGAGAAGGTTGTGACAATATCCGATGCTGCTACCACACGCGGCCTTTCTGACGTGTGCGTGGACAACGACTTGGGCTTCGCCAAAGATCGCACCATTAGTAGGTCGGATTTGGAAGGATCGATTTATCTTCTTTTTGATGATTTCAAAAAAAGACTTGTGTCGTTATTATTTTTTGTTTATTTATTGAAATAGGTTGACAGAGATGAACAGCAGAGAGTACTTGGAGCAGCATCACCATCTCCATCCAAACTGCAATTAGCTCATTTATCTTCAACTCCATAAATTGATGTCTCAACCTACTGTTGCCATCAAATCATAGGCTTTGCTATTTGTGACGATGCAATTACTCACTTCGTCCATAAAAAAAATAGTCTCATTTTGGGTGCCCACGAAAAATAGTCTCATTTCAAAAATGAAACTCTCTCATATTTTAAGATTGGAGATTCGAGTTATTACCGATGTAGATAAAGAACCATTATGTAGAACCAAAATGAAGATAAAGAAGATGCCATTCTGCAAAATGATAAAAGCATCATGGCCGATATTTATTTATCCGTATCAGAGAACACAGAAGGAAGTTTTAAAAATGATTCCCAGCTATTATCTATGATCCCAATCTGCATATATTCTGCAAACTCAAATACTAAAATCACTGGTAGTTTGGAAGTGAAAGCTCACGCTCCGCCTACACAGAAAGAAGTGGCCTCAAGATGGGAATGGCATTAGATGAACGATGTTATAAGCTAAGTTGTTAGTGTTTTTTCCTCCTTGATGCTATTTCCAGAGCCCATGCTTTTCCCAGATCTGTTTGGAACTTCCCTGTAGTTACAAGAAAGAGCACTTTGCCATTATGAGTTATGTCCATAGAAATGGCTGGTCTATAAATGACTGAAACTGTTTTGTTCCATTACATATGTCATTATATAGCTATATCGTACTTTGTTATTTTGATCCAAGAACAATGTCCGTGCATGCACCAATGCGGAGAATTTTCTAATTGAGAATGAGTGATACAGCTAGTTTTGACAAAAAGAAATATGGGAATTAGGGTGAACCTGCAGTTGATTCAAAGAACTCTTCCAAATCCTTTCCCTGCTCTGCATATAAGAAAATATTCCAGTTTTGTAAGTTTTTCTGATAACATAACATAAATTGTACAACTATAATTGGATGCAGATACATGACAAAAAATAAGGCAAAGTGCAAGACTACTAGCTACTGAATGCAAAATTGTAAATAGAGCTCAGGGTATATATCTCTCCAGCTTCCATGGTTTATTTGACACACAAGGAGATTGAAAGTAGAATAGTTTTGGGAAGTCATGGCGCTTGACGAGAACACACTGTACACTGATTAAAATCAAACATCTATTTATCCTCAAAAAATGATACATTATGAAGGAAGTATGGCCATCAATGAGTTGTAGCAGGCATCATCTCATGTATGCAATCTCAGAAATTAGCAAGTCACATACTCTAATTGAGATAGGGCATGCAACAGTTCTAAGACGAGCTATATTAAGATCCCATAATCATGAACTTCATGTCAGAAAAATACTTGAATTACTATGGTTTGTTGAATTACCAGTTTCATACTCTAGAGCTTGCAGTATCATCTCCACCTGCGAGTAAGTCCAAATTTGAGATGATTGAAAAAACATAGAACTAAGAAGATAAGCAAGCACTTGCTAAAATTAACAATGATTACTCCCTCCTTCCCAGTCAAAGCAGACAAAGCGAAGTATTTCACACGATTTTATGCAGTGTTGTTTAGTGTGTTAAGTGGAGAGAGAATAAAGTGGAGGGAGTGTCTCCATTTTTAGAAATGTGTCCCTTTGAATGGGACATCCCAAAAAGTAAAATGTGTCATTTTAAGTGGGATGGAGGGAGTACTACTTAATAAATGCAGCAGTTTTAATGTCCAATGGACGCTGCAATCAATGATTGTCGAAATCAAAGGTTTTGTCTTAAAGCTTTTGATACATCACTTCAGCAAAAATAATTAGCTAGTATTTACTTTACTGATAGATGTGGTAAAATTTAATCACAGAAATGCGCCCACTTTGACCACTATTTACTTGTTATAAGCGCACTTTGGAATTCTGAACTGAGCCTTGAGTAAATAACACCATATTGAGGAAATTTCCCATTTCACATAAGAGTCGAGAGATCAGTATACATATTACCTTGTCAAAGTCCTTCACAACTTTAGCTTCCATAGAAGAATTCTCTTCATACTCCATCCATAATTCCTTAATCTCCTGAGCTGCAGCAAACATATTACAGCAGCCAGTAAACTGGTATAAGAGCATGGTATATATTAAGTTCAAAGAGAACAACAATGGTTGACTAAATATTCTCTTACCTCTTTCACCTCCTCCAAGTAGTTCACACATTTTTTGCAATGCTTCTTGCTCGCGTCGGCTCTTTTCTTCCTTTGGAACCCCATCAGAAGGGGTGATATCACCAACTATAGCTATACACCGGAATCAAACATGAAATCTTGCAGTTGATCAGAAACATGCTAAAAAGAGATTTAGATCATCCCACAATACAAAGCAATGTTTGTTAGCCAATCCTTAAAAAGTGTCTTTGTTCCTTCTCCTGAATGCAACCAAAAGCATCCACATTTTCTGATGCTATCTATTCCTAACACATATACATTGTAAATTATAATACTACATACTACATCCCTCACCTTCAGCAATGTCATGCACAATAGCCATTTTTATACACCTGAGATCGAGGAGGTAACAGGTGTAAAAAATTTGAACACGACATACATAATAAAATATATAACTGAAATTCTAAAAAAAAGGCTCACTTCTCACGGTTGACGCTAGGATTGTCAGAAGCTATAAGAGCCATCAATCCCATCCGATACATGTGATCAGCTATCGACTCTGGTTCCTGAACCCCCCTTTTTACCCATCCTGCTCGCTTTGTCGCCTGGTAGGATTGCAAAAGGAGATCATATTTACGCTAATAGTTCCAGTTAAGCAAATTTAGGTGATAAAATGATGCATATAGCAACATATCCATGTAATAGGTAACTCTTCCCTAATCCATGTGTATCTCCTTCAGACTTCATGTTTTGTCTAAAGAAATTCCAACGCTCTACTTCCCTTCTTATCAAATTGAAATCACAATGCAATCTATTTTATTGTTGATTATAAATATCAGATCTATTTGATAATGCATATGCAACATATTCTATAAGAATTTGTATAGAGCAGCAGTCTTTCCAAAATTCCAACACAGCCAGATCATAATAGAGGTAAGCATTCTAATCTACAATGTTTTGACATAGTGAAGAAAGGAGATAGTTCCAATTCCATCATACAATCTACAAATTTGTATAGAGCAGCAGCCTTTCCACCACGGGTAGATCACGATAGAGGTATGCATTCTAATCTACAATGTTTCGACAAAGCGAAGGAAGGAGATAGTTTCGCCACCGGAGTTCCAATCCCAAATTTGGCTGCCAATTACATACAATTTACAAATTTGAGTAGGCATTGATTCAGGAATTCAGAAACGGATACCTTGAGACTGTGACAAAGAGTGAGAAAATCGATGGCGGCGGAAGGGGAAGGGGAAGATGGCGATGACGACGACGACGAAGAAGAAGACGGTTGAGCAGCCATACGCGAAGACCTTGAAGCGGCGGTGCAAAGAGGAGCGAAGCGGAGGTGAGTAGCTGGGATAGAGGATGATAGAATGAATTTGCATATCACTCTGCTCATTTTTCTTTCTTTTTTCTTTCTTCGATTCTGCCTAATTTCTGTTTCCGGAAATATAAAGCAAATTAAATATTTAAATCGAATATAACATCAAATACTCCATCTTTCCCGTCAAACCAAATTTAGGTATGTGATGGTACGCGTAGAATGAACAAATTTAATGATAAATTGAATTTAAAATATTACTACTAGTATACAAAATTAAAGTAATATATTTACGAAAAAAATTCCTGCAAAATTTTTGATTGCCTGCCCGTTATATGTGTGGAGCCAACAATATGGGCCTCCAGAATTTTATAAGTGGGCTGGCCCAAATACAAGCTTCAAGACTCCCTTTATAGCTTAGGATAACTACTTTTCTCTCTTTATTATCTCAGTTATACTATTGCTTTATTTATTTATTTTCTTTCTCTAATATGAGAATTTTATCAATTACACACGTGACCATATTATTTACAAATGAAACTAGGAGTAGTAGTTTTTATGGACTACCCAAAAAATAGTACTTCCCCTTTCCAACTAAGTTAACTCATATTTTTTTTTGGGATATTTCAATTATAATGAGTCATTTCTTTTTGTGATAAAATATAAAATATTTAATCACTCTTGAATTATTCCATCACATATTTTAATCACTCTTTATATTTACTATTAGTTTTCAACACAATTTCTTAATCACTATGCTCAAAAGTTTTGACTCAACTTAGTCGAGATGGAAGGCGTACTTAATTTTTTCCTTTATATTCCTCCGTCCCATAATAAGAGTCACGTTCGGTGTGGGCATGAGTTTTAAAAAAATGTAAAGAATAGTGGGTTAGAAAAGTTAGTGGAATGTGTGACCCACTTTTTATATCGATTTAATAATAAAATGTGATTGAAGCTAGTTAGTAGAATGTATGATCTACTTACCATTTATGGTAAAAGTGACATATGACAAAGGTGACTCTTATCGTGGGACGGAGTGAGTATATGATAATAATGAATTAATTTTATTATACTATACCGATGTTTTATTAAAATTTGATACGTAATAAAAGAGAATATTTAATACTCTCTGCGTCCATGATTTAAAGAACTCTTTTGTCATTTTGGGTTGTACACGATTTATAGAATCATTTACTTTATTCCGTTTTTAGTATGCGGATTTCATATTCCACCAACTTTTTTGGAGAGGATCTCCTTCACCACTTTCCCTACTTCATTCCTAATCCACACTCACAACTTAATAAAATAATCCTATCATCACTTAACCATCACTTACATATTTTAAGATTATTTTATTAAGTTGTGAGGGGTGGATTAGAAATGGAGTAGGAAAAGTGGAGTAGGAAATCTCTTCGACAACTTTTTACACTCGCAATATAAAACTAATACTTTAAATGGGTCTTACCTTCAACTAACTTCTCCTTTTATTTACAAAATCGAATAATTTCTATAAAAAAAAAAAGTCATTATATGTCGCAAGGAGGGAGTAATTTATTGTGCATTAACAAATTAGAATTTATTAGCATGATGAAAAGTAAACCGTACAAATACGAAGCTACCAAATCCATCAAACCTCACAATTGATCTGTCTCTCCAAAATGGGCAAATCCCCAGTGTCCACTCAAAACAGTTTCCACCCTGTTCACGCGTATTCATTTGTGGTCTCCCACTATATATTCCCCTCTCCTCCCCCTTTCCTCCTTAGCAGATGTAACCCAATCTCTCTGCATCTGTTTCCGGATTTGGATCTCTCCTTCTCTCTCAATCATTTCCTCCCTCATTCCATTCGCAGAGAGAGAAGAGACCTCCAATCCAAATCCAAATATCTAATACAATACAGATCCAACCTTGTTTCTGATTGACCAAATAATACGACAGCAATGCCGTCCATGTCCGCGGAGGAGCTCTTCCTCCCCTCCACCCCGGGCAAATTCAAAGACAAATCCCACCGCCATTTCCACCGCTGCTCCTCCTCCACCAGCACCTTATTCCTGTGGGCCCTCTTCCTCCTCGCCCTCACCGCCGCCTACCTCACCTTCCAGCCCTCCGCCACCAGCTACTTCACCACCGGCCCCCACTGGGAGAGCCGCGTCCGCTCCTCCGCCCAGATCCACCGCCCCAACGGCTTCTCCGTCCTCGTCACCGGCGCCGCCGGCTTCGTCGGCTCCCACGTCTCCCTCGCCCTCAAGAAACGCGGCGACGGCGTCGTCGGCCTCGACAACTTCAACCACTACTACGACCCCGCCCTCAAATCCGCCCGCAAAGACCTCCTCTCCTCCCACCACATCTTCATCGTCGACGGCGACATCAACAACGCCAAATTACTCGCCAAGCTCTTCGACATCGCCAAGTTCACCCACGTCATGCACCTCGCCGCCCAGGCCGGCGTCAGGTACTCTTGAACCAAATCTACCTTGTTTGTCATACATATATCTCGGGCACATAACCCTAACCCTGTAATCTGAATCAGGTACGCCATGGAGAATCCCCACTCGTACATCCACAGCAACATCGCCGGCCTCGTCACGCTTCTAGAAGCTTCCAAGTCCGCGAACCCCCAGCCCTCCGTCGTGTGGGCCAGCTCCAGCTCCGTCTACGGCCTCAACGAGAAAGCCCCCTTCTCCGAATCCGACCGCACCGACAAACCCGCCTCCCTCTACGCGGCCACAAAAAAGGCCGGAGAGGAAATCACACACACATACAACCACATCTACGGCCTCTCAATAACCGGCCTACGCTTCTTCACGGTCTACGGCCCGTGGGGGCGCCCCGACATGGCCTACTTCTCCTTCACCCGCGACATCCTCCAAGGCAAACCGATCACGGTATACCGAGGGAAGAACCACGCTGATCTGGCAAGAGACTTCACCTACATCGACGACGTCGTGAAGGGGTGCATCGGATCGTTGGACACGGCGAAGAAGAGCACCGGGTCAGGGGGGAAGAAGCGGGGGCCGGCGCAGTTTAGGATCTTCAACCTCGGCAACACTTCCCCCGTGACGGTGCCGATGATGGTGGGGATATTGGAGAAGCATTTGAAGATAAAAGCGAAGAAGAATGTGCTCGACATGCCTGGAAACGGCGACGTTCCCTTCACGCACGCGAATATAAGCTACGCGCACAAGGAGTTCGGGTACAACCCCACGACCGATTTGCAAACGGGTCTGAAGAAGTTCGTGAAATGGTATTTATCGTATTATGGTTACAATCACGGAAATTCTGTCAACTGATTTTTTTTTTTAAGGAATTTTTTTCCTTTTTTTTTGATAAACGGAATGAACGAGAGAAAAACATGGGAAATGGGCAAAAGGAAGGTAAATACATTCTTTTCTTATCTTCTTCTTTTTGAGGAACTGTGTATGTGTTTTCTTTTTATGTAAAAACCTCATGTGGTTTTCATCAAGCTAAGTTTGTCGGCATCGCTGTTATTTTTAAATTGCAGCATTTTGAGTGGAAAAGAATGTTAATGTGTAGTTGCTGTCGATGTTTTTAGGACCTTCTACGTAGGGAAAATTAGCTTTTGTTTGGTGAAGTAAATGAGAGCTAAGTAGAAGAGAAGAAAAAGAGAACAATCGAAAAAAATATGAAATGACACTAGTTTAGGTATATATGGGAAAATTAAACTAGTAGTACTCCCCCTCCCCTTCTCATCTAGCAGTCCTCATTTAGTATTTTTTGGTATCTCTCTTTAGGAGTTCCAGTTGGAATACACTACAAAAAATAATGAATTTCACATTTCATTAATTTTTTTTCATTCTCATTTTATTAGGATCCACATTCTATTACTTTTTTTAATCAATTTTCCTTTACACATAATTTGTGTCGAACTCAAATGATACTATTAAAGTGAGACGCGGAGAGTAATTAATAGTGTTTTTAAAAAAAAATTAAATTTAAGGAGTATGTCCTTTCATAAGTGAGAACTTTTTTTATGAGACATGAGAAAATGATGTTTAAAGAGTAAATAAAAAGAAAAGAATAAAGCAAGAGTTATTCCCTCCGTTCTGGATAATTCATCTCATTTTGATCGGTCACGGGTTTTAATAAATGTAATAAAAAGTGAGTTGAAAAAGTTAGTGGAATGTGGGTCCTACTTTTATATATTAGTTTTATAATAAAATGTGAGTTGAAATGAGTCAGTGAAGCATGTGGTCCACGTCCAAAAATGATAAAAGTGAAATGAGACAAATTATGTAGAATAGACTGAAATAGAAAAATGAGACGAATTATCCTAGAATGAGGGAGTATAAAATAGAAGCTGAAGAAAATTAAGTAGTAGTAGTACTTAATTATGTTATTCTATCATTTTGCTAAAAGAAATTATTCACTTTATATCCCATGTTCAAAAAGAAATATGGAAGAAAGGAGTGTTAATTAAGCGCATGAATTACAATTATTGGTCACTTTAAATAAAAATGGATTAGTTTGAACTTTTTTGATGGATTTTGATGTGTTGCTCCTTTGATTTTGATATGAACAGTTAACATAACGGGTGATACATTTCACATGGCCAGCAGATTTGGAAATGATTAATTGTTAAATTATAGTAGTACTTTAATATTAACACATGTGCATATATATAGTTTATTTAGATTATAGTATACGGTAAGTTTTTACGTCAAAATTGAGGGGCCCTTACATGAATTTCAAATAGGATAAATGTAAAATGCTTCAATCATATTTTAATTCATAATTGTCATTAAGAATTTAAGATAGTATTAGGATGAGCATTCTGGTTGATAATACAGTAGTACATAAATCAAAGTGTAAAGGTCAAAACTGGTCCGGAATATATGCCCATTTTATAATTTTGGTCATATACTTTATTTTTTGAATTTTTGCATCCTAAATATTTCAACTCGGATCATAATTGGCCTACACTAACAATTTTGTCAATTTTCAAACGGTTTTAACCCGATTTTGATGGATTTAACAGTTCCATTCAGGTTAAAACCGTTTAAAAATCGGTTAAAATTGGGTTAAAACTGTTTAAAAATTGATGAAATTGTTAGTTAGTGTAGGACCAATTGTGATCCAAGTTGAAATATTCATGATGCAACAATTCAAAAAAAAATTATAAGACCAAAATCATAAAATAGACATATATTCAAAATCAATTTTAAAATAATATTTTTTAAAATTGGACACAGAAATATAAACATACCCTACATATTTACGAGGGATGCATATTGCAAGAAGCAAAAATGAAATCTAGTTGAATGTGGTGAACCATTAAATTCATTTTACTAAAATTATTATTCCCTCCGTCCCGCTTTAGGAGTCCCGATTAAGATAAATTAATAAAAAATACCTACAAAGTGTTAAAATGGGTCCCAACATCCCCTACAAGTAATAAAAAAGGGTTAAAAGTGGGTCTCAACATCCACTAAAACATTTATTTATTGGACACTCAACTAAAAATGGGTCCCAACATCCACTACAATATTTATTTATTATACACTAAACACTTTTTTCTTAAAACATGTGCCCGACTTAACCGGACTCCTAAAACGGGACCGAGGGAGTATTTGGAAGATAGAGAGGGATAGTACGGAATAAAATAATTAATAGAGGGAGGGGTACAATCAACAGTAAAATGCGTGGGACAGGGTGCATGAATTGCGGCTAAAGAGAGCCATAGGCCCACCACCACGTGACACTTCTCTCCAGCCAGACACGGACACTTGTGTTTGTCTGTATATGCCGACACTTGCTAGGTGGGCTTCAAGCCTTCAACAAAGTACTCCATTGTGATTCCTAGCCATTTATGCTAAATTTAAATTTATTTAATAAAAATATTATATTACTCTCTTCATTCCCTATAATTTATTATCATTTGATTTAGTACGTATTTTAAGAAATGTAATAAAAAATAGATTAAAAGAGTTGATGCCATGTGGATTCTATTATTATATATTAATTTTATAATAAAATATGAATGAGAATGAGTTAATGGAATATGAGGTCTTCTACCAAAAATGGTAAAAGTGAAAAATGATAAATTTTTAGGGACGGACGGAAAAGGAAATATGTGACAAATTTTCAAGGACGGAAGGAGGGAGTACATATTATTTTATTTCAACCAGTTATAAATCTTAAATTTAAAAAATAGTTATTTATTTCCTGTGTCCCATTATAAATAAAGTATTTTATTTTGAGAGTTATTTTATGAGGAGAAAATAAAGTAAGAGAAAATAATATAGAAGAAAGTTACTATATATATTATTCTTTTACTTATTTTACTTTCTGTTCACTCTAACTATTTATTATCGTTGTCGCAAAACAACGGTCAAACAGAAATGTCCCACTTATAATAGGACGGAGGAATTACAATTTATACTCATAAAATTGAATTTTCTAATCACAAACAGATTAAATTGGTAAACTGACCCTCTAAGTAACGGACGGGTAGAGTACTAAGTATAATTATTTTAATATGATACTTAATCAGTCACACACACACACATATATAGTAGTAGTCCCTAAATATTGAGATTACACGTCAATAGTACTTAGAACTTTAAAAATTTTCTGATAGATCTCTGGACAAAAAATGAAATCTATGTGATAATTTTTTAGTATTCATCCCAAATTACCACTAAAAATGCCCCAAAAGCATAAATGATATTTTTGGACTTTCATAAAAATGGGAAACATTAATACTTGGTATGATATTTTCTCTATCTTTTTCTAATATTTGATATGATATTTTCTTATAGTTTGTGTGTCTAAAATGATATTTTTCACATCATTTGTTCAATTGTTTTATGTCAAATGCTCTTTCTTTCTCTTTCACTTCAACTTTTATAAAATAAAATGTACTATGAAATTATTAATAGCGTCTCCACCGGCGGACGTCCCGGTCGCCCCTCGCCGACGTCCGACCGGACGTCCGCCGTAGGGAGTGGGATGTCCGCCCACGCCCGTCCCGAGTGCCCCTCCCGTGGGCTCGCCCCTCGTTTGCACGTCCGACCGGACGTCCGCCACAGTGGCGAAGGTCGGACGTCCGAGATTTGTAAATTTTTTTTATTTTATAAACTCTATAAATAGGGCTCCCCCAACTTCATTTCATTCACACCACTTGTGTTGACAATTTTCTCTCTCTAAATCTACAAATTTCATTTCTACTACAATGGAGTACAATAAGAATCCCCCCACCACGAGCGGCGGAAACACACCCCCAATTCCCACCGGAACAGAGGGAAACTTTGCGGGGATGAATCCCCAATTTGCGGGGATGACTCCCCAGATGGCGGGGATGAATCCCCAAATGGCGGGGATAGGGGGGATGAATCCCCAAATGTTCTACAATATGTTCTAGTTGACGAGTCAGATGGGTGGGATGATGACCGGGGCAGCGGGGATGGGCGGTACGGGTGGGATGATGCCAGGGGCAGCGGGGTTTGGCGGTATGCCGTCAAATATGGCGGGGTGGGTGGGATGATGCCCGGAGCAGTGAGGATGGGCGGTACGCCGCCAAATATGGCGGTGGGTGGGTCGATGCAGCACAGGAGCCCGAGGACGCCTAGGGAATCTGTCTATCGCCCATATATAAATTTGTTGGCCGACGATTCCCCTAGTACTGTTCCGGAGACTCAGTACGCCGGCATCGAGACTTTCTCTTTTGAGAAGCTGGGAGCGGAGTTGGGGCTATCGCCGATCCGTGAGACTCCCGATGAGGCGGAGCCTGCTGCAAGGAGCAGGAGCAGAGGCAAGGGCAAGACCAGGGGCGGGGGTAAAGTGCCGAGCTCTTCCTCGAACACGGGGGCGATCTGGACCGTGTAGGAAAATGCCGCGCTTGCGAAGGCCTGGGTCGGTGTAGTAGAGGATCCCTATGTCGGGCCGAACTAGTATGTCGACCGATTGTGGCATCGCATTAGTGAGGCCTACCGCGTCTGCAAACCGTCTGGAGCGAAGGCTCGCACTTCCGAGCAATGCCGGAAACAGTGGCTTCGGTTGAGGCCTAAGCTCAGTCGTTTTGTCGCCCTCTACCACAACAACATGCGCATGGCAACCAGCGGCATGTTTGAGGATGATGTCCGGAGACGAGCCTTGGCCCAGTACCCCGACAAAGAATAGAAGTTCAAAGAGTTTGACCAATGAGAGGCCTTTCTCGTGGTCAAGGACTCGCAAAAGTTTGCTGTGGGTGTCGACTCGGGTTGGAAGCGGATGAAGATCAACTCTTCCGGTGAGTACAGCAGCAGTGCTGGTTCGCACGAGCTCCCCGAAGCCGAGGAAGTGGCCCCGCTACCATGAACAGACTCTCGCCGTCGTCGTCGCCCGATGGGGCAAAAGGCTGCACAACGGATGGTGAGGGGAGGCGGCAGCGGCAGCGGGTCCTACGAGGTCGAATCGGACGCCCCAAAAGACCCAGGTAACGACCGTCTCGCCCGCACGCAGCTAACGAAGACCCTGATGCAGAGCACGAGTAAGTGATATAACACCCACGATCCTGTGTACAAAAGGCTGTGCAAGGATGTGGTCTATCAATGTCGGCGCGATTTAGGAATGCCACCCATTGATGATTATGGCGTCGAGATTGAGGGCGGGCACGTCGGAGGCGGCAGCGGCACGGGCGACGGGGACGAGGACGAGGAGGAGTGAGAACCGAGGGTATTATGTAATTTTATTTTTAAATTATGTAATTTTCTTTAAATTATGTAATTTTTTTTAATTAAGTAATTTTTTTAATGAAGTTTTTGAATTTTCCCGTATTCCGTGTCGATATTTTAATTTCGTAAATTATAAACCGTAAATTGAATAATTGCGGGAAGTTCTAGTGGGAAGTCCTAGTGCAGTGGGAAGGGCTAGTGATGTGGCAGTGGAATGGGAGGGGCTAGTGATGACGTGACAGACAATTTTGTGGGAAGTCCTAGTGGGAGGGGCTAGTGGAGGGGCGCCACCGGAGACGCTCTAAGTATACTCCTTCCGTCCATAAAAATATGAATATTTGAAATGACACTGGAGTTAGTGCACAATTTGGTAAGGTAAGAGGAGATGAAAATGGTAGTTAAAGTAGTTTTAACAAATAGTGGGACCCAAATTATTATTAGTGTTTAATGAGTTGTAACAGTCGGTCATTACAACTCATAGAATAGAGAAAAGTGTAGTAGGATATACTCCCTCCGTTCCATAGTAATAGAGTCATTTTGCCATTTTGGTACGTTCCATAGTAATAGAGCCATTTCCCTATTTAGTAAATGTCAACACATTTTTCCATGCTTACTTTACTCTCTCTTACTTTTTTATCTCTTCATCTCTCTACCTTTTTCATTTTCCACTTTATTCTCCCTTTATTTAACTCACCTAACACAATTTTTCTTAATCTCAATGCCGAAAAGAAATGCTTCCATCACTATGAAACGAAGAGAGTAACAAGTAACTTTTGGCAATTCCCACAACTTAAATCAAATCAGGGCCTAAAATATGCAAATCAATCAATCTACCTTAGCACGATTAAATTTTCATCCCCTCATTGTCTTCTCAATACCCTAAATAATTGCAAGAAACTTTAACAATAGACTAAGATTAAAACATACTCCCTCCGTCCGCAAATAGGAGTCCCGTTTTTCCATTTTAGTCCGTCCGCGAATAGGAGTCCCGGTTCACTTTTACCATAAATGGTAATAAGGTCTCACTTTCCACTAACTCATTTCACTCACATTTTATTTAAAACTAATATATACAAGTGGGACCCCTATTCCACTAACTTTTTTCCACCCACTTTTCTTAACATTTTTTAAAACTCGTGCCACCCACAAATGGGACTCCTAATGACGGACGGAGGGAGTAACAATTAAGCTAAAAAAACTACACAATTCATACGTCTCACGATTCATGAATATGAACAATGCGTATCAACAGCTAAGCTAAAGGGGTATTCATATTTCATCCACATAATAAATCAAGCTTATTCAAGTACACCCAACAATAATTAATTCTCATAAATTCATGACTCATAAATTCACCATGAATAAATTATACACCGTCCATCCCACAAAAATATGCACTCGTTTCTTTTTAGTTAGTTCCACAAGAATACGCAATTTCTAACTTTGGAAAGTCTTTTCTCTCTAATGAGGTGGGACACATTCTCCACTAACAATACTTTAATTACTTTTTCTCTCTAACTATCTCTTATTTTACCAATTTTAAATTAAAATCCATGTCGAACCCAAAGTATATATTCTTTGGGGACGAAAGGAGAAATTAAATCATCCCCCATCAAACTCCTATTAACAATAAATATACCAACAACAAAGTCATTCAATAAAAGAATTCAAGATCCAATGCTCAGAAATTACAAGAAGAACATATTTTTTGTTGGTTAACAGTTGAGCACAAGAATAATTAATAGACTACAAAAAATTTGAATAGATGATTTGAATTTGAAGTGTGACCGTGTGAATTATTTAGAGAAAAACAAAAATTTAAAGAGATGGGAAATAGTAGATGCTAGGATTTGGAGGAAAAAGAATGAAAGAAGGAAAGATGAAGCATACTCACAAACTTAAATACTCCATATTTGTTTAAATTTTCCACTAGTGACAAAATCCAGCCACATTTCATTTTTTATTACATGATATATGTTTAACACTAAAAATAATAGTGATGTGATTACAAAATCAAATAACTATTTAAGTTCGTAATATTATATGTCGTAATATTATATGTCAGACTCCTAATGGCAGACGGAGGGAGTATCATATATGTAACCTTTTCTTTCCATAGCATCTTCCTCGCTGATTCATGAAAATTCTTTTTTTTGTTCATAATAGATATATGTGAATTGATTATATACTCCCTCCGTTTCACTATAGTTGAGTCATTTTTCTATTTCGGGAATTCATAGTTGAGTCATTCCATGGACTTGGCATACCAAGGTGGAAATATTATGTGGTATGTCCTTCCACTAATATATTGACAAATGGATATTTAGAGGCCCCCACTTCCGGAGATTACCTATTCATGCTCTAACGGAATAAAATTTCTCAAATGGAAATTATAAATTATCCCATAAATACTATACATGGCCATATATACATCATGCATAATATATAGATTTTGACTTAAATCTCCCACTATATCTTTTACATCAACAGAAAAATTATTGCTGCAATTGTAAATTAACTATTTCATTATTTACGTATAATATATACTCCATATAAAAACATAATAAAGTGTAATCACGTTTCACGTGACTATTTCTTTTTTATTGATAGCATTGAACACAATAAATTATGATTATATAGTTTAATAGTAATTTATATTACTTGTGGATATTAATCACGATTTGTGTTAAAATGACAACCCCTCTTAAAGTGACACTGTGACACAATGTATACATCAATATTATAAATGCTACACAACAATATTACAAACACTACACAACAATCTATAGATTGTTGTATAGTGTGTCGGATATTGCTGGACAAAAAAAATTGCTGGATAAAAACCAACAAATTGCTTGCCGTCTTTTTCAAAAATTTTTTAATTTTTTTTTGCCACGTGGCAGCTAATTATTCGTCCACGTGTACAAATGATTGACTATGAATGGTAGTATGGTGTTATTTTAAGGGATGGTGACACCCATGCCCCTATTAATCACTACTATATAATGTTCTTATGCTATATTAAAATATAATGTCGGTAGCTAATAATAACAAGATGATAAAAAAATAGTTAATTATATTAATTTTCATTGATAGACCACAAAAATTGTAAAAACAAAATACAGGAAATTATTGTAATGGTATTCAGAAATTAAATTTTAGAAAAAACAACCATAGTCAAAGTGATCACCTTGAAGAAATTATGTAAAATTCCATATGAACTCATACAATTAAAATATTACACAATTTATTATTAGATTTAAATTAAAAATTCACATTCTTATTTTTATGCTATTAAAATATGCATTATGTTGAGTAGAAAATATCGACCATAAAACAAAACAATAAAACTTTAGCAAACTAAACATGTAGATTTTAAAATTATATTATAAAAGAACAATTATAAAACAATGAAAACAAAGCTAAAAGAACAGTTGATTAAGAATACTAAATTTTAGTTGATCAGGAAGACTAATTTTTAGTTCATCTGAGTATACATAGTTATGTAATGAAGTTTAAAAGAATATTAAAATAAATAAATATATAGTGGGTAGTAAGAATAGATATTAAAGAACACGTGTATGTATGCATAACAAAAAAAATGGCATACCTTCGAAATCTATTGATTGTAATGAAGAATTCTTTTAATTTATTTGAAGATGATGGGAGATAAATCATAGAAAGATTGTGTATATATTATGCATGAGTGTATTTATGGGATAATATATAATTTTCATATGAGAAATTTTATTCCGTTAGAGTGTGAATAGGTGATCTCCAAGCTGGAAGTGGGGCCCTCTAAATATCCATTTGTCAATATATTAGTGGTAGAACACACCACATAATATTTCCACCTTTGTATGTCAAGTCCAAGGAATTTTTTCTCTTATTTTATTCACTTTATACTTTATTCTCTTTATTTTTTCCTCTCTCTTACTTGTTTATCTATTTATTTAACACACCCAACATCCATTTCTTAGACTCCGTGTCCAAAAGTTCCGACTCAACTATAGTGAAATGGACGGAGTACTAAAGAAGGTTTTGCAATTTAATATACATCCGGCCATCCGGGCATAATACACATTCTGGTTTTGATTCTGTTTAGAAAAAAAACACTAACGATGTTAAAGTAATTTTTTTTTGGTAAAGGATGTTAAAGTAATTTAAGGTTTTGCAATTTAATATACATCCGGCCATCCGGGCATAATACACATTCTGGTTTTGATTCTGTTTAGCAAAAAAACACTAACGATGTTAAAGTAATTTTTTTTTGGTAAAGGATGTTAAAGTAATTTAATAGAATGTACTTAGCTTTTTGTATATATAAAATTAAAAACCTTTTGTATGGAGTATACTAATTTAAAATATTGGGAAAATATTTCTTTTATGTGTTGTAAAATTATCCCCAATATCAGAGGTTAGGGCATTTTACGATTTACTCGTTTCCTTTCTGCACAGCAACAGAGGGTTCACAGTCACCCGTCTCCGTTTCCATTCCTCTCTGATCCATCCCCTCCAGCTTGCCGGCGGTTCCTGACGTCGTTCAGGAAAGGTAAGATTACCAAGATTTTCTTTTCTGTAGGATGTCAATTCTTAGGTTTCATTTCAGGCGGAGTAATTTATTTTGGATCATAGTTAATTTGGGTTTTTTTATATGTAGCTTGATTAGTGCTAATCTCATTATGGTAGATTGCTTCAAATTAGATTGATGTAGCTCGCAAAGTGCATTCTGTTTTGATAATAATCGATGATGTTACTTCCTGCAACTAATTTTCTCTTTCTCTTCTCTTCATTTTTTCCATGAATTTCTCTGTTGCTTTCCAAGTCATTCCTTCTGTAACTTGCAATTCTAGCGTTTTGCATTTTTATTGGCGCTTAATATTACGAAGCTTTAAACTTGATAAGGTTAAGACCGATTTGTAACCTGCAACACACAGAAAACACCACCAATACTTTCTAATCGACACCAGATAAGCAAGCACGTAAGGAAATAGGGGAATCTCTTGTATTGCAAAGGAATTTCAGCTACAAAATGAAAGGAATTGCAGGAAAAGGAAACTTGCGGTACAATGAAAGGAATTGCAGATAACTAAACCTTCGGATCTCAGATCCGTAGGCCACAGATAATCACACATGCCTCGATAGTGGTCCCCCTCCCTCTCTTTATAGCTTCCCCTCGCCGTTAAACTTCACATGCGCCGTTAATAACAACTCACGCCATCCTTCCTCATCCATCCACCATCTCCTCTTGCTGACTCGGATCTCATATGCACCCTTATTTCATGACTTATTCCTCACGTACTCAACTAGGATAGGATGCATGCACGTACACGTCCCCTCTCAGCCATGCATGCATCAGTATTGGCGCTTAATATCACGAAACTTTAAACTTGGCATATTAATATTATGAACTTATATAGTTCTTGCATTTTTATCACCGGCGACAAAATCCGACTATATTTCACTTACCATCACAACACGTCACATACGATCATCTATCTCATTTTAATGTAGTCGGATTTTGTCGCCGGTGATAAAAATGCAACAACTATATAAGTTCGTTATTATATGCCAAGTTTAAAGTTCGTGTGAAAAAACAAACTTTTGGAAAGTTTCGTGATATAGGCGCTAATACCCCTTATTTTGATGAGCTATGGCCGAAAAGAGTATATGCTTGTTCCTTCGCAGAAAGAACCAGCTATGAAGGCTTGTGAAAGTTAGCATGTTGAAATTTTGATATATGTAATTTATAACTTCATGGATTTTCTGGAATTAGATGTGATATACGTAGAAACTCTTGCTATAAAGGGAAAACTA
The DNA here is from genome assembly GCF_023119035.1 of Salvia hispanica. Classification (NCBI taxonomy): domain Eukaryota; kingdom Viridiplantae; phylum Streptophyta; class Magnoliopsida; order Lamiales; family Lamiaceae; genus Salvia; species Salvia hispanica. Next base: position 10,469,515 of record NC_062970.1, on the reverse strand, counting down.
GCTACAGCTGCACCATCATTTATGAATTATGTCTACTATTTATCTCATGATCGAAGAGATATAGCTAACTTTTCTTTCTCTAGTAGACGAATTCGTGTAGATTGTGTGTACCCTTTTTTTGCAGTTTCCAAAGAATTAGCAGAAATTATTCTAATCTGAGTCCTTGTGATTGGAAATTGTCCTAGTTATGGATTCAAGAAGAAACATACCATCAGCATATAATGGGCATGAAAGGATGATGCGTCGTGATCAATTACCTCCCACACGCTATCTTTCAACAGAACCACTTGTTCCTGAAATACTAGATCGCAAATTGGCCACCCAGGCAGTGGAAATAGAGCAACTTACTACAGACAATCGTAAGCTGGCAGCTAGTTATATGGCCTTGAGGCAAGAACTTGCTGATGCAAAAGTGGAAGCAGACAAAGTAAGAGAACACATGAGAAGCACACAGACTGAAGGTGATATTCAAATTCGCATTTTGTTGGACAAGATTGCAAAAACGGATGCTGATACCGGAGTTTGGGACGCTATAAAGAAAGAACTTCAAGTAGACAATGCTGAAGCTCGGAGATTGATGTCAGCTAGGCTAGATTTGTCTGTAAAACTTGAGCTGGCTACTAAGGAATTGGATCTCACATGCGAAAATATTGAAAAAAATCCGGATATGCGTTCGGAACTTGCTAGTCTGAGGCAAGAATATCAAAGATTACGGTAAGAGAAATGATGATTTCATCATGTTTATTATTTTCTCCTATGATCTCTTAATTATGTCCATAGACCTCTATTTTATCTTGCATTCTAACGATTATATTCTTCTATGGCGTCTTTTCATCATCAACATATATTCTGGATCTCTTATATACTTAAAAATGTTGGCAAGTGGGTTGTTTTACCATTTCAGGAACTCTTTCCTTCACAAAATAGAATAGTATATCTAGCTTCACAAAATGGCGGCAAGTGGATTGATTACCCTAGATTTTATTTCTTCTAAAATGATGATAAAATTGATTTTTATAGGAAAGAATGTTCTATAGTTTCTGCAGTGTCTTATTAGTATATCTTCTTACTCTATCATAGAGTAGGTTGAATTTTAGAATCGCTAGATTTTTGAAACTTGAAATAGTAATTGTATGTGCTTGTCCACAGCTGCACGCACCTGTCCCGTTGATTGCCCTTGACCTCACACTCCTGTTTCGTTTTGTGATACATCTAGCTCTTAATATTTTTCGCAAATGATTTCTTATTCTTTATTGTGGAACATGTAGCAAGACTTTTGAGTATGAAAAATGCACAAACGTGGAGAAAGTGGAACAACTGAAGATTTTGGAGAGAGACCTGATTGGGATAGCGGAAGAAGTAGATATTTTGCGTGCTGCGGTGTTGAATGCTGAGACGAGGGCTAGCGGTAATCATTTCTCTTCATATTTGAGATCACACCCATCTTCCCTTAATGTACGACTCGTACTAACTGCACATGTATATCCTTGTAGGTGCGGTCTCATATAGCAGGTCATATATGAACTTGGATGCTAGATATCCACTTCCCTATTATGGTAATGGTGGTTACTCAGAAAGTTTCGGTATAGCTCATCCTTATATAGTTAATGGAGCTGTAGCAGAGGTGATCAATCCATATGACAGTGTTGGTATAGCTCATCCTCATACAGTTAATAGAGGTCCAGCGGAGATGATGAACCCATATGGCAATGTTGGATTTCCAGTCGGCCCTGTTGGCGCTGCTTGGGGAGGGTTTTATACTTTCTCACCAGCAGTTGGCGCTCCACCTTTCAGTTCTCCTCCCGTGAGTAATGTTGTTCTTGAAGAGGTTAGTGATCTGTCTAATGCTTAGACGTAGATATCATCAACTGCAATAGGATCTTGAACAAATGTCAGTAACTTTATGGCGTTTTTGATCGATGAAATTGGATTGAATGTATTTTCTGTCGTCGAAGGGCCTTCCGTAAATATTGTGCATCCACCCTTTCTTTATATACTGTTATTTCCAAAAATGATGTACTATATTACCGCCATAATATATAGCGAAAAAACCAGTTAAAGGCTTCGGATATTTTCAATGAAGCTAAGTCATCTCACACCGTGATAATGATCAGAAGGCTGGGGAGATCGATAAGGACTCCCCTGAGTGCCATGATTCACCCTTGGCTGCATAATCAGAAGTTATGCTAATGCTGTTTGTTTGATGAAACTTATTCTCTGTTCAATAATGTTGGAGACAATGGTAGTGGAATATGCATTTTATCACTTTTTTCGGTGGAGAATTGGCATGGTTGGGAAATCTAGCCACATGAAATTGCTCGTGGATGCCCTTTGTTCAGTGCTTGCACTACATGTTTTCCATGAAATGGATCATCATTTCTTGTAATCTTTCGCATATTTCATTCGTTAAATTGCCGCTTCGACTTCGTTTATATAATTACCCAACAATAAATTGAGTAAATGGACAATATTAATTTCTAAGAAAATATAATGCAAGTGTATGCCTGGCAATGTGCCAGCACATTGGATTTTGGGCCAGGCATATATTCAAATTGCAATCTAATTGGTTAATAGGGTGCGAACTAATCAGGGTTTTACAACTTTATCGCTAATCAGATTTAAAAAATATTCTCTGTACTAAAAAAAATGTTTGCATTTAAAATGATACAGAAATTATTCTACAACTAGTAAAGTAAAATAGATGAGAAGAATAGTAGGTAAAGTAGATGTAGATATAATGAGACTGACATTATAATGAAAGTTGATAATTTAAATATTAAGGGTCTGTTTGATAAGCCGGTAATGTCTAGATATAGATTTATATCTATACATTTCTAAGTGTTTGGTATTAAAGTAAAACTTAACTCAAAGCCTGGTAAAAGAGAAAGGCCCGTCTCGGCTCGGCTAAAAATACCTTGTTATGCTCATTTATGTAACCCACAAAATTGGTGGGTTATGTAACTATTCTCTTGGGATTTCCGATGCTACCCTCCCCTCCCACGCATGACTTTCCCTCTCCCACAGATCGATCCCCTCCTCCCTCGATTCTCCCCTTCTAGTCGATTAAATTCTTACCACCGGCAAAGATTACCCCATTCCTCTGTCACAACGACTGGTCCAAATACTCCTGTGACTGCGTTAATCACGACGGTAGTGTTTACGATTTCGGTGGCCCTTCAATTTTTGGATTGTATTTCATTCTACAGCCTCCGTCGGAGCACAACCATCGACGCATCGTTGGCCGACGCAGATTCATGGCCTGAGTTTCTATCGTGGTTGACCAATTTTTCCATCTGATTTTTTCCATTCAAATGGTTTAACCGATTCTTCTCTTTGATTCTCCAAGGCAGTGATGATGATCTGGTTAAATTTGAGCATATTTATTTTCTAAAAAAATTTCTTGAATTGTGGAAGATATAAAATAAAAAGGTAACAATTCAAAAAAGATTTAAAATCCATAAAACACATCACAATAAAATAAACGTAAACTAAAAAATACATTAGGCAAACTTGAAGTCAATTAATTACTAATTCATTAGCCAAATCTATTTATTTATTTAACTAATCTACTTATATGATTAACTAATTACATTTCATCGATAATTTTATTAATTCAATGCTCTGGTTTTAGTTTATTCAAGCTTAATATGCTTGGAAATAATTTGGAATTTGTTTGCAAATCCTATTTTTTCATGTTTAAATAATGGCTAATAAAAATTTACTTAGATTAAGCCTAGCTCATCTTAAACTATTATATGAACAATATTAAAATCCTTAAAACTAAAAATTATAGTGCCACTTTATTTTCTTCCTACACTGTTCTTTGTCCTTCTTCAAAAAATTGCAGAATTTTACATCTTCTTTTTCCCACTTTTTAATAACAAAAGAATTGTACATCAATATTTCCACGTTAAATAGATAATATGTACTCATCGGTCAGAATTAAACAATTTTGAGACAATATAACATAAATTGTTAATCACAGTAACATAACATACTCTTCTTATTTCATGTTAACTTATTAGTTGAAGTGAAAAATGAATGAACAATTTTACAAAAAGATAACTTTTTGTGAACTATGAAATTGAAATCAATATGTTGTAAAACTGCCATGTAAAATGCAAACTTGTTCACCCAAAAAGAGAACATAATATAAAATAATTTTTTTATAAACTCAAAACAACACATCTTTGTGCAAGTTCAATCCGAATAAATATTGATGCACAAAAATGTAAACTTCCACCATCATATTCTTTATGGTTTTCACCATAAACTTATCTCTCGATAGATTACTGCGCTAAAATAGAACCCCACCTGAAATATGAATGTAAAAATTGATCAAACAAAATGTGAAGTGTACTTATATATGAACTTTTTAATGAATAAAGTTGATATTTATAGAAGATCTCGTAGTGTTCGACATTTTTCTCCAAGTGACTTTTTGTCTGCCAATGCCATGAATTATAAATTAATTCAGTAATAAATTTATATATGAATGCCTCATAGCATTTTTAACATTTCAAATCATATTGACCAATAATAAGATTTAAAGGTTAATTAATTAAAAACAATTTTAACTAAATAAATAACTTGATAAAATTTTCATATAAATATTTCCATAACTCTCTTTTATATTTACATATGTATAAATAAATACTAATAAACCAACGGGTTGTAGTGTAGTTGGCAGCGCAGAGCTGTGGTGACTTTGAGGTCATGGGCTCAAAACCTACCACCCGCTGGGAGACTTTTGGTCTTAATCCGCAAGCCCAATCGAGCAGGATTAATCCGATTCCACCGAAGACGGATTTGGAACATCTGTGGTCAAATGAAAAATAAATAAATACTGATAAAGTGAATTGAAATCTTGTCTTTGGGAAATCCGTAAGAGCCTCATACGTTTTCTTCATCCAACAATTTTTATGTATGTATTTAGAAGTATTGAAAGGGGCTCAATCATTTGTCTCCATGAAAATCAGAATAAAGAAATCGGAATTCATCGGCGTTCCCATTTTCATTAACAAAAGTTAAATCCGAACGGCGAAGTTTAATATTATTCAAAAACTACAAATGTGGCTTGTCGTAATTCTACATGTGATCAGTATTTTCGAGGCAAATTCATGTGCGAAATGTGAAATGAAATAGCAATGATAGTAATATATATCATATTCATACTAGTGGAATACGTAACGCGGGTGAGGAATTGTTCAAAGGTCAAAGTCCTAATACTACAAACTAAGGCCACGTGTGACAATTTTCGTCCAGCCTAAGAATTTTATTGTACAAGGACAAGGGTTTCGGAAAATTAGCAAAAAAGACGATAAATAGAATATTCAACAATCCTTACATCTCTCATTGAGACGATAAATAGAATATTCAACGATCCTTACATTTCTCATTGTGAAGGACTTGGATCCCTGAGGTAGCAAAATGCACAGCAGGAGATGCCCTTGCTGTGCACATAATATCATCCTCCATTTATTTTTATAAAGTTATACAATTTTATTTTATTTACAAATAAATGGTGATGATATGTACAATATTCCCTGCTGTGCATTTTGCTACGATAGGGGATCCAAATCCCATTGTGAAATGTCTATCTTTCGTTTTTTCTCATTTGGATCCCATATTATTATGATTTTAAAAACCCATGGTTTTATTTAGAATTTAATATTAAATGATCTATTTCATTTCACATTTAATTGTTTTGTATATCAAATGTGTGTAATCATTTCTCGCTCAAGGAGATTTCAGTTTCAAGTAATCATAATTGTTCATCTAATTAATACGTACTTGCCAAATTAATATTTAGTGTGTATATCAAATATTTACATAGGAGATTTAGTAAAGTTAATTACAGTTGGATCGTTATCAAGTTGATCCGATAACGACCTAATCTATACGAGTTGTCATCCCTACCTAAGCCTGCTTATTCGGTCGGTTCCAGTTCTGGTTCTAACCGGACCGGTTGACCGGTTAACCGGTTTTAAATTTTTATAAATCCTAGAATCGAAACCGAAACCGAAACTGATCGGTTTTGGTTTGGAACCAGCCGGTTAAGAACCGGTCGATTTCGGTTAAGAACCGGAACCGATGTATAATTATAATCCAAATCTATTTATAATTTTAATTAGTTCAATACTTAAAAAATAATACTAATCCAACATCTAGAAATATAACAAATACTACCTCTGTCCCTGAAAATTTGATACATATTACCATTTCGGTCCGTCCCTGAAAATTTGATACACTTCACTTTTACTATTTTTGGTAGTGGACCCCATATTCCACTAACTCATTCTTACTCATATTTTATTATAAAACTAATACTTTTAAAGTAGGACCCACATCCCATCAACTTTTTCAACTCACTTTTCATTACATTTCTTAAAACCCGTGTCGGGTCAAAGTGTAGCAAATTTTGGGGGACGGAGGTAGTAATACCTAAAAATTCAAATAAATACACAAAAAATACAAACCAATAATACAATAATATTCATATATGGATAAGAGTAATGCCAAGTGTAATAGGTCGGACTAGTTTATGTTAGCAATTTTTTTTTGAAAAAAATAGAAGTTCTAAACTTTAACACTTTTTTTAAAAAATGAGTTTTAATTCCATTTTTCCTTTTTTGGCTAAACAAATATTCAATGAAATTTCCAATACTGATTGATCTTGTTGTGACCTTTTTGATTAACGGAACTGTTAATAAATTATTCACAAACATATTAAAATCGTATGTTAAATTGAATTGTTACATAAATTTGTAACAAAGTCAAATTTCTATCATATGAAATGATATTGTATTTGTATAAGTTCTTTTGGAAATTAAATACAAACTTCTCATTATAGTTAGTTCATAAAAAATGGATTGAGGAAATACTTGTAGATTCAAAGTATCACAGTTTAAACATTCTAAATACTTCACAAAACAGAGCTCACAAATCTAACACTTTTAAAATCTAAAAATCACTCAATGCTTCAAATTATTTTGCTTTAATTCAAAATTAATACAATTAAACTAGATTTATTAGTATATTAAATTATAAAAAATAAAACTGAATTATAATCCGGTTCCTCAATTAACTGGCCGGTTCCAACTCTGATTCCGGTTAACCGAGAACTGTTTAAGCACCCCCAACCCCTACCTATCCACCTAACACACAAAACATCAATTTCTTAAACTTCATGTCAAAATGAAGTGCGAGAGTATTTTTAAAATTATAATAAAATTGATAATACTTTTTATTATTTGTATATAAATATAAGTCGAATATATAATAAATATATAAAATAAAATTAAAAAAATCTATACTAGAAGGTAATAGATATAGCCGATAAAAAGTGATTAGGGAGATAAAATCGAACAATATTTTGTTATAACTTATCCCTATTAACTCCATTATACAGATTCCAATATATTACGAATATAAAACAAAAATGAAAAGTAAACTAAAAAAAAAAAGATCTTCAACAACAATTTGGCTAAAATTAATGAATTTAGCGTTGCGCTGAGAGAGACATCAAGTATACCATGTAAACGTACACGTCACCTCTCAAACGCGTGGCTTATTAATGCCACTTTCCAATTTCACTACCCATTCCTTCTATAATCTTTCCCTATAAAATTCCCAATTCTCATCACTCTCACCACCAAACGCACCAAGTCAAATCTCCATTAATTTTGTAGTAACAAGAAAAAAGGTAAACAAAATGCGCGTGAGCAACAATCTGGTGGGAATTCTGAACTTGGTGACGCTGCTGCTCTCGATTCCGATAATCGGCGGCGGGATATGGCTCTCGAAGCAGGCGAACACCGAGTGCGAGCGCTTCCTCGACAAACCGGTGATCGTGCTCGGGGTTTTCGTGCTGCTGGTGTCGATCGCGGGGCTGGTGGGATCGTGCTGCCGCGTGACGTGGCTGCTGTGGGTGTACCTGCTGGTGATGTTCCTCCTCATCCTGCTGCTCTTCTGCTTCACGATCTTCGCCTTCGTCGTCACCAACAAGGGCGCCGGCGAAGCCCTCTCCGATAAAGGATACAAGGAGTATCGCCTCGGCGATTACTCCAATTGGTTGCAGAATCGAGTCAACGACAATTGGGGTAAGATCCGGAGCTGCTTGGAGGATAGCAAAATTTGCCAGAAGCTGCTTACCGATAGCTCAACTCCTGCTACGGAATTCTACAAGGAGCATCTCTCTTCGCTTCAGGTATTGTAGATCTATTCTATTCGCTGAGTCGGTCATTTCATCATACACTTGATGTGCATCGTTTAATTTTGGGGGTTTCGCATTTACTTTTCCAATTAATTCTTCTCAGATAATTTTAGATCTGGTTTGCGTTATGCCGATATTTTTCTAAATCTGATTTGTTTTGCGGGTAAATCAATAGTAGTAAATAATCATCTACCTTGTGAAATCATAGTCTCATCATTAATAATAGGGGAATATTTGAAAAGTTTTAACTTTATTGTTTTAAATTCATCATTAATAATAGGGGAATGTTTAAAAAGTTTCAACTTTTTTCTTTTTCATTCAATTATTGTGTTCATACCAGAAAGATGAATACCTTTTTCGTAGAAAACTTTATCTTGCACAGAAATTGAAGTAAAAAATTGAAAATTTGTGAATTGGGATTGAGAACTTGATGTTGATTTTCAGTCGGGATGCTGCAAGCCATCAAACGACTGTAACTTCCAATACATGAGCCCGACAAATTGGACGGGCACACCTCCGGCATCAGGGAATCCGGACTGTGGGAGATGGAGCAACGATGTGAATAAGCTGTGCTACGAGTGCGACTCGTGCAAGGCGGGGCTGCTGGATAACATAAAGAGTGATTGGAAGAGGGTGGCAGTGATCAACATAGTGTTCCTGGTGTTTCTGGTGATCGTCTACACGGTGGGATGCTGCGCCTTCAGGAACAACAGGGAAGACAATTCTTATAAACGATACCCTTAAACTAGAAAGACACTATCATCGGTGGCTGCCTGCCTTTGTATTCTTGGCAGCTTGGTTTTATTAGGTGTGCAGTGCAGTGAATTTTTTCTTTCTTTCTTTCGGTTTTCTTTGTTAGACTTGCTCATATTCTATTACTCCTTACATATATTGTTTTGCGCACAGTATTTCATTCTATATAAATCTAGTTTTGTCAAGACATGCGTTTGTTCAGTTGGTAAGATGCTTCACCTTCAATCTATAGGTCGGGGTTTGCGTCATCACGGGATAAACGGGGAACCGTTGTTGATCCTCTTTTAAAAAATTAAAAAAACATTACATTGTTGGGTTGGCGGCCCCTAGAAATGTTACTCTATTAAACAAATTTTTACAATGATTTAATGTTGTACTGAGTACAGTTATAAAATTTCTAGGTGAAAAAATTTAACAAAAATAATTTTTAGTTGTATATATTCACTTTGGCGTCTATTAAAAGTCATAACAAAATAAAAGTTGGTGGTGGAGAAAGAAAAAAGAAGTAATTGATAAGTAAGTAGTGGGTGCGTCTGCCTTGACTATGCTACATTTAATTTGATATACTCCCTTGACTATGCTACATTTAATTTGATATACTCTCTTCGTCAACTAAGACCAATAGTATAAAAAACAAATAAAATATTTATTGATGAACGGATAAAAATGACAAAATAGAACACTTACTTGGTTGAACGGAGGGAGTATTAGATATGAGAACGTGGCTTTCTGCATCAGATCAACATTATAATGATGTCATTCCTCATGCATGTTTTGGTTTAAAGAAAAATTCAATTTTCTTTCAGTGTAAAAAATACTCCATTGAATTGTTGCAAGATGCGTCAACATTTTGACAATTAAATTATCACGGAAAGATTTTTTTTAAATTCCAAATTACTAGTCGTATCACATGACATACCATGATGGCAATATGAGGTGGTATACCACACCAATACTTCTTTGACATATGGAACTCAAAATTGACTCACATGTTGCATATGGAAACTTTCCAAATTAGATTTAAACTATTACCATTAGCATGTTACATCTTGTCATGTTTGAGTCTTTTTCTAAAACTAATATTTTAATATTTAATAAATTATAAAATAATATTCAAACTTATAATAATTTTATAATTAAGTCCTTAAATCAAATTAGATGTTTAATGTTTTACAAATTTAATATAAAATATTTCTTTAAAATCTTAATTATGTCTTGATATTAGTATCATATTTTTCCTTTATTTATTTTTCTCCTCACTTTGTCTTGTCTTAATATTTACTACCCCCGTCCCGCAAATTTTGACACACTTTGACCCGACACGAATTTTAAGAAATGTAATGGAAAGAGTGTTGAAAAAATTGATGGGATGTGGGTCCTATTAGTTTTATAATAAAATGTGAGTAAGAATGAGTTAGTGGAATATGAGGTCCACTACCAAAAATGGTAAAAAGTGAAGTGTGTCAAATTTTCAGGGACATACCGAAATAGTAAACTATGTCAAAATTTGGGGGAAGGGGGTAGTAATATTTATTATTTTTTTAATGAAAATTAATAATCCATTAAAATTTAGTTGAATCATATCCTAATTCCATCTTCCAAATAAAAAAACCCATAAATGATTTTGACCCCTCTCCATACAATTAATATCCAGTGAAATTGAGATATGATTCAATTAAATATTAATGAATTATTAATTCAAATTATATAAATAGTAATGAATATGATAGCAAAAGTTGAGGAGAAAAAAAAGTAAAGGAAAAATGTGATATTAATATCAATCGAGAGATATGATTATGCTTTTAATAAAATATTGCATATTAAATTCATAAAGTATTTAATTTCATCTTATTTGATTTATTGATATAATTATAAAATTGTTATAAGATTAGATACTATTTTTATAATTTATCAAAAAAGACTTAAACACAACAAGAAAGGAACATGTTAATATTAGAATAATAAATATTAGTTTAAATCTAATTTGGGAAGTTTCCATATGCAAAATGTGGAATTAAATACTCTAGTCATATTTTTTTTGATTTCTAATTTTGAAATCTGCTAGTATTCAATGAACGGTCTATATTTTTATTTTTGAAATCTCCATTTACATCTTTTGGGATTAAATAATGTTCATATTTGCAAAGATTACATCCTTTTTTTTATGGAGAAAGGATCTCATCCAACCATATTCATATAACTCGAGTTAGAGGGTGATTTGTTTGTTCAATAATGTTGATTTATACTATAAGATTAAGGCCTTCTTGATGAAAAATGGAAAGAAATGAAATGGAAATAGTAATGATTTCATTCTATTCCATTCATTCTTTTACGAAAGAAATAGAATTGTTATTTATTGATTGATTTCATTTCTATGATCGGTAATTACAAATAACTTTGGAATGGAATGGAGTAAAACGTGAATAATTAATACTCTCTCTGAAAAGTATTACTACCTTCGTTTCATGTTACTCACATTTCTTTTTTAGATCGTAAATTTGGAATTGAATTTTTAGTGTATTTAAATTAGTGTTTTAAGTGTACTGAGAAACCACTTAATAAAGTAACACTTAATTAACTCTAATATATTAATTAAATGCTAATTCTTATTCTCTCCGTCCATGAATAGAAGTCTCGTTTTTCTATTTTGATCCATCAGTGAATTGGAGTCCCGGTTCATTTTTTACAATAAATTGCAATAGGTCTCAAATTCCACTTACTTAATTTCACTCAAATTTCATTTAACCCATATACCACTAACATTTTTCCTTCACTTTTCTTAACAATTATTAAAACTCGTATTGGAAAGAAATGAGACTCCTATTCACGGATGGAGGGAGTACTTAAAATAAAAATAGTGTAAGTAGTTTGAGACGATGCGGAATAGAAAAGTGCAAGTAACATAGGACGGAGGGACTATAGTTTTGGTTGGATACATATTTTAATGCACAATTGGTAAAATAAGAAAGATGAAGAGAAAAAGTAGTGGAAGTAGAGTAAATAGCTAGTGAAGTCTACATTATTAGTAGTGTAGTTGGATTTCCAGAATTAGAAAATTTATACTACTTCTTAAGAACATACTAAAAAAGAAAATAGTTCATACTTTTTAGCGATAGAATGAGGGTTTATTGTACAAAATGGAATAAAATGAAATATGTTGGAATTGGAAGATGGGATAACATATGTGGAATCGATTCGATAGTTAGGTAGGGGGTATTTAATATTTATAATTAATATTTTTATTTTTGGAATCATTATTAATCTATATACTATTAATATTAATATTCATATCATATTAAATGGAATACTAATATATTTTGGGAGGGGGTAGACCTAAATATAGAAATTAATATATTCAGTATGAATATTAATTATTTTGTTGATTCCATTCCATTCTCTCTCTCTTAAAAATACCAAAAATACAGAAGTTTTGGTAAAGTAATAGTATCAATTTTCATATAACTTGGTGTACAACGACATACAAAAAATATGGTATATGCCACATACACTATACGTACAATATTTGTGGTATATACCATAAAATATGTAATTATGAAAAAAACTATTGTTATATATAAATATAGGGATGTGATCAATTGCTAACTAATTATCAATCTAAAATTGAGACCAATTTTTAACCATTAGATTAGAAGATCTTGTGGTTGATATAATGTCAAGTGTAATATATTTTAAATTTAAATAATTATTAATTAAATTAAAAGGGTATTAATGTCAAAAGTAATTATAACTAACTACTTTCTCTCTCCTCAAAATCATCTCAAATCTTTAAATTTACGTAACTCTCTCAATTTAAATTATTTTTTCGCAAAAAAATATATCAAATTAAAGATAATTTAATAAGGATTCCAACGAGATCTCAATTGCATATGTTCCGATGATGTTCGGGTGATGAAATTTGATAAATTATATTTCAATTTTCGTACATGTTAATAAGCAACTTTTATTAACAAATGCAACAAAAAATCTCAATATATTGTAGGCAAAATCTCAATATTATGCATGTCCAATCTCAATAAAAATGTGTTGATATTTTCTTGTCCTTGTGTTGATATTCTAATGTCATATTGTTGATATTTGTAATACACAATGTTGATATAAAAAAATACTCACGAAAATTATCATATGATAACATAATGACGATATTACCCTTTTGTTGATATATTGTCTACTATTTATTGAGATTTGTGAGCTTTAATCTCATCCACTCATTTTAAAATCCAAGGATGGAGATTTAGTCTTGATTTTAAATTAGGGTGCTATACGCATTAGAATAGGACCCAATAAATATAATTATATATAAACATATCTAATGTACTTTTAAATAATAAAATCTAAATAATATTCCTAAAAATTAAAATATTCTATTTTCATTGATGCTGAAGTTCGGTAAACTGCAATAGTACCACATTTAAATTTCATTATAACATAATACAATTGAAGTACAATATCATATTAAAATTTACCATATAGAAAATTGTGATTAGGTATAGGTATGATTTTTCTCATATGAAATTTTCAATGAGATATACTATATGGTGGTTTCGATAACTATATCACTATTCAATTCCATCGTACCAAATAGGGCATGACCGTTAAAAAAAGAAAAAGAAAACGGTTGCATATTTTTTGCATTGTTTAAGGCAATTGTATTCTGTACTCATCTGTTTTAAGAATGTTTGAAGAGCCTCTCTCATAAATATCACATAAAAATTAAAATTTATCTAATAAAGATCGAGAATATATAGATTTAAAGATGATTTCTGTGATTATTAATGTTTGCCTTGACGATGATCAAGGGAATGGGGTAAAAATCTAAATATCTTAGTACCACTATTTATTAGATCATAGATATAAAAGTCCAGTATCCATGACCTAAGAAACTATTGGGCTTTCCCTTGGACCATGCTAGATCTGTTTATATTGAATTACAGGTTTTCTATCTTTTAAGCGGATTAAAGTTGCATAAAAAATTTCAGTTTGTGTCTAACAAAAATATTCTTACATAAAGTACATCAGCTTTTCGAAAATTTATGTTTGTGTCTAACAAAAATATTCTTATGCCCAAAGGATGATATGACAAGCCAAAATTCACCTATGCTATATTTCATAGTATTTCAAAAAATATAACGTGAACATTGAAATATA
>NC_062970.1:10434577-10455281 GCF_023119035.1 Salvia hispanica | reverse complement strand
TTTACTTTAAATAAGGGGGGCCAGGACGCTTGCTTACAAGAAAGATTTCTTGGTTTAAAATTCATTATAATTAAAATAATGAATCGAGCAATTTGACACAGTACTATATATATCAACTGCACTAAGTAATACTCACAGTTGTATGATTATTCACTCAAGATATTTGACAATGCTAAAATATTGTAACTATAATGTCAGTGTCTCACAAATTCAGGCTGACTACTATTAGTGACTAAATCAAACACGTATATATATTGTACAAAATTAATTAACATAGGATCGTAATCATTTGATAACCAATTCTTTATTTTATAATTACTAACCATGAACATTGTATGCAAATGTAATGAGCATATAATGGACTATCCTTTATAACGGCCCCCTAATCACATATTCACTAAATCCCCCTTCAAGACTTCTCTTACAAATATTTGCATGAATCAATCTTAGATTCTTCATACTTTCCAAATATGCCTATATCAAAACTCACCTTCTTCATCTTTCTTCTTCTTTTTCATTTCGCCAATGGATCCAACGCCACAGCTGCAAAGGTTGATGTCGGAATCATTCTTGATCTTCAGACACCTCTTGGAAAGATGTACAAAACTTGTATTTCCATGGCCATTGAAGACTTCTACTTCAAGAACAGTAATTATAGCACCGTGATCGTGCCACATTTCAAGGATTCAAGCAAAGATGTTGTTTCTGCAGCTTCTGCAGGTATACACAAGTATAACACCTCTTTTCCTTCATTACTTACAAGTTTACGCACTACAAAAAAAAAAAGCAAATTAGTGACGGAATTAGTGATAGCATTGGAATGACAAGAAGTAGTGACGGATAAGTGACTGAAAAGCATCAGTCACTAATTAATGACAGAATAGTTCGTCACTAATCTTAATTTACCATGGGGCCGCCTTGATTTCAGTCATTGTAACTTTAGTGACGGATTTTTCCATCACTAATATTTTTTACTAACAAGCTTTGTACTCTCGGATCTGTTGATACTTAATCTGTCACTAAATCTGTTTAGTGCCTAAATTTCGTGACGGATAATTACGTCACTAAATTGCAGAGTTTTTTGTTGTGACATTTCTTGGAAATTTAGCTCAACTTTTTCTGAGTGCAGCCATTGATCTGCTGAAGAATACTCAAGTAGTGGCTATTTGGGGGCCGCAAACATCCATTCAAGCAGACTTTGTCATAGAAATCGGTGACAAAGTGGAAGTTCCAATAGTATCACCAGCAACGAGCCTGTCTCTATCGCCTCACGAATCGCCATACTTGATCAGATCATCATGGTGTTTTGCTTTTCAAGCCAAAGCAATAGCTGCAGTTGTGAAGAACTTTGGTTGGAGAGAGGTTTTCTTTATCTATGAGGATACAAAATATGGTAGTGGATTAGTACAATTTTTGGCAGAGGAACTGCTAAACAGCAATTCTTTTGTCTCATCCAGAAATGCAGTGTCTCCTTCTGCTGAAAATGATGAGATTCTTCAGCAACTGAATGAGATAAAGAAGAAGCTGCAGGCAAAGGTGTTTGTGGTTCACATGCTACCATCTCTTGCATCTCGGTTCTTCCAAATGGCGAAAGAAGCTGGGATGATGAGCAAGGGGTACGCTTGGATAGTTGCTGATCCGCTAACTAGTTTATTGGATTCAGAAGGTATTGAAGCAATGCAGGGAGTAATAGGTGTGAAGGCTTATATCCCAAAATCTGACGAAGTTATTAGCTTCGTTAGAAGATGGAAGAAGAGGTTTTATGAGGAGAATCCGGAGATTGAAAGACCAGAACTGAATGTTTTTGGTTTGTGGGCTTATGACAGCATAGCTGCTGTAGCAGAATCCGTAGAGCGTGTACGCGCAGATGCATCTCCAAGATTCAAGAACATGGCTCGTGGAGGAGGCTCGATAGATTTGGAAGCAATAGGGACTTCAAATAGTGGTCCAAAACTTGCACCATTGATCAGAAATTTTATGTCTAAAGGGCTGAGTGGTGATTACAATATCAGTGATGGTCAGTTACAACCATCCGAATTCGAGATTGTGAATGTGATTGGTAATGGAGTGAACACTGTCGGATTCTGGACGGTACAGAATGGCGTTTCCAAGGATCTTGCCATCATATGGCCTGGCAAAACAACTATCGCGCCTAATGGCTTGAGTGGGAGCAAGTTGAGAGTCGGAGTTCCTATAAACAGAACATTTGACGAATTTGTCAAAGTTGAAAAGGATGAAGATGGTGTTGTTAAAGCAACTGGTTTCTGCATTGATGTTTTTGAGGAAGCTTTGCAGTCATTAGCCTATGGAGATGGACTTGCAATAGAGTATATCGCATTTGAAGTTGAAAATTATGATGACCTTGTTTATCAAATATTTCTTCAGGTATTTTTCCTATTAATCTCTTGCTTGTTTCAACATCAAACTTAATAGTTACTACTACTACTTAATACTTCTCAAATGGCAGAATATTGATGCAGTTGTGGGAGATGTGACCATTACAAGTAACAGATCAAAACTTGTTGATTTCACTGTTCCTTACACAGAACCTGGAGTTGCTATGCTCGTGCTAACCACAGATATAAAGACGAAGAATGCTTGGATATTCATGAAGCCTCTAACACTTGGCCTCTGGCTGACCATAGGAGCCTTCTGCATCTTCACCGGATTTGTAGTTTGGGTTCTTGAGCATCGCGAGAACACAGCTTTCGCAGGTCCAGCTATGCAGCAACTTGGGACGACGTTGTGGTTCTCTTTCTCAACCCTTGTTTTTTCACATAGTAAGTCTATGATAAGGCATGTTTCATGCATTGTTTACTGGTCAATTCGATAGTGTTTTTACAGATAATATACGCAAATGATTTGCTTAGGGTTTTAAATAAGAACGGGTGTTTCCTTCGTGTGTTGACATTTGTGCCCTCCAAATGGATCCCTTCTAGAAGCTTGCTTTGCCTTCTTACACCTCAATTCCAGGGTACATCATTCTGACCAGTTTGGCACCCCACCTGATGCTCCATCGACACCCCTAGCACGCGTTTCTACCCCTTTTCTGCACACTAAGCAACTCATTTGCGCATATTAGTCTACTACATCAATAATACTCCTCCTCTATTATTATTAGTACTTGTTATTTTTATCAAGAATGTATCTGTTGTCAGAGGAGAATGTGACGAGCAACTTGACAAGATTCGTAGTGATCGTGTGGCTGTTTGTGGTGCTGGTTTTGACATCAAGTTATAACGCCAACTTGACATCTATGCTGACAGTACAGCAGCTCAAGTCTATAGATATGATCAAGAAGGGTGAATACATTGGCCACAAAAACGGCTCACTAATCACTGGATTCTTGAAAGGTAGTGCTGTATTCAACAACTACAACTTGAGATACTTCGGCACAATTGAGCAATACGAAGACGCCCTCTCCAAAGGTAGCAGAAATGGAGGAGCAGCTGCAATTGTTGATGAGATCCCTTATCTTAAGCTAGTCCTTGGCAAGCACTGCGACAAGTATACCATGATCGATCCCATATACAAAACCTCGGGTTTTGGATTTGTAAGTAGCCATTCTTAATAATCATCACTTTGATCCTTTCCACAAATAAAAAGCACTTACATTGCTAAGTCTCAGGCATTTAGGAAGGGCTCACCATTAGTCGGTGATGTTTCAATAGCAATATTGGAAATGAAAGAGAATGGGAAAATGGATTTGATCACAAGAAGGTGGTTTGGAGCACAAGTCTGCTGTGCTGATGGATTGGAAGGCCTGGGTCCGGATCGTTTCACTGGCCTTTTCCTCATTGCGGGGGTATCATCATCAATGGCTCTAGCTGCGTTCTTCTCCGAATTCTTTTATGAGAACCGGGATATATTAGCCTCATCGGCTTCAGTCAAGGAAAAGCTGCAAAGTCTTGCTAGAGCTTTTGTTGAGAGAAAAGATGAAGGACTCACAACAGTTGGTATAGAAATGCAAGAGGCTAATAATTCATAACTACAAAGTTGTTTTTTGTTGTTTTGCATACAAATATCCAAGTTTATTCATAGTGGGCAAAATTATTCTTCGTTACTCATTCTATTATTACTTTTGATGTCTGTCAATGAAGTGGTTGAGTGTATTAGTTGATAAAAAAAACAAAAATATTATCATTTTATCTTAGAATAGACTAAGAAAGAAAACACGTCATCTTAGCTTAGACTGATGAAATATTTGTATCGATTGGATTATAATGTACAAAACTTAGGCCAAATTAACCCTCTAGTTGGTCCAAGGAATTTGAAATACATTTTTGTTTAGACTGCTCAAAGAAATATTGTTTCACTAAATAAAAAAGAAAATTTCATTTTTTTTTCCAATTGACGGGACTTTGACTACTTGAATACTAGAGATTTGTCGAATTACATAACTATAATCAATCTACGAGTTGCCCTTCCATCTATAATTTCTACTAATATTCATGTATTCTTGAATTAATGGAAGTTTAATCATCACAGCGATTGACTTGGAAATTCAAGCCGTCTTCACATTTCGCCACTTTTTTTTACCAACTTTAGAATACTTCCAAACGGTCAAACACGTTTTTTAAATAATACTCTCTTCGTGTCTCATGAAGTTATATAAGAACAACACAAGTTTTAATGCATAATTGGTAAAGAAAAAAAAAATAGTTGCATAAGTAGATAATGAGATCTATAAATAATAAAATAAAAAAAAATTATTTTTTTATAAATAATATAGCCTATTTCTATAGGATGTACAAAAAGAAAATTTAACTTATTTCTATAGGACGAATTGAATAACAACTTTGAAATGACATGAGTTTTAAACTTTTAATGTATAATTGGCCTTCCATCTATATTCGGAGTAATATTAGTATTCTTTATTCGTGTAGGGTTAATGATTACATTCATTGACTTGGAAATTTAAGTCGCCCTCCCTCAAAGACGTTATTTTGTGATTTTTTTTTTGTTAATTTTCTCTACTTTTAAATTACAAATATACTAGTAAAAACCACAATTTCCCATCCATGTTTATTCATTTCAGAATATTTGCAAAACAACGTCCTCAAAATGATTTTATTTTATTAAATAAGAAAAGAGAGAAAAAAAAAGGAAGAAAAATAGTAGTAACTAAAGTTGATCGTTTTGCACATAGATGGTGTGAAAGTTATGAATGAAATATTGATGCAGGTGGTTCTCACGTGTAGAGTGCACACCTTTAGCTGCATTTTCATACTTGTACAAATAAAGAGTGAAACACGTATGTAATTAGTTTTTCAGATCTGAATGAAAGCTCGTCTCTGTTTTTCTCTCTTTCATATTATGTAATTTCTATAGATGGGACGATACCCAAGAATTAAAACTTTATAATATTAATTTCTGATTTTAAATCTTATGAACATGATTTTGATTAAAATTCATAATTTTAAATTACTGGCTGCAATGAGAAAATGAGGACTATGTCTATGTTTAAAAATTAAAACCATGTACTCCCTCTAGGATCATTTTACTCTGTGGTGTTTATTCAATGGACAATACTGCATTAATATTTGAAAAATGAAATCTAAGTATAACGACAAAGGACCTCGTGGCACTTACGCTACGCCTATGCTATGAGATATGTTCAAAGAAATGGGCTTTTTCTGTTTTGGCATCACAACTTCTTTTAGTTTATACGGCACTGTTTAGTCGGTCAAATTTTCATCTCTAAAGTAAATAATATTGCCCGTCTGTCATTATTTGTTCCAATTTTTTCACTTCAGGACATCCGTCATTACGCGTCATATTTCATTTTTACCATATTTAGTAAGTAGATCCTGCATAATTTTCATCTCTAAAGTAAATAATATTGCCCGTCTGTCATTATTTGTTCCAATTTTTTCACTTCAGGACATCCGTCATTACGCGTCATATTTCATTTTTACCATATTTAGTAAGTAGATCCTGCATCCTTATGCTGATTACCAATGAGGGTAACTATTTTTAATTCTCTCTGGAAACAAATTACCAAGTTTATTGGATTCACATCCAAATTAAAGATTCATGCTAGTACCTTAGTGACAAAGAGTAGAGAATAAGTTAGCTTTTGTCATGCATCATGAGACAGAAATGGAAATAGATATAGAAAAACTAACTGTGGAGTACAAAGTAATTCCACAAAAGAGTTTTGAAATGACAGCCTCAATAATGTGCTGGTAGTTGAAATAGACACCCATTTCATTAGCATAGATATTACAAACACAGTCACACATGGCCATTTTTCCACATCCACCTTTTCCAAACTCTCTTCCTCTATATATAGATCCTCAGACACTCAATCCATCACACTCACAAATGACTTCAAATTCTTGCAATATGCTGACTCTGCTATTACTATTGTCTTTCTGCTACAATCCCATTTCTGCCCTTAAAAATGGGCTAGCAAGAACTCCTCAGATGGGGTAATTATCATTCATTATCAGGATTTCTTCATTTTTATTTAATTAATCATTCATCACTTTTTTTATGCTTTTGATCTTCAAGATGGAACAGCTGGAACCATTTTAGCTGTGACATTCAAGAGAATTTGATTAAGGAAACAGGTGACATCCAAATAATCTTTTCTTTTTTCAATCACACATTTTTTTTAATTGTTTCTTCAACAGCTGATGCAATGGTGTCATCTGGGCTTGCTGCTCTTGGCTACAAGTATATAAATCTTGGTAAATGAACATTCACATTTATATTCTATCAATCTTTATTAATATATTGTTTCCCTCTAAATGTAAGCTTTGTTATTTTCAGATGATTGCTGGGCTGAACTAAACAGAGATGCTCAGGTGCTTGTGCCTATTATTCATGCTCATTAATAAGTTAGTATCTTGAAACAAATAGCTTATCTTGATATGTACTTATGTATGTGTTTAATGCAGGGAAACTTAGTTGCAAAAGCCTCAAAATTTCCTTCTGGAATCAAAGCACTGGCAGATTATGTTCATGGGAAGGGACTAAAGCTTGGGATTTACTCAGATGCTGGGTAATTAATAGCCTCTCCCTTCTTCATTATGCATCACAAAGAAAAAAGAAAATCAAGAAATGGATTGTTTCATCACTATTGCAGAAATCAAACATGCAGCAAGCAAATGCCTGGATCATTGGGATATGAAGAGCAAGATGCAAAGACTTTTGCCTCATGGGTATGTTTATTGATTGAGGAGGTGGGATCAAGAGTTTGGGAATGGAATGGTTAATCAATCATTTTGTCTTTGTTTCCACAAATAGGGAGTTGATTACTTGAAGTATGACAACTGTAACAACAATGGCATCAGCCCTAAGGAAAGGTATGATATGTTTTAGTGGTTGGAATTTGGGGTTGAGTAAGGATTAATGATTTACTTACTTGGAAGGTATCCTGTGATGGCTAAGGCTTTGCTGAATTCTGGGAGGAAAATCTTCTACTCTATGTGTGAATGGTTAGTATTCATCCTTGTAAACAGAAAACTTCTCATTTCATATCTAACCACAGTTTCAAATATGAAAGGGGGTTAGAAGATCCAGCAACTTGGGCCAAGTCTATTGGGAACAGTTGGCGAACAACGGAAGACATTCGGGATGACTGGAACAGGTGATTTGAATCAAGTTTGAGTGAGCAAATGAAATTTCATGGAAATAAATAACCACTCATCACATATGTGTTTGCTAGCATGACTTCGCTGGCGGACAAGAATGACCGATGGGCAAAGTATGCAGGGCCGGGCGGATGGAATGGTTAGATTTTCCGGACAGCTCCCTAATTTAGTCTGTCTGTTTATTACTGATCATGGTGTTGACAGATCCTGACATGTTGGAAGTTGGGAACGGAGGGATGAGCAGCGAAGAATATCGGTCACATTTCAGCATATGGGCACTGATCAAAGTAAGTGATGAGATTTGATGTGAACATGAGTGAGTAGTGGTTTAACCTGTTGAGTGTGTGTGTGTGTGTGTCTGTTTGAGAATAGGCTCCTCTGTTGATCGGGTGTGATGTACGGTCAATGGACAAAGTGACGGTGGAGATTTTAAGCAATAAGGAGGTGATTGCTGTGAACCAAGGTGAGCAACTACAACTGTAACCTAATTCTGTTTTTGTTCAGTAATGGAAACAAAAACTCTTTGTCTGACTGTTGATTTGGGAAACAGATAAACTTGGCATTCAAGGGAAAAAGCTGAAGAAATATGGAGATTTAGAGGTAAATGGTAGAGAGAATTGATGAAGCAGTGGTATTCATAAAATAATTGTGTGTAATGACATAAAACAGGTGTGGGGAGGAGCCCTGTCCAGAAACAGAGTAGCTGTTGCTTTGTGGAACAGAGGACCTTCAGTAGCAACTATCACTGCTCACTGGTCGGACATCGGCCTTAACCACACTAAACTCGTCGATGCAAGAGACCTGTGGGCGGTAAGAACAACACCGATTCTTCTTCATACAGTATTACTCAACTCAACCTCAAACTCAAACTCAGACTCGTGCATTATGTTTCTTTCTCTGCAGCATAAAACCCAGAAATCGCTCAAAGGACAAATCTCGGCTTCTGTAGCTTCGCATGACTGTAAAATGTATATTCTCACTCCTAAGTGACAACCTTGAGGAGGCTAAACTTATAATGATGCAACAAAATAATTATGACTATA
Organism: Salvia hispanica; assembly: GCF_023119035.1. Taxonomy (NCBI): domain Eukaryota; kingdom Viridiplantae; phylum Streptophyta; class Magnoliopsida; order Lamiales; family Lamiaceae; genus Salvia; species Salvia hispanica. The sequence goes on along the minus strand of NC_062970.1, from coordinate 10,446,637 downwards.
CTTGATGTCTTGCTTCATTCACAAACAACTGATATCATAATCACATTATTCCTCCTATGTCTCTCACTTCATTGCACTGCAGAAAAATCTGATAATTGCAACAAACTAATGAAGTAACAATCTGTATGCAATAAGACTTCAGTATATATCTTCTATTTATGTTTATAGAATTTGGGGAACTTTGTACACTGTTAGACACAAAGATTCCTGAGAAAAGAATAATGCAAGTAGCAGAGACATACTACAAGGAATGAAATACTACTAGTATTTACTCACGGTCCCCTCATCCTTTCGACAAAACTTCTTCCTCTTTCTTCGAAGTGACGCCTCTTCACCTCAAGCTTTTCCCCCACTTTCTTCCCTAATCCACGCATGCGCTCTTTCGTTCCCATTTTTTTCGGATTCATATCATCGTCAACTGTTGTAAAGAAACGTGATGGAGAATGCACACGGGCATCCTGTATAGGCTCTATACTCCTGGTGGTAGATTCGTGCATCTTCTCATCCTTCAGTAAAGGGGCTCTAAGATCTTGCGAAGAACTGCTGTTTGACATTGTCTCGCCCATGGAACTTGATGAAGATTCCCGGGGGCCTACGGATTCACCTGTTCCTTCTGGGATAGAACTCGCATTCTTTGACACCTCATAGTCGACTTCTGACCTAGAAGAATTTCCATGGCTTGATGCAGCATTATGAGCTAATTCCCCAGGTTGGAATGATGGTGCTTCTCGTCTTGAGTTCATACCAACAGAATCTTGATTGTTTTTATACCACATAAAAGGGGCAGCTTTCCTGGGGACCCAATCATCTTTCTCTGCCAACATCCAAGGAAGTATGATACTCTCACTGTTTGGAAGTACCAACGTTTCCCGAATTGCTGCCTGAAAGAAAGATTACAAATTCAGTGCAGCCATAAAATAAAGTTAAGCCATAAAGGTGGGTTGAAAGTTAAAAGACAGACAATGCACAAACTTCCTAGAGAAAAAGGAAAGGTAAAAGAGTAGCCTAAACAATTCCAATCGAAAATGACTAACGAGAAATTCATTTAAATTCTCCCACAACTATATAATCTCAACAGTGTGGCATCTAAATAGATGCAAATTCAGCAATCTCTCAGGTTACTAAAATTCATTAAAAAAATACTCATACAGACATACAACCAGATAAATGCATATAAAATAATATAGAAAGGGAACATTGAATTACTTGTCATATCTATGGACCACAATTTTTAGTGACGTCTAGATTATGAAAGAGTAACAAGTAAACATAATTATTATGTTAATAAAGCAAATGTGCATATGCCTTTTACAATAATTATTTACATTTCCAATTTCCAAAACCAAAAAGAATAAAAACGAAAAGAAAGAAAAACAAATTTCATGATCACTATATCAACAAATGAAGTTTCTCAGAAATGCATATTAAATTTGATGAGTTTGGTTAATAAAGATAGAGAAACTAGATGGCATTTTCATCTTATCACAATGGTCAAGGGTCAAGATGCCACACCAAACATGCTTGTAACTTGACTTGAGACATGTTGGCAGGGAGGCTCAATTTAAATTGACATAACTGACTATTAAGTAGTGTGTGCTGAGCTTCTAAAACTTCAACAAAATAAATTTGTCCAAGAGTGAGGATAAAAGGTTGAATGTGCAAATGTTTCGGTAAGGTATGTCACTTCTAGATAAAGGATCTGACCTTGATTCGACTGATCAGAAACAAAGCTAGGCGAGCATTTGTAATTTTGTGGTCCCCCACAAATGCGTCCAAGTGAAATTGAATATCAGGCATCGAAGTAAACCCAAACCATATCTGATCAGAAGGTGGAGGCTTCATGCACACCCGTATTGTCCCACTAATAGAGGAAATCCTCATCCCCAATGAGAGAGGAACCTTTAACAAATGACAGATGATCATGTCAGTTCACAGGCTAATTTTATTTTAACTTTAACTTCATGTGTGCAACTGTTGCAGCATCATGCTCACATGAATATCCATAAGCTAGTGAAAGAACAGATATGACGAGAATATTAGGAAAAAATATTTGACAAGTTTGGCATATCAATAAGTCTCATTCTTTTCTGCATAATGCCCCCATTTGGCCCATTCAATTATGTTTATCTTCTCTTTATTATACTGTTATGCTACACTTGTCAATCGCAGAATTATGTTCCTGTATCTGAATTACTATACATGTATTCACACATATACATACATGCATGTATATGCAGGTATAAGAATGCATCACATTGCCATGGCCATACCAACATTTCTATACATTCATCAACCAAACAGTTTATTCACAGGGAGTGACTAACAGGAAGGATGCAAAGTCCCTACATAACTACACATCTACCAGGGGAGGATTTATAGATCAGTCAGTGTTGAGAATTCGGCATATGAATAAGTAGTTGGTCTCAAGGAAAAATATAAGGCAAGCTTGCAGTTGGGATTCTTAAAATATTCTTGCAGTAAAAATTGGCAGTTCTTTGGCTTTTTTGTTGCCATCATTTTGGGTGGTTCAGGTTCCCAAGAAAACAAGTGAAAAATAGAGGACTACCAACTAGTACTTCAAAATAACCTGGACGGAAGGAAATTTCAATCAGAACGCAAGCATGACACTCAAATTACCACTTTATGGAAATGACGTCAGCAGCAATTACACTTTGTGAAACACATAAATAATTCAGAGGACAGAATGTGCTTACTAACTTGTGACACTTGTTTCGTGATGGAATGTATTATTGACTTCCATTTAGACCCGTGAGCTGGTGAATTCACAGAGTTTCTGGGATTGTCAGCATCATCTGCAAATTTATATAGCTAAAATGAGATGAAAAGGAATATTGGTGGGTTGATGTTGTTGGTGAAAAGAAGATCCTAATATATGCTAATATGAGAGTAAAGGAAACTGAAAATCATATTCCACAACAGATGTAACAACTTTCTACAGTATTTCAGTCGTTCTCGGTCACCATAAACTAAACTGTGCACTAGAAATTACTCCCTCCGTCCAATTTACTGAGTCATTCCCATTTATGGAAAAAATCAACATATTTAATATCTCTTACTTTGTTCTCTCTTCTACTTTACTCTCTCTCCTTCTTTATTCGCTATTCACTTATCTATTTTATTCTCTCTCCATAAATTCACAACCACCACTTTTTGTAAATCACGAAATGCCTCAACCCTCAAGTAAGGCAGGACGGAGGGAGTATAATCCAAGACAAGATATGTGAAAGTACAATCTCCTCAACTCATGATGCATAAAATTTCACAATACAAAAGACCAAGTACATAACTTTCCAAATTCAATTAAGATATAAGAAAGTACAATCTCTTTATCATCGATGAATTAAGTAACAGTTATATTCTCACCTGTATCATGATATCCTTCAGTGTTTGTCTCTTCACCCAGCTTCAACTGTTTCCCAAGATCCTCAAAACCTTCCAGAAGATCAGAGGGGACCTCACCATCATCGTTTCCATTGAGCCGTGTTTTCTCTTCTTCAACTTCTAATTCTCGAAGCTCAAGCCTTGTTATAATGTCCAGAACCATGCCACCTAAATACTCAACATCGATTTCCATGGACCATACCTCGTTCATATCCGAGGGAAGGACCCTCATTGCAAGGATTCGTGGAGGCAGAGTGCCAGGATCCACAGCTGTACATGTGACTTCACCAATGTAACTTGGGATTCGCATATTGGATAGTGCTCTCTGTAGCGTTATGAAGGAGCAAAAATTATGAAAACATAAACTGTAGTTTTGGACGCCACAAAACAAGTAAAACATGTTGCAAGTAAATCTAACACAATGAGCTCCAATCCCCACATATTCGCTAAAAAAAACTTCTCTAATCATGGAAACCAACATACCACTTTTATTTCTAATTTATCACAAATATTGTCCACTGGGAAGCTTGAGTTTTGAGTTCAGTAATAATTGAGGCTTGTGTGCCTCAAAGCAGCAATATACTTAGTCCATCCCCATAAATTCGGATCAATATAATAATCCAAGCAAATTAGTACAGAGAAGTTGGTATACCATAAAGCCCAATAGACATCCCTGAGATGGGCTAAGGCATCAATTCGATCGGCAAATAAAGTTCATGGAGTAAGTGAAAGAATAATGTACAGTAACTTTTATATTAATTATATTTCACCGGCTACTAACTTCAGCAAGAATTACTAGCTTAATTCATCCAAAAACCACATTAGGCAATGGTTGAGCACGAGCTGGTTTGGCCAGTCAACAACTCAACATGCACATAACTGTCTATAGATGAGTAAGAAGAAGAATCATGATGCATCATTTTGTTATCAATCAGGTGAAGCATGACAACTAAACAGAAATTTACATGATGAGTAAGAAGAAGAATCACATTGTTAAGAACCAGATGGTGCATCATAATCAAACAGCAATGTAGATTTTCTTTAGGATTAAGCAAGGGGGCATTTCCAAAGCAACTATGGTTAATTCTTTCACTGACCAATCTTCATAATTCCCGCTAATCCATTACCAGAACATTAACAGCAACTTATAGACAACTTACTCAGACATTAGGATTGTGAGGAAATATTTTATTTCTACAAAAAAAAAGGCAATGTGCAACAGTGAAACAAAGAACCTATCTCAGTCCCTCATCCTTCTATGTTTTATACTACTCCACAGCTTTTCTGGCACTTTCCGTCCCAAGTGCATTCTACTAATAAAACATGAGGCAAAGTTGTAAACAGAATTTGCAAAAAAAAAAAAAAGACAAATATATGCAGCAATCTCACACTCTAAGAACAATGTCACAATTTGACAATAGAAGATAACATCTAATGGCATATCATAGAGAGACAACATCTCATCACAGAAGAGCACACTGAAAATAAGAACAAATAATTTTAAAAACCTGAATTCGAGTGTGTAAAGAACTCCTAAGCTGCAAGTTGTTCTTAGCATCAAAGAACAGCCGTGAAATAACCATATTCAAGCACAGTGTGCCTTCATCTACATACTTCTCTTTGGAATCTGCCTCAGATAATCCAGATAATTCTAAGGAGGGTGAAACTGATGATGTCATGCTAGTGTCAGCAAAATAAGCATTAGGAAGTTTTGCCGTTGTATCAATTTTAGCTGATCCATTAGGCATGGCAATGTCTTGGGATGAATAAGACTTTGAAATCACTTTTCTTTCTTCATGTCCAGAAATTGATGGGCCGCTTGGTTTATAGTCATGCGCACTTTTGGAAGCCTTTTTAGCTAGTTTCTTCAGAAAATGCCGAACCCTTGAAGAAGAATTATCAAGTTTATCTGTCCTATTAACGGGTTCAGCATTAACACCTCCTGAAGGTTTTATAAAAGAAGGGTATCCAGCATTAAGTGATGCTAGGTAATACTGAAACTCCATAGTCAGCTTGGAAAACCATGCATTTTTTTCTCCATCATCGCAGGAAGCAAGGCGAAGGACTTTACACCAGGACTCCTTCTCCCATGCCGTCTCCAGATATAGGTAAATAATTTTGGATCCTTTATATATAGCTAAATCCTTGCTCTCTACTTTAATTGGATACCTTTTCACCCTGGCAATCATAACTTTTGAAAGTGAAATACTATAAATTCAAGAATTTCCATCAAAACAAGATAAAAACTAGTAGGGCGGCAATCCTGTAAGATAAATTATGCAAGAAAAAAAAAACTGAAACAAAGTTGGATCAAACAAATGAGAATGATTTTCTTATGAGAAAAGAAAATTTGCGTCATTATCTTTGTTATTAAAGTCCATTCCAACCACCTGAAGGGTAGGTTATAGCCTATATGGATATTTGTAAGATTTGAAACAATGTTTAGGAAAACTCAATTACCATTTTCTTGATGGAAGATCAGTAGCAGAAACAGCAACAATTGTGCACCCCCTTAGTGGAATCTCCACACAGGAAACATCCGCTTCCATCAGGATGAGATAATGATCTCTAATTCTTGCATTTTTCCTGACAGGGGTCACCTCCAGAATTTCTTTTTTTCTCCTTTGCTCTTTTGGCACTTTATCTTCATGCCTAGATTTTGGAATTTTATCAGGTTCTAGAATCCATAAGGTCCCCTGAAAGCAAAAGTGTAATCCAGAAATAAGAACAGGGAATAGATTAACAAGAAACTTAAAAAAAAAACTGAAGCAACGACACAGGCATAAACATGATAAGCATGGAGAATGAAGAATGACAAGAAAATAGAAACATATTATTGAAGATAATCACATCAAAAAATGAACAATGATAGATAATGAAAACCTGCATTTTGATTCATTCTTCAATTTTTTGACTACGTTTCTAAAATCTGACCAATATCATGAGACCAGTATCATAAGTTGTAACTTGTAACCAAGTTAATGTTAGCATGGTTATGGAGATGTTCCAAAGTTTTTAGGCAAATCATAATCAAGCATCTGGTACACTAATAACTCCCAATTCAAAATACTGCTGTAACATCATAGGAAACATGATGCCTCGCTTTCACAGCATGACAAACAGTCAAGATAACTAGACACAGACAAAATTCCCAATTCCCCTAAAGTAATTCCCGTCTGGATCCGTGAGCAATCAATAAGGTTGCGAATTGCAAAATGAAGGAGAACACATAATTTATTAATTTTGAATTCACACATAGAGACAGAGAGGTCGATACAAACACAAGAATCTGGTACAAGAAAACGGAGATTCCAATAAAAACCGAATTACGACCTGCTTGTCATATAAGGAGGGGAAGGTGCTGTGCTCAAGGGCAGAAGGCGCCTTGGTCTTGCTTTCTACCTCCGCGACTTTGCGATCGAGGCGCCGAATGAAAAGCCACAGCGCTGCCGCCTCGATCGCGAGAACACTAATCGCCCCAATTATGAAGGCCAGCACCAACAGCACCGCCATTCCCGACTGTCCCGATCAGAATCCGATTCCCTTAAACGCCATCGTATTATTCAATTCTAGAGAGAGATAGAGATTAGTAGGCAGAGAGAGTAGGCTAACAGCAATTGCAAGCAAAGAGAAATGAAATTCGTAGTCAAATGCAGCAGCCAAATTATTTTGGGAGATTGAATTTGGCGAAATTCGAATTCGTCGTACGTCAAATATTTACTTTTTTCACAGAATTTAAAATTCGATTTACTTCATTAAATACAGCATATTTTATTTGGTAATATTAGGCATGGAATTTGTGATGTTGAACATGATTTTTTTTCAAATTATTCCACCTAAGAGGAGATTGTTTATAAAAAATTAGATGGTAGAGTATTAAATTAGTTGTACCTATGTTTACAATGGAAAATTGTACCGTTGGCTGGTAAAATGGTTGCTGCATGAATTAAAGGGGTAATTTCACTGAATAAAAATAGTACTCCTATTAATATACTCCCTCCGTCCCAAGATAAGTGACCTACTTCTTTTGGGCACGAGATTTAAGGATATTTAAATAAGTTCAAGTGGAGAGAGTAAAGTATGAGAGAGGGAAAAATAGAGGAGAGAAGAGAGAATAAAGTAGGTGGATAATAAAGTAAGAGAGATGACTTTTTGCTAAAAATAGAAATAGGTCACTTATAGTGGGACATCCCAAAAAGGAATACAAGTCATTTATCTTGGGACGGCTTATACACGCAAAACGATTAAACTATTATTTGGGACAGATTTGCTGGGAATGGCCCAAATCCAGCTGAAAATCCGTTGGGCCCGGTTTGGAATGGGTGCGCTTAATATCACGAACTTTTAAAAAATTTGTTTTTTCACAAATTCTGAACTTTGTCACATCAATAACAAATCTCATTCACATTTCATTTGTTATTATATCACATAAGATATAATCACTACTAGTAATGTGATTATAAAGTAGTATTAGAAGCCAGATATGGTTATCCCTCTCATTTTAATGTAGTTGAATTTTATCGCGGGTGAAAACAATTGAACAATAATATAAATTTGTAATATTATATGTCAAATTTAAAGATTGTGAAACAATCAAATTTTTGAAAAATTTCATCATATTAGACATTAATATCCTTGTTTAAAAGGTTGTTACATGAATTTTAAACATAAGTCATTAGGGAAGAAGATAATCAAATAACCATATCTTCTGTTTAGTCGACAAGTACTTCTATAGTCCTATATAGAGAGAGGTTATGCTTGGTATTTTTAGTCTAATATCTAGTTTAATTCACACTATTATTATTGTTCAGTTAATATCCTGTGAGAACTCGAATTTCAAACTAAACTGGCTCATTGTTAGATCGTGTGATTTTAGAATTGTGATCATATATAAAAATAAAAAAAATATTGACTTGAGAAACTAAAAATAATTGCCTTGTTAGGCTAACTGGTAAGGCTTTAATCGGGCTAGATCTTTATGTACATATATGTGATTTTAGAGTTGTAATATCATATGCAATTTTAAAAAATACTACTAACTAGCGAAATAAAAAATGATTGTTGTGTTTAGTGGAGAGGGGTGTGATAAACATTATCACTAAGCGTAGAGTTAATTCAAGATTAACATTGGGATGACTCCGAACTGTCTCATTATTGGTTTATGATTTTTGAGTTTGGGATAATATATAAAAGAAAACTTACTATAGAAATAAAAAATGGTTGTCTTGTTAGATTAATTGTTATGGCTCTAATCGGGCTACAAACAAAACAATGAATTAATCGGGCTAAAAACACAACGGCACGTATTCCTTCCACTGCTGAGAGCGGGAGGTAGTCGTTGCTCAGTGAAGCCAGCCTGACGCGGTGCCCTCCGCTATAGGAGCCAAGGAGCCCATGCCTTCGCAAGGAACCCATGACCCAACTCCCAGCTTGGAACGGGCGAGCCATAATCAGTGTTACAAAGCCCAGCTTTATTAATTCAATCATTTCAATGCTCCCACTTGGGTCACAATCTCCCGTTACAAAGCTCGGCAACAATACTTCTATTTGGTATCATTATATACATTTTCATTTAATTAAATAATACCGATATGGGACAATAGTTCAAATACAATCTACTTCAATAACATACTCTTATATTGTCAAAACTGATACCGCATAGACCATAGTGATACGTGCCCTCTGACGAGCAGCGAAATAGAGGCTGAACCCCTTGGCTCGCCCGTGTCTATGCCTCAACCGTTGTCACACCTCATTGCTAACTTCAACTACCACATTATCTCTGTGTTGATTCTTTATTTAATCATTTATCTTTTTGTACTATCTAGAATAATGTTCATGTATCGAGTCGAACATAATTATAAACTTCATTTCTAGTTATTTTGTCGGTTCTTTTCCAAAAAGCAAAAGAAAGAAAAGAGTAGAATATACTGCATTAAACAAAAAGAAAAAAAAGCACTAATATACTACATTAAGGAATAGAGAATAGTATAATTAATGGAAAGGAATGAAGTTGTGAGAAAGGTCTATGATTTTAGAGTTGGAATAACATATAAATAAATAATTGTTGTGTTTAGCGAGAGGGGTCTATAAAAACACTATCATCTAAGAGAATATGAGAATTGTGATAGTTGTTTTAGATTATTAAGATCCAAGTTATTCATTTGCCCAGAAACCATTGCTGAATTGCATGATTAGAAACACTCATAGTTGTTGTACTGTATTTTTTATATTTTGGTGAGTTTATCCCACATCGAATATACTACAAAGGAAGGAAGTGGGAAAGAAAGAGTATAAGGTCATGGGCCAGTATTTGGAAAACTCATACCTTTCTCGGCCTTTTGGCTAAGATCAAGTGTAGTATCTGTTCTTATCAGTTTAATATCTGATATGTGGACCATTGGTTCACACGATATTAAATTTATTTTTTGAAGGGGAAGACCTATAAAAGTAGCTTGCTACTTGGTTCTTCACACGTCGCCTTTGCGTTGCACTATTGCATTGGCCTGGCGAACCCTACTAATTTTAGTTTAACTATTTTTTAATTAATTAAGAGCCAAAGCTCTGAAGTTTTGTTATCATGTGTTAGAATATTAAGAGCCAAAGTTATTCTGTGGCCTATATGACTGTCTCTTTATAACCTAAGTCGAGTAATGCTGTCAAAACAATTTCTTGCATGATGATCAAGTTGTATTTCATTACCCAGAAACAGCCAGAGTTGTTGTAAGGTAGTAATTTATAGGAGAAGAAGCTTTAAATTATTAGATTATGTGTTGGTAGTTATTGGTTTACAAATTTTGGTGAGTTTATCCCACATTGAATATACAAAGGAAGGAAGTGGAGAAGAGAGGTATAATATCATGGGCCAGTATTTGGAAAACTCATACCTTTCTCGGCCTTTTGGCTAAGATCAAGTGTAGTATCTGTTCTTATCAGTTTAATATCTGATATGTGGATCATTGGGTCCACACGATATTAAATTTATTTTTTGAGAGGGAAGACCTATAAAAGTAGCTTGCTACTTGGGTCTTCAAGTGTCGCCTTTGCGTTGCATTATTGCATTAGCTGGCGCACCCCACCAATTCTAGTTTAATCATTTATTTGAAAAAAAAATTAATTCTATCTATAAGAAATATATTCGAGATATATTTTGCTTGAAATTCTTAGTGGTTCCTTACTCTGCATATATTTCATGTAAGCTGCCACAGTTCTAGCCTTCTACCTCTATGTAGAAATTTGTTTAGGTTTTAAATTCTTGGCTCCTGTGTCTATCTTTTGAACATTATTTCTTTTCAGATTGTTCAGTGTTTTAAAAAGAGTTAGATGGTAAAGTTATTGCACCTATATATCCAACAGTATAATATGATCAATATTTAAGATGGGAAAATGTTGTATTGGACGGTGGATATTGAAGAAATTTTTTCAATAAATATATAGTAGTAGTACATATATTTGACTTTAGAATTTTTGTCCCCTCCCTATTGAAGAAAAAAAATTAATAAATATATATCTGAAATAAAAAAAATTAATTCCCTCGATAAGATAATGTGATAATTTTGGTAAGATTTGTTGAGAGGGTCGGGGTCTAAAATTGGGCCCCAAACAATAAAATTTAAAACAAAAGTCGCACAGGAGTAAGTTTTGTGCCTGCGTATTTATAAGTATTGGACTCGTATAATCTACTACTTTATCATGAAATCATTATTTTAAATATCTATATTGAGGATTGTATTTAATGTATTGATTCTAATAGTGTATCAAAACTTATTATTGGTGCCAAATGCCAATCATTATATAATTAAGCGAATTACTTAAATTCTTAAATTTCAAAAGTTACTATTATAGTATCAATTATTATGTAATTCATATGGCCCCGTTGGTTGTCAGGATTCTATCCGGGAAAATAATCCAGAATTTTAAAATATTGTGTTTATTTCAATAAAAAGCAAACAAGAAAAGTACTAATATGATTCCTAAAATTAGGAAAGTTAATTGGAAATTCTAGGATTCTGATTCCTCGGCTCAAAGCTGTCATTCTTTTTCTCTAATTTGAGGATTTTAAAAATTAAGGAAAAACTACACGGAAATATTATATTTTCCCTTATCTTAGATTTATTCTGGTACTGCATGGTTCCACTCTGCAAGAACTCCGAACCATTCTCTTGAAGCTCATCCTCTTCATCATAAATGATCCGCTTGCCCCGAAATGACCTGGACCAATAGGGAAATCCCAATTCATTGGGCCTTTCGATACAATCAAATAGAAAGCCCCAAGGGCGCCATATTCTAGGAGCCCAAACTATGTGATTGAATAAATCCTCCTCTATCTGTTGCAGGTCAAGGGCTCCTTGCCTCTCCCCTTCTTCAAACTCCGATTCGTATTTTTCATAGAGAAATCTCTGATCAAAGATAGAACAAGATCCGTTTTGCATCATATCTAAGGGATTCCTCGGTTCGGGCCGAAGAAGCAATGTAACTCGATCATTATCAAACGGACTGCAATCTTTTTCTGTCCGTGAAGATCCCACCAGAGTGCCTTCTACTTCTAATAGGCCATGAACTAGATCCGAATCATTCTCAACGAGTCCATAAGAAGTGATCCCATTTTTTTCATCGGGTCCGGGTAGAGACCAAAGATCTTGAGCGACCGATCCGGCA
>NC_062970.1:10402077-10422077 GCF_023119035.1 Salvia hispanica | reverse complement strand
TTATCAGATAAAAGAAAAAAATAGACAGAATTTTCAAAATTGATAAAACATCTCCTATCCCTTTTTCAATCAAAAAAGAACCCTCTTGTATCAAAAAAAGCATCATGTGCATAAGATCATAAGTAAGATAAAGTAAAAAACTACACGACATAAAGAAATAGACCCCTCACGAAGAATTATATTTGTTCAATACACTCTTGTCTGTTCATCTATATCTATCCCAATGAGCCGTCTATCGAATCGTTGCAATTGATGTTCGATCCCGAAGAGAAGGAAAAGATCTTAGAAAAGTGGGCCTTTATGATCCAATGAAGAATCAAACTTATTTAAATGTTCCTGTTATTCTATATTTCCTTGAAAAAGGGGCTCAACCCACAGGAACTGTCCAGAATCTTTTAAAGAAGGCGGGAGTTTTTAAATAACTTCCGTCTAATTAAATGAAATTCAATTAAAGAAATACCAAGGGGGGGTAGCGACTTGTATATAACTTTGTCTAATTTTTCTTTACTTGTTTTTTTTTGATCCCCCCTTTTCTTTTTCCCTTTTTCCACTGTATTCTTTTATCAATATTTATTTTATATTGACAAGAGTGTATTGAACAAATATAATTCTTCGTGAGGGGTCTATTTCTTTATGTCGTGTAGTTTTTTACTTTATCTTACTTATGATCTTATGCACATGATGCTTTTTTTGATACAAGAGGGTTCTTTTTTGATTGAAAAAGGGATAGGAGATGTTTTATCAATTTTGAAAATTCTGTCTATTTTTTTCTTTTATCTGATAATTTCTTGTATTTTCATCTAATCAATTTATTTTTATGTTTCGAATCGATTAGCAAATCTTTTTTTTTAGATTTGTTAGTTCAACGGTCGTCTTCTGGAGTTCTTCTTGAAAGAATCTATTTCTATATAAAAATAGAAGGTCTTATGACCACCTTTGTTAATAATTTTCAGGCGAACCTAGGGTTGGTCGAGGAACCCTGCATGCATTATATTAGGTATCAAAGAAAATCCATTCTGGCTTCAAAAGGGACATCCCTTTTCATGAATAAATGGAAATTTTACCTTGTCACTTTTTGGCAATGGCATTTTTCGGTGTGGTTTCATCCAAGAAGGATTTGGATAAACCAATTTTCCAAGCATTCCCTTTCCATTTTGGGTTATATTTCAAACGTGCAAATAAACCCTTCCGTGGTACGGAGTCAAATTCTAGAAAATGCATTTCTAATCAATAATTCTATTAAGAAGCTCGATACCCTTGTTCCAATTATTCCTCTGATTTCGGAATTGGCTAAAGCGAAATTTTGTAACGTATTTGGGCATCCTATTAGTAAGCCGATTCGGGCTGATTTATCAGATTCTAATATTATTGACCGATTTGCGCGTATATGCAGAAATATTTCTCATTATCATAGCGGATCTTCCAAAAAAAAGAGTTTGTATCGAATAAAGTATATACTTCGACTTTCTTGTGCTAGAACTTTGGCGCGGAAACACAAAAGTACTGTACGTGCTTTTTTAAAAAGATTAGGCTCGGAATTATTGGAAGAATTTCTTATGTCGGAAGAAGACGTTCTTTTTTTGACCTTCCAAAAAGCCGCTTCTGCTTTCCGGGGAGTATATAGAAGTCGGATTTGGTATTTGGATATCATTTCTGTCAATGATCTCGCAAATCAAAAATCCTGAAATCTTGGAAATAGAAATGTTTCGTAAATAAAAAAGATAAAAATAAAGATCAAAACGAGATTTCCACCATCACTATTCTGAAATGTTGATGTAGTATGTAATAAGGGTTAAATCCACTGAGTATTCAACTTTTGAAAGTATTTATAAGAAAGGAAACGGTGTATACATAGGGAAGTGCAATGAAAAATGCAAGCACGGTTTGGGGAGGGGTTTTTCTTTATTTAGTAAACGTAACAAAATAACAAAGAAATTATCTACTCCATCCGACTAGTTCCGGGTTCGAATCCCGGGCAACCCACTGTCGTATCGAAATTCTATGTATAGAAGAGCCAATTTTGAGCCTTTAAGCCTTTTCTTTGGAAGCCAAAATAAATGGGGGGACAATTCCTTGGGTTAGTATAGTTTTTGTTATCTTCTTTTGTAAAGGAATTGGAGAGATAAGGAGGAAAGTATAAAAAGTAGTGTGCTTAATATTAAGAAAGTACAAGTTGCGAAATTGAGAAAAATTCCAAATATGTGCTTGATCTTAGAAAAAAAGAGAAAGGATGTGTAAGAAAGAAAAAAGAAAGAGAAAGACAAAGAAAAAAAAAAAGAAAAATATGTGTGAAAGGTTGTGAAAAAAAAAAAAAAAAAAAAAAAACGAAGGATTGAAAGTAAGTTGAAGGAGAAAAATAAAGTGTTAGAAGTGCCTTAAGTTTTAGAAAAGTGGAGTCATCCTAACTCTACTTGGGATATTTTTATTTTTGAGTCACTTTTTAGCCAAATATTCCTCACCTACCAAAGAGCCTACGTTACAACTGAAAAGAAAGACCTTTCGGACTTTTGATATACTTGCAGGTATTTATAGTGCAAATAAAAAGTGCATCACTTGAGTGATTCTGGCATGTACCCTAATTTGATATGATGGCATCTCATGTGGTGATAGTAGGACAGTTTATTTGATTTTCTTCTTTTTGGTGTCTAGCTTTTGTGTGTTTTTGTTGGTCGGGTCTTTCCTTGGGTGAAATTGAAATGGGAAATGGGTGAGTTGGCAAGATAAACTAAGCATGTTTGTTGGATGAGTTGCCTATGATGATTATGGTTAAAATGTTTGTGAAAACTTGTTGATTTAGCTAAGTGACTTGTGTTTCCTATTTGTGATTTGCCTAAAGTGAATTGCTCGTTGTCTTGTCTATTGCCAAAAGTTACCTTGTGAGGATTGAGACCATCTCCTATTCTAAAAAAAATATGTGTGATTTTTCATCAACTATGTTATATGTTTCTAGAACTTGCTCGCGATCTGTTTGAATCTGCAAAGTGGTTATAGTGATAGGAGAGGACGTTAGGCCATCCTTTGGAACCTTATCTTAACCTGGAACCAAATTGTGAATCATAATCCTTTGTTAGCCTATTTTGAGTTTAAGCCTTTTTCTTTGATAGCCAAAAATGTGGGTTGAATCTTTGTTGGGTCATAGGAAAAGAAATTTTTGGGAAAAGGATTTTGTTATAGCAAGAAAGGATCGAAAAAAAAATGAAATGAAATAAAAGACATGCAAAGCATGTAAAAGTTAAAAAAAAAAAAAAAAAAAGAGAGAGAAAGAAAACAAGAAAGAAAGAAAAGGGAAAAGTATGGGTTCGATTGAATAAGGAGGTTGAGTTGAGATTGAATAAGTGTTGCTAAAGAAAATTATGAGGATTGGGAAGTTGAGAAGAGTTTAGGCAAAGTCTAATCTACTGGGAGTTATAATACACAAGAGCAGAGTAGTTGTAGTTTCATCTTTGGGGTTATAAGTCACTTTGGTCAAATGTTCCTCACCTAACCAAAAAGCCTTACATTACAACCTTAAGAAAAGACCTTTCGGATCCTAAATCTATAGTCACAACATAGCAGAGGAGAGTCTAGACTTCGAGCAAGCCTATGGTAAACTATACATTTTTGATTGACTTGAGAGTTACATACTTTACCCATACACTTTGAGCGTGAGAGCATATTGAAAAAAAATTACACTATATACATCCGGTGAGGGTAATTGACAAGGTGGAATACGTGTTAGTAGCTTGAAGCAATGTTCGATATGGTTCTACTTGTTTGCGAAGTTAATGATGCATGATGACTTGTTTTCTTTTACTGAGGCAATGATGAAAATCCAACACACTTGCAAGAGTTTATTTTTCTTTGTTTTCTTCTTTTTCGAGGACAAACAAGTGTTTAAGTTTGGGGGAGTTGATAAACTCGTAGTTTAGCAAGTGTTTTGGATGGTTGAAAGTGCATAATTGAATGTTTTATGTCACATTACTTGAGTTTTCATCTATGATCCCTTACTTTAGTATTTTGATGAGTTTGTCGAGTTTTTGTAGTCACAACAGGTGGAAACGGGCGAAAAGGGCACCAAAACCAGAGGTCGGGCGTTTCATCGCAGGAGCCGGGCGTTTCATCGCAGAAGGCCGGGCGTTTGGTTTTGGTGCCCTTTTCGCCCGTTTCCACCTATTGTGACTACAAAAACTCGACAAACTCATCAAAACACTAAAGTAAGGGATCATAGATAAAAACTCAAGTAATGTGACATAAAACATTCAATTATGCACTGTCAACCATCCAAAACACTTGTTAAACTACGAGTTTATCAACTGGTTAAGTGCACTCGAGAGAGGGCTTAGTCTAGACTAGCAGCTTTCCTAGTAATCCTAGAGACTCCAAATGGGTAATCGAAGTTGTTGAGTTGTTCACATCGTGTCCGTTGTAGTTGGATCCAAGACTCTACCTCATTCTCTTACTTGAAACTCGTCTTTTGTTGCGTGGTTTTGTCTTGTTTATGTTTAATTGTTTTTCAAAATCAAAACCAACCTTTCCGAATTTTCTAGATAGTAGTCAAAATCGGTTCGTGGTACTTGAGTTGCACAATTTGTCTCCGTGGATACGATACTCGTACTTGTTTATTGCTACACTAGCCCCGTACACTTGCGGGTAATTCTCGTGTTTAAAATAAATCGAGTCAGGAATGCTTGGCACAAATGGAGCGTGAGCGTGAACGGCGGCGCGGGTCCCTCGGACGAATGTCCCCTGCGAGCACGACGTAGCTCACCAACGTCTGGTCGCAGACTATTTTGCCTAGCAACCACGGTGGGGCCCGACGGTTTTTCACCGCCTTTTTAGAATGCGGTAGGATATGTTTCTCCGCATTTTACGGACGTTGGAAGAACGTGATGAATACTTCCAGTATAGGGAAGACGGTATCGGCAGACCCAGACTTACGCCGTTGCAGAAGTGCACGGTTGCGATCCGGCAGATGGCCTACGGCACCATAGCGGATATGTTCGACGAGTACCTTCACGTCGGTGAGACAACTTGTCGCGAATGTCCGAAGAATTTGTATAGGGGAGTTGTGGAGGCTTTTGACGACACATATTTGCGACGCCCGGCTGCTGATGATTTCAAGAGCCTGCTGAGGATGCACGAGACGGTGCATGGCTTCCCTGGAATGCTAGGAAGCATCGACTGTCTGCACCGGCAGTGGAAGAATTGCCTAATGGAGTGGAGAGGTCAATTTACTAGTGGCTACAAGGGCAGCCACCCGACGATGATCCTGGAAGCCATCGCTGAACACCGGCTCTGTATCTGGCATGCATAACACTGTTGACATAACATTGAGCATACGATTTTGGTTATGCACTACTTTATTTATCAAATGTTGGTGGTGGTGATCATTGTCTAGCACTGTTAGTGTTGTTATTGCAGTGCATCGTGTGCTGAGTGAGTCCAATTTGATAATATCCTCAAGAGATATTCGAAAAAAACTTTATTACTTAGAAACTCAGCCGGTTGGAATTTATTCCAGAATCATAAATAAAGATTTTGAACTCGACAACTCTTAGAAACAGATGTTAATTGATTAAAGAAATATAGCATAATTAAAATAATTAACGAATATTTATATCAGAAACACGAGAATAATAAATTAAAGAGGTAAAGCCCGGATTATTCGTAATTTGAGATTGGACGGGCAGTCAATATCATTTTATTATATTGGCTGATAATATTATTCTGTTAACCTTATATTAACTTGGGGCTCAATTTAATTGGTAAAAAACCTACAAGTTTGGCTCAAGCCCAACCTCTATGGATTCCTATTTTGACTCATTATAAACCTTATAAAATGAAATTAGAAAGAAGATTTAGATCTAATTTTATCACAAAAATTTTGTGCCCCTCTCTCCCAGGATTGGCGAAATTTAGTTCTTCAAAGAACTGTAGTTCAATCTTCTTTCTAGCCAAGGCGTTTCGATTCTGACAAGCTTTGTCCACATAAAGGTCATTATTTGAGTTCAGAAAACAAATTAGAAGATCGTGGTTGAGTACGAAGATATTCACGCAGAGAAGGCGCAAGCAATCTTCGATTCATTGGAGAATCAAATCGGTAATTTCTAAACCGTAGGAAATTCATGTTTTAGGGTTTTTATTCCTTCAGCTTGATTTACGTGTGCTCTTGTATGCATTAACTATTTAGCATGTTAATCAATTAATCTCACCATCGGTTAAATAAATCTCATAACCTTAGTATAACAAGAGAAGGAGAGAAAGAGACAACCAAGTGTGGATGGAGAGCTCGCTACCATGAATCGGAAAATGAATGAGGTTCATATCACGATCCAACTGTGCAACGAACAACACAATGCTCACTTGAGTTAGAGAAGGTATGAGTATGTAATTTTTCATTTTTAGGACCAATGAAGTGCGTCGTGAAACTCGCGCGCCTCAGAAAAAAAAAGGATTTGAACTACATAATTTTAATTTTTAGAAATTTAATTATGTAATTTATAATTATGTTATTTTCTTTTTGTTAACTATGTAATTTTTGGTAATTTTATTAAATTAATTTTTAGTTAGTTGCGTATTTAAATCAATTGCATTTTCAATTTTAAAGAAATAAAAATTGGAAAACATAAATAATTAAGTGAATGAATACTACCATATTGTGTGTGATATTTCTTGAATAAAGAACGTGATAAAAAGTAATGTGTAATCAATAAATACTGTAGTATTTAAATTATTTAAGAAATGAGATTGTACATCCCTTAGCATACAAAACAAAGTTAGAATCAAAGAAAAAAATAATGAGTATTTATAAAGTTAGACAATGAAATGCGTCTTAATTAGTAAAACATTTACACTAAATTAATAAATTGATAAATTAGAGATTCAGAGTCATTTTGAAATAATAAAAAACTGTTATTCTTATTTTTTTTAACATACAGATAAATAATTACTCTTAAACATTAAATTATAGCCACTGCGAATAAATATAAGTGAGTGTGACATATAATTAAAAGATTGGATCTACACGCTATAATAGCATTACACAGATATCCACTTTATTGTTCCCCACATGGTGGGTCATCTTTAATTTCATCGTAACCATGTAACATATCATCACCAAAATACCAACTAATTAGGTCAAGTTAGTTTTGTGGTTGTGTATTTGCATGCATAGTGTGTTGTCTAAAACAATCTCAGTTCATTAAATACTTTAATTTAACATTTCATTTATTTTCTTATAATAATTCCAGTATGGAGTATATGATATTTTCTTTTTAGTTTTTTCATTTCAACAAATTATTTGTACTTCTTCTTTATTATCAAATGAATAAAATATATGTATATGATATTTTCTTTTTAGTTTTTTCATTTCAACAAATTATTTGTACTTCTTCTTTATTATCAAATGAATAAAATATATGTATATCCTTATACAAATAACAACATAGTCATTATATAGAATTACAGAGCTACACGATGAATATTGATTCAAATAATCGTTAATTTTAACTCCTATATATTGGTCTTCATCCATTGTGTTGTTGTTATATACGACTTCTAATAGAGTGAATATCAATTACCAATGTGTATGTTAAAGTTTCTACTTCCGGAAACGTTTGAAAGATAGAAAATAGTAGAATGTTTCTAAATACATGTAGCTTTGTAAGATCAATCAATCATTATTTGTAATGCTCTGAATATGATAAAAGTTTTGAAGAAACAATTAAATGTATGTGTCTGAGGTTGTGTGATGGAGAAAATGTTATACTCCTCCGCCTCACCTCTTAGTTAAGATATTATTTTTTTCGGTGCGGAAATTAAAAAATGAGTAAAAAAATAAAGCAAGAGAGAAAGAAAAAAATAGAATAGAAATAGTAATACAATTTTTGCCAAAAACAAAAACGACACAGCTAAATTGAGACGACCCAAAAGAAATGACTCAACTACTACGGAAGTGAGGGAGTATTTCTTTTTTCTTTTTTGAGGACATGAGAAATAGTTATATCTATATTTATACTATACGGAGTAGGGGAGTGTTATATTGCTAACTCAATACCTAATTGCTAACTACAACTAAATAATAGCCATTAGATATTCAAATTAAGGGCCTAGATCATCAACCAAGAAATATCAATACGATCAACAAAAAACGTCAATAAAGTATAGAATTAATTCCATAAAATATCAATAGGGGTATTAATGTCAATTAACTACATGTTTAGTTATAACTAACTTTTAAAAGAAATCCCAAAACTTTAAATTCATATAACATATATCAAACTAAAGATAATTTTATAAGGATTCCAACGATATCATATATGCATATGTTCCGACGTCAAAATTTGAAAAAAAATTCGAAAATTTTTCAATTTTTTCGTAAAGCAGAAATGTCAACATACTATATAAACTATGTCAATATAATACATGTAGAATGTCAATATAAGCAATGGGTTAACATTCTTAAAGCATCGTGTTGACATTCTCAAAGCATTGTGTTGATATTTCCGAAACACTATATTGACATTTTCATCTAAAATCCTAATTTGGCGTTTTTTTATCTTTTTTTATTTTATTAATAAAAACAAAAATTACACGTGGCAAATTGTAGACCACACGTTTTCTAAAATCCTATGGCCTTAAATTAGTTGTAGCTAGCAATTAAATGATGAGTTAGCAATTGATCACTTCCCATACGGAGTATATAAAGTCGTAATTTTTTGGTTTTGACATTTCCGCTCATTTTATGGAATATTTTTTAATATGTATTATCCCGCTCACTTTAATAGAATTTTTTAGCATAAATTATCTAATCTGAAATTGTTACAAACTATTACATGAGCTTCAAAGATTTGGAAGAGGCAAGGATAAAGCTTAAAGTTATGGAATATATGCATAGCATTTTTGTATGTTGTGATGTGTGTCGTGGATTTTAAAGGTTGATTAATATTCATTTTATGCCGTTAAAACTAGTTTAAATCCTCTAATATCACTTCGATTGCAAGCAAATGGCGACGAAGTAGTAAAAGAGGTAAAGTTCTCATGAGGAACAGATAATTGCAATGTAAGACTAACTAGAAAGCAGGTAAATTTAATTGATTTTGGACTTTGAAAACTACGAAGTAAAAAGTACCAGGGAAAATTGTTCTTAACTCGTTTTGGGACATTTGTTAACAAGGATCCTATTTCCTAATCATATTTTATTGCTTTTGGGATCGTGTTGTTTTACACTCACACACGGCTAATCACCGATCGTGGAATAGAACACCTAGGGTCGGCTGATCAAGTTCACTAGGCTCGACACACCTACCCCTAACCCCTACAAGATGCTTAGTAGGCTCAGGATAGGCTTTTCTAAGCATGTTCGACACCAAAGACTCATCCTAAAACGCATGCGAAAAATAAATGTGTAACTTGTAATGCAAAAGAGAGATTATCCGTTTTTCCCACTTATAATTTATTTTTTTCATATTTTTACTCCAAAATTTAATTTTTTTCATCTATAAATACCTCTCATTTCTTCCAAAAAAATCACACCGAACAACTCTTCTCTCAACCTCATTTTTTCTCTCAAATTTTGTAACACTCTTTTCTATCCATATTTTGCTAACATGTCCCGCCAACAACCCCCACACACGCCCGACGGTTGGAACCAATGGTTCGGCAGCCCGACGTCTATCCTATCACTGGATACGGATTTTTCGGCAGCTTGCTCCTACCCTAGGCTCGGACATTCCATGTGGATATCGACCTTACCCGACGGATATGCAGAATGTCTTCAGTGGGAAATTCGGGTGAACTCCCGAATACGGCTCGACGCAACTGTTGTCCCAACTTCCGGATGGCAGCACCCCCACCTTGCATCATGAGGACTTCAATGTCAGCACTCCGTAAACCACGACGGAGATGGAGAAATTGTTCGAGGCCTATGTTTCGATGTCAGAAGATTCGATCATCGGCACCAATCCAAAACGGTCGGATTGAACTAGAGAGCGCAATGCAAACATGTTGCGCAATGTGTTTGGAAAGGCAAGCAATGAAATCCAAAAGTTTTAGTGATTTAATCTCGAGGAAATGAGGATGGCCGGCAGCAGCACGAGTGAAGCTGACATAATGACCGGGGCCATGTTAGCTTACCAAATGATGATGCACAAACCATTCAAGCATATCATGACGTGGAAGATGATTCGTCAGTTGCCTAAGTGGTCGGGGGACACCCGGTCCTCCTCGGGCTCCACCGGAAAACGGTCGAGGTCGCAATCCGATTTCGGCGAGGACAAGGTGGCAAGCTAGCTTGCCGGAGCTCACTTGGATAGTTCCAAGGCCGGTCCGAGCGGTTCGCGACATAGTTTGCAAGGGACGAAGGAGGCAAAGGCTAGCCGCCGTCACCCACATAGCCAAGCCCAACCGGCCTCCATACCTTCACCCCAACCTATCCCTCCTAACGTGGACATGTTATTTGGGTACTTACAAACTGCTCTCCAAGATGACACGTCCCGGATGAATCCAAAACAACAAGTTGCGCATGGTCAGATGATTGAAGCCCTCTAAGTGAAATTGGGTACACGTCGCCTGCCACCGCCGCTGGAGGAATAGTTTTCATCTATCCAAACCCGAAATATTAAAATTTTAATTTTTAGAATTTAAATTATGTAATTTTTAATTTTTTAGGATTTAATTTTAAATTTTTAGGATTTCAATTATGTAATTTTTAATTTTTTAAGAATTTGTAATGGTATTTCGAGTTTTTTAATGATGCATAATTATTAAGAAAATATATTTAGTAAGTATAGTATTAGAATTGAATAATAGAATAGTAGGATCATGAATAGTGAGGAGCATGCTCTTGGGGAAGAGCATGATTGTGAGTGCCATACCTTAGTTAAGAGTAGTGAATAAAATCTATACAATATATAAAACGGGAGTTTTGGGGGTATTTAGGGAAATATCATTTTAAAATTGATATTATTATTTAAATAAAATTATACGGTTAATGGATATTATTTGAAGTTAGTGGAGAGTTAATTGAAGTTAGTGGGGAGTTATTTAAAGTTAATAGGGAGTTAATGGGTGGTTATTATCTATAGTAATTTATTTATATTTACCAATTAAGAAAACTTAGAAAACAAGTGTTTGATAAAAGGAACGGAGATCTTATAGGATCGGCCCATTTTGCAGCTATGGCCTCTGATATCTTCCTCTTCTGAGATTGGTACTTGAAGAGAGCTGATGGGTCAGCGATGGTTGGAGGTTCAATGAAGCTTTTCATGATCAAAACTGGTTTATGTGTGAGATCCCTCCTTCTCCTTTCCATCTTTTTATTTTCCCACTCACACCAACACACACATTAATTTTGTATATTTGGTCAGGGAGATGTTGGAATTATTGATTTTCGAACGTGAAAAGATAAAAAAGTGTCCATGCTTTGATTATGCTTCCAGAGTTTAATCTTGAACATTAAATTGCAGCAATGATGCACTATTGGCGTATTGTGCTCAAGTTTGGACCATCAATTTCTCACGGTGCTTCTCCCATTCACGACTCTTTCCTTCCATTGAACAGGCATTTGCATGTCAATAATCTCTTCATTCTATTATGTTAGTATTGGTTTTAAATTTTAATTCTTATGATTTTCGTTTTCATTTGGACTTGATTGGTTCCAATAAGAAAAAAAAAATCGAATCTTGATTAAAAAAATTCTCTCTTCAGAATTGGATGCTACTAAGATCACCAAACGAAGCAGAATGAGATTTCCAGATTCCACACAATCACCAAATCAGTTCGTATCACCGATGTACTCCGGCGGCGACGCTGCCACATACTGACCGCCATTCTGGGCCGGCTCCGACCAGCACCAAATGTAGCAGCATCCCGACAATCTTGGTTAAATGTTCAGTTAGTGTATCACATCTTATGCTTTGATCTACGGATGATCATTTAATACATATTATTGTTTTTTTATTTTATTGTAGTTTTAGGTGAGGCGGACGGCTTTAAAATGACAAACGACTTATTTTACCTATGAGTTCTGTTGAAGAGTTGATTTTAATTTTAAAGTTAATGTAGTGTATAAAGAAATTTTAAAAATGATGAATAATTATCGATTGTTTAAATTCTTTATTGTGATAGAAATGTATCTTCCTATTCCATTATTTAATGTTTATACATTATATTATGTGATTTTTTCCAAATTTATTATGCTTCAATGTTGATTTATATAGATTTTTTATTCTCATATAACTAAAATCGTTGCTCATATTGTTCATTGTTAATATTAATTCTAATTTTATTTAATTTGTATTAAAAAATATACTCCCTCCGTCCCAAGGTATTAGACCAATTTTCCTTTTTGGGATGTCTCAACATATTAGACTCATTTCCTTTTTTAGCAAAAACCATCTATCTTATTTTATTCTCCACCTACTTTTTTCTCTCTTCTTTCCTCTACTTTTTCCCTCTCTCATACTTTACTCTCTCCAATTTAACTATTTAAATATCAATTCCTTAAATCATGTCCCCAAAAGAAGTGAGTCTAATACTCCGGGACGGAGGGAGTATTAATTTGTGCATAGCACAGGCGTGATACTAGTATAAATAAAAGTGAGGCAGGATTCATAAATAGTGAAGATGACGGTTAAGCATGCTCTTAATGATAATTTTAAAAGTATATATATATATATGGATGTATTAAGATGACAACCCTCTTTATTTTAACACCATACCACCATTTTAGGCCATTGGATCTGAAAATCGTGTGCTTGTCATCCTGCCACGTGTAAAAACACGGAGGGGTAAAATAGGAAATTTCTAATTTTACGTTACCAGATTGCAGTGTTGTTCATTAAATATTGCAGTCTTACCGCAGCAATATTGCAGTTTACCACAACTGCAATATCAAGACTGCAATATCTAATACTTGTACACTGCAAACCCGTGTTTTTTCATGAAACTTAATCCTAGGCGTCCATAAACGAGATCTAACGGACTATATTGGTGGTATGGTGTTATCCTATCTATGGTGGCACCCTAGTGCACCTATATATATATATATATATATATATATATATATATATATATATATAGGGATGTATTCAAATACTTTTCATATCTTTTGTCCTTTTTCCTTCTTAATCCTAGCCCCACGATTTTGTCATCTGACGGTTAGATTAATGCCACGTGTCATTTAATAATGCACATTTTCATTCTAATAATGCACAGCGGCTAATAATGCAACATTATAGACTAATAATGCACATTTTCATTCTAATAATGCACAGCGGCTAATAATGCAACATTATACACTAATAATGCATTGATCACAACCATCCAATTCAAGGATCCAAGGGTTGAGATTAAGAAGGAAATAGGACACTTAGGGTGCAAAGGAGCCTAACGCACCCCTAGATATATATATATATATATATATATATATATATATATATATAGGGTCTTGTTAGGTTGAGATTATTTACCTTAATTGAGAAATGAGATGCAATATGGGCCACTAATCCATAAGATTCATGTAATGTCAACAGATAACACATTATGTCAACAAGGGGGTATAATTGTAATTTCATTAATAAAAGGCAGAAAACATAAAATTATATTTCAAACCATTTTCTAAAATCTTCTCTAAAACTATCGCTAAAAACCTGCAAATCTTCATACAAATCTTCATAAAATCGAAGACCTTCAAAATCGAAGACCTGCAAATCTCGCTGAAAATCTGCTGATCTTCAAATTTCAATTCGTAGACCTTCAAAATCGAAGAGCAAAATTGAACAGTTTTGTGCAATGACGATAGAAAAGCAAAATCGAAGACAATCGGCTGAAGCAACGATTGTAGCTAAATCGGCTGAAGCAACGATCGAAGAGAATCGACATTCCAAATCGGCGGTGGTTGAAGCGACTTCTTCAGGTTGATGAATTTTCAAAATCGGCATTCAAAATCGTCGTTCATCCGAAAATTGAAGAATTTTTTAACAACAGACGACTAATTCGATGGAGTTTGGTTGAATCTGAAGTTTTTAGGTTGATTTTATCGACTTCGATTCTGTTTTTATGCTTTATTTGTTGATGCCCAGTCAAATTTGTTCCTAATCAGTTTTTTTTTTTTTTTTGCTTTTTCATTTTTAGGTTCGAGTACACTTCATAATCAAAGCCTAAGGTGTTATCTGATGGATTCTTCATCTTATTCAGAGTCGACGTCGATGAATGTTGAAGGTATTTTGGTTTGATTTTCATTATCATGACTTTTTTGTACTTTGTTGGTGAATTATACTCTGTTGACATAAATGCAGATTTGCTGACATTCTATGTTTATTGATATCATGTATACTCTCTGTTGCTATCATGATAATTTCTTGTTCACATAACTGCAAATCTGTTGATATTTGAATTGATGTGCATTCCTACTGACTTCTAATTTGTTTGTCATTCCAGTGGTAGACATGTTCTATTATATTACAGAGATTTTGTGTTGAACTAGGCTAAAGTTTTATTGAAAGCACGAAATGTGAATATTCTGTATTGAAATATTTATTGCAGAACTTCACAAGAAGGAGACATGTGAAGCTGTCACCATGATTGAAACACCACCTATGGTAATTGTTGGTGTCGTTGGGTATGTGAAGACTCCTCGTGGTCTTCGCTGCCTAAATACAGTTTGGGCTCAGCACTTGAGTGAGGAGGTAAAGAGAAGGTTCTACTAGAATTGGTGCAAGTCAAAGAAGAAGGCATTTTCCAAATACTCGAAGAAGCTGGAGACTAACGAGGGGAAGAAAGACACCCAGGCACAGCTGGAGAAATTGAAGAAATATTCTTGCGTCATTCGTGTCCTGGCTCACACTAAGGTATAAACTAATTTCCTTTATTTGAAATTTTATCACTAATTATTTTTTTCATCAAATTTGACTATAAGTTTAAAGTTTTCTATTGCTATTGTACATATAAGAAAAATGAAGGGATTGAAGCAAAAGAAGGCACACATGATGGAGATACAAGTGAATGGTGGGACTATAGCACAAAAGGTTGATTTTGCATATGCTTTCTTTGAGAAACAGGTCCCCATTGATGCTGTTTTCCAGATGGATGAGATGATTGACATTATTGGTGTCACAAAGGGTAAAGGGTATGAAGGTGTGGTTACACGTTGGGGAGTCACCCGGCTTCCTGGCAAGACCCACAGGGGACTTCGTAAGGTCGTATGTATTGGTGCATGGCATCCTGCTAGAGTTTCCTTCACTGTTGCTAGGGCTGGACATAATGGATACCAACATCGAACTGAACTGAACAAGAAGATCTATAAGCTTGGCAAGGTTGGGAAAGAAGAACACACATCCTCTACTGAGTTTGACAGGTTCCAACACTAGCATCTTTGCAATTTGCATTATATATACTTCCATCTGTCAATTCTTTCCATTGAAATTGATCATATCAGTTTAAACAAATAACGATTTGTTAGTTTGTGAATGAACATATCCAAGTACAATCTAATGTATGGAAATACTATGTTTTTCTCATTTATCTAATGACTTGTATGTTGATTGATTGCAGGACTGAGAAAGATATTACACCAATAGGTGGATTCCCTCACTATGGTGAAGTAAAGGATGATTACTTGATGATCAAATGCGGGTGTGTGGGTCCTAAGAAAAGTGTTGTAACTCTTCGTCAATCTCTCCTCAAACAGACATCTCGTGTTGCCCTCGAGGAGATTAAGCTGAAGTTTGTGGATACCTCATCCAAGTTTGGACATGGATGTTTCCAGACCACTGAGGAGAAGCTGAAGTATTATGGTCGGGTCAAGGCATAAATTATTTACTGAAAAGTAATTACATTAGTTGGCATCTAATGGTCGGCTCATTTTTGCACTAGTCTTGGAAAGCTTAGTTTTTTCTCAACTTGTTTTTCGTGATAATTTGTGGGAGTTACATTGTTGTATTGAGTTGTAATCTTCTGATTGATTTTTCATTCTTTCCAATTGTTTTTTTAACCCAATTGTCTCGTAGATTTTTCAACTTTGCATGTTGTGGCACATGACATAAAGAAATAAGGCAGCAGGAATGAGTCAAGTTGGGCTGGAAGCAAATGTCATTGAATCATATCAACTTTACATAAGAATACAAAATTTTCAAATATCAAATTATTACAAAATAGTCAAAAGCCCCTGCTGTTGTGTTTGTGGGTGGAGGAAGGGGTTATGAATAGGGTTGAGAGTCCATGGTAGGGTTGCAGATTCACTGGAGAAGCTAATGGCTTGTATGTGCAGTTGACATGACTTGTATGTGCAGTTGATACGATATGGCTTGTACGTGTAGTTGACATGGCTTGTACGTGTAGTTGACATGGTTTGAAAGTGTAGTTGACATGGCTTATAATTATTGTTGACATGGCTTGTACATGTAGTTGACATGGCTTGAAAGTGCAGTCGACATGACTTATAATTGTTGACATGGCTTGTGCGTGTAGTTGATATGGCTTGTACGTGTAGTTGATATGACTTGTACGTCTAGCTGACATATTATATACCATAGTTGACATGACTTGTATGTGGAGTTGAGACGATATGTACTATAGTTGACATGACTTATATGTGCAGTTGACATGATATGGCTTGTACGTGTAGTTGACATGGCTTGTATATGTAGTTGACATGACTTATAATTGTTGTTGACATGGCTTGTACGTGTAGTTGACATAGTTTGAAAGTGTAGTTGACATGACTTGTATTAAAATAACACTTATAATTCACATTTTAATACGGAGAATATCAAATGTCAACAACTCGTATTAAAATGTCAACAACTAAAAAATAAAACTTATAATTTACATATCAATACCGAGAATATTAAATGTCAACAACTCGTATTAAAATATCAACAACTAAAAAATAACACTTATAATCCACATTTTAATACCGAGAATATCAAATGTCAACAGCTCGTATTAAAATGTCAACAACTAAAATATAACACTTATAAATAGCCAGAATATAAAATATCAACCGCTTGTATTAAAATGTCAACAACTAAAAAATAACAGTTATAAATAGCCAGAATATCAAATGTCAACAGCTCGTATTAAAATGTCAACAACTAAAAACTAACACTTATAATTTCATATCAATAGCCAGAATATCAAATGTCAACAACTTTATTAAAATGTCAACAACTAACAAATAACACTTATAACATATCAATAGTCAGAATATCAAATGTCAACAGCTCGTATTAAAATATCAACAACTAAAAAATAACACTTATAATTACATATCAATAGCCAGAATATCAAATGTCAACAACTCTATTAAAATGTCAACAACTAACAAATAGCACTTATAATTCACATATCAATAGCCAGAATATTAAATGTTAACAACTAAAAAATAACACTTATAATTCACATATCAATAGCCAGAATATCAAATATCAACATCTCGTATTAAAATGTCAACAACTAAAAAATAACACTTATAATTCACATATCAATAGGCAGAATATCAAATGTCAACAACTCTTATTAAAATGTCAACAACTAAATAACACTTATAATTCATATATCACTAGCCAGAATATCAAATGTCAATAATTTATAGCAAAATGTCAACAGCTTTCACCGACGACGACTTCTATTGGCGTGCAATCAAGAAACTGCAATTAGAGTTGAAAGACTAAACAAAACTGAACAATGTTTGTATAAAATAAACCTTGTTTGGCTACCAACAATGGTCAGTAAAGCACCACTAATTCACAAACAGAATCATCATCTACTCTACCCATACCCTCAGAATCTGTAGCTTGTTCGAAAACGCAATCGCCACCCAATCTGGCTGCGAAGACGACCACTGCAGCTGCTCAATCTCTGCCTCGGCAGTGTACGCCACAATCGGGACCAATCCGTCCTCCACCGGCTGCCCCATCGACAAGAGGTCCCAAATCAAAGCCTGCGAATCATCTCCCACCGTGCAAATGTGGCACCTGATGCCGCTGCAGCTCCACCACCAGCAGCGTTGGGATGATTCGAATTGAACCGAATATGAAGTGTACTCCTATTTCTCCTACGAATTGAACCTTCACCCATAGGCAAACGCAACAAGATTTCTCGAAATCTGAACAACTACATAAAAAATTCAATTCAGCCAAACAAAAATTAATAAACAAAAAAGAAATTTGCAGAAAGATCAAAGCAACAACAACTGGTATATCCAAACGAATAAAGAAGCCTCAGATCTAGGAAATTTATGCAGAAACAAAACCTCTCTTTACTATAGAAGTATTCAATTGAAAACATAGGATACCTTGAACACTCAAAATCAGTGAGACAAGTCTGAAATTGAGAACAACTGTTGCTGATGAAATTGAGATATAGTTAGAAGGATTAAGTTGCTTCTAATCATGAAGATCATCAACACCACATTATCATCATGGTAATTGATTGAATTAAACAATTAATTAAACTCCTAATTCATCGATTTGAGATTCAATTTACCACAAGAGTTATTCCTCGCTAGATCGGAGATGACAACAGCACGATCGAGTGGGCGATGGTGGAGCTCCTCCGCCACCCGGTGGCGAAGGACGAGCTCCGCCGCGTCGTCGGAGAAGGAAACGGATTCGAGGAAGCGCGGATCGACGATTTGTCGTACCTGCAGGCGGTGGTGAAGGAGACGTTGCGGCGGAGAAGGAGCCAGCCTCGGTTTCATCGTCGGAAGAATCGGTCAGGCCAGAGCAGGTGAAGAAGCGGCCGATTGCGTACAGATAGGCGGAGAAGAAGCGAAGATTATATTTTCATGAATTGACGAAAAGGAGAAACTGAGAGATGAAGACGAGGCTGGTGAACGAGAGCAGTGTTTGACGGCGATCAGCAGCAGCGATATGGCGGCGGCAATCGCCATTGTCGTCGGCGAAATTGGAGGGATGAAGATGAAGATGGAGGGCGATTGGTGGTAGCGATTTGGAAAAAAATGAATTTTGAGAAGAGGAGAGATGGATGTGAATTACCATTATGCCCTTTCATATTAAATTAATCTAAAAATATTTATTGTGTGGCAAAATCTGGACCACTCATTTAATAAAAATGAGTGGCTGATATTGCATCTCATTTCTCAATTAGCCTAAATAATCTCAATTGATCACAATCCTATATATATATATATATATATATATATATATATAGGGGTGCATTATAATGATAACCCCAATTTGTGTGATAACCCTATAACTAAATCTCCACCACACATTTTTAAAATATGTGGTCTAGATTTAATCTAACAAAACTATCATTTTATCAAATAAAAATATCATTTTCGGATATATTAAGGGCAAAATTGTCATTTCGTTCTAAAATTTGGTGGGAAAGAAGGAAACTTGACTCAAACGCTCCATTCAATTTCTCTCACACTCAAACCCTGCATTCAATTTCTCTCACAAACAAACCCTCTGAATCGCGTTTCAAAGCCTTCGAATCGAAGGAAAAATCATCCGATTCTGGAATATGTCGAAGGAAAACGCTCAAGCATCATCGAAGAAAGTTTGGATGAAGTTTATTACTTATTTCACTTTTGATTTTGCTCGATTTATCATTTTGCTGGAGATTTTCTCGATTTTTTTTAGATTCTGTAGTTTTTTAGTGTAGATATTTCTTATATTTATACAATATCGTTCATGCATAACAATATTGAGAACAATCTATATATTTAGATTTACATTTTGCTGTGTATTCTGTTGGTGTGTGTTTTTCTGTGTTTTTGTGTGTGTTTTGCTTTCTTTATGTGTGTTTTGCTGTGTGTGTTGCTATGTGTTTGCATGATCTGTTTAAATGTAGAAATTGTGCTTTTGCTTGATAAAATGATACTTTGGGTGCATAAAATGATAGTTTCTGAAAATGATAAAATGATACTTTGTGAATAGTGTTTTGTTCTACTTAAGTGACAAGTTATGCCCTCTCTGCTTTTTTGAACTCATTGAAATTTAGAAAATGATAGTTTCAGAAGATAAAATGATAATTGCCCTTGATAAAATGAT
>NC_062970.1:10303528-10401977 GCF_023119035.1 Salvia hispanica | reverse complement strand
ATCAACCAATGCTTTGAGAATGTCAACACGAGCTTAAGAGTTAACCCATGCTTATATCGACATTCTACATGTATTATATGACATAGTTTATATAGATGTTGACATTTCGCTTACAAAAAATTAAAAAATTTTTTCAATTTTTTTCAAATTTTGACGCCGGAACATATGCATATATGATATCTTGAATCCTTATAAAATTATCTTTAGTTTGATATATGTTATATGAATTTAAAGTTTTGGGATTTTTTTTAAAAGTTAGTTATAACTAAACATGTAGTTAATTGACATTAATACCCCTATTGATATTTTAGGGAAATTTAAATTTTATACTTTTTTGACATTTTTTGTTGATCGATTATTTCTTATTGATGATCTGGCCCTTAATTTGAATATCTAAGGCTATTTTTTAAATGAGTACAGATGAAGAGAATATAACACTCCTCTCCGTAAAAGATAAATATAGATATAACTATTTCTCATGTCTCAAAAAAGAAAAAAGAAATACTCCTCATTCCGAAGACGATATTTCTTTGGGTCGCCTCAATTTAGCGGTCGTTTTTGTTTTTGGCAAAAATTGTATTACTATTTCTATTCTATTTTTTCTTTCTCTTTTGCTTTATTTTTTACTCATTTTTTAATTTCCGCACCGAAAAAAATAATATCTTAACTAAGAGGGAGGCGGAGGAGTATAACATTTTCTCCATCACACAACCTCAGACACATACATTTAATTGTTTCTTCAAAACTTTTATCATATTCAGAGCATTACAAATAATGATTGATTGATCTTACAAAGCTACATGTATTTAGAAACATTCTACTATTTTCTATCTTTCAAACGTTTCCGGAAGTAGAAACTTTAACATACACATTGGTAATTGATATTCACTCTATTAGAAGTCGTATATAACAACAACACAATGGATGAAGACCAATATATAGGAGTTAAAATTAACGATTATTTGAATCAATATTCATCGTGTAGCTCTGTAATTCTATATAATGACTATGTTGTTATTTGTATAAGGATATACATATATTTTATTCATTTGATAATAAAGAAGAAGTACAAATAATTTGTTGAAATGAAAAAACTAAAAAGAAAATATCATATACAAAATATTTTATTCATTTGATAATAAAGAAGAAGTACAAATAATTTGTTGAAATGAAAAAACTAAAAAGAAAATATCATATACTCCATACTGGAATTATTATAAGAAAATAAATGAAATGTTAAATTAAAGTATTTAATGAACTGAGATTGTTTTAGACAACACACTATGCATGCAAATACACAACCACAAAACTAACTTGACCTAATTAGTTGGTATTTTGGTGATGATATGTTACATGGTTACGATGAAATTAAAGATGACCCACCATGTGGGGAACAATAAAGTGGATATCTGTGTAATGCTATTATAGCGTGTAGATCCAATCTTTTAATTATATGTCACACTCACTTATATTTATTCGCAGTGGCTATAATTTAATGTTTAAGAGTAATTATTTATCTGTATGTTAAAAAAAATAAGAATAACAGTTTTTTATTATTTCAAAATGACTCTGAATCTCTAATTTATCAATTTATTAATTTAGTGTAAATGTTTTACTAATTAAGACGCATTTCATTGTCTAACTTTATAAATACTCATTATTTTTTTCTTTGATTCTAACTTTGTTTTGTATGCTAAGGGATGTACAATCTCATTTCTTAAATAATTTAAATACTACAGTATTTATTGATTACAATTACTTTTTATCACGTTCTTTATTCAAGAAATATCACACACAATATGGTAGTATTCATTCACTTAATTATTTATGTTTTCCAATTTTTATTTCTTTAAAATTGAAAATGCAATTGATTTAAATACGCAACTAACTAAAAATTAATTTAATAAAATTACCAAAAATTACATAGTTAACAAAAAGAAAATAACATAATTATAAATTACATAATTAAATTTCTAAAAATTAAAATTATGTAGTTCAAATCCTTTTTTTTTCTGAGGCCCCTAAAACATGAATTTCCTACGGTTTAGAAATTACCGATTTGATTCTCCAATGAATCGAAGATTGCTTGCGCCTTCTCTCGTGAATATCTTCGTACTCAACCAACGATCTTCTAATTTGTTTTCTCGAACTCAAATAATGACCTTTATGTGGACAAAGCTTGTCGGAATCGAAACGCCTGGCTAGAAAGAAGATTGAACTACGCTTCTTGAAGAACTAAATTTCGCCAATCCCCGGGAGAGAGGGGCACAAAATTTTTGTGATAAAATTAGATCTAAATCTTCTTTCTAATTTCATTTTATAAGGTTTATAATGAGTCAAAATAGGAATCCATAGAGGTTGGGCTTGAGCCAAACTTGTAGGTTTTTTACCAATTAAATTGAGCCCCAAGTTAATATAAGGTTAACAATAATATTATCAGCCAATATAATAAAATGATATTGATCTCATTCAATCTCAAATTACGAATAATCCGGCTTTACCTCTTTAATTTATTATTCTCGTTTCGATATAAATATTCGTTAATTATTTTAATTATGCTATATTTCTTTAATCAATTAACATCTGTTTCTAAGAGTTGTCGAGTTCAAAATCTTTATTTATGATTCGGAATAAATTCCAACCTATGAGTTTCTAAGTAATAAAGTTTTTTCGAATATCTCTTGAGGATATTATCAAATTGGACTCACTCAGACACGATGCACCGTGCAATAACAACACTAACGTGCTAGACAATGATCACCACCACCAACATTTGATAAATAAAGTAGTGCATAACCAAAATCGTATGCTCAATGTTATGTCAACAGTGTTATGCATGCCGATACGAGCCGGTGTTCAGCGATGGCTTCCAGATCATCGTCGGGTGGCTGCCCTTGTAGCCACTAGTAAATTGACCTCTCCACTCCATTAGCAATTCTTCCACCCCGGTGCAGACACGATGCTTCCTAGCTTTCCCGTGGAAGCCATGCACCGTCTCGTGCATCCTCAGAGCTCTTGAAATCATCGACGGGCGCGCAAATATGTGTCGTCAAAAGCCTCCACAACTCCCCTATACAAATTCTTCGGACATTCGCGACAAGTTGTCTCACCGACGTGAAGGTACTCGCGAACATATCCGCTATGGTGCCGTAGGCCATCTGTCTGGACGCAACCGTGCACTTCGCGAACGGCGTAAGTCCGGGTCCTGCGATACCGTCTTCCCTATCCCGGGAAGTATTCATCACGTTCTTCCAACGTCCGAAAAATGCGGAGAAACATATCCTACCGCATTCTAAAAAGGCGGTGAAAACCGTCGGGCCCCACCGTGGTTGCTAGCAAAATAGTCTGCGACCAGGACGTGCGTGAGCTACGTCGTGCTCGCAGGGACATTCGTCCGAGTGACCGCGCCGCCGTTCACGCTCACGCTCCATTTGTGCCAAGCATTCCGACTGATTTATTTTAAACACGAGAATTACCCGCAAGTGTACGGCTAGTGTAGAATAAACAAGAGAGTATCGTATCCACGGAGACAAATGTGCAACTCAAGTACCACGAACCGATTTTGACTACTATCTAGAAAATTCGAAAGGTTGGTTTTGATTTTGAAAAACAATTAAACATAAACAAGACAAAAGCACGCAACAAAAGACGAGTTTCAAGTAAGAGAATGAGGTAGAGTCTTGGATCCAACTACAACGGACACGATGTGAACAACTCAACAACTTCGATTACCCATTTGGAGTCTCTAGGATTACTAGGAAAGCGCTAGTCTAGACTAAGCCCCTCTCGAGTGCACTTAACTGTTGATAAACTCGTAGTTTAACAAGTGTTTTTGGATGGTGACGGTCATAATTGAATGTTTATGTCACATTACTGAGTTTATCTATGATCCCTTACTTTAGTGTTTTGATGAGTTTGTCGAGTTTTTGTAGTCACAATGGTGGAAACGGGCGAAGGGCCCCAAAACCAAACGCCCGGCCTTCTGCGATGAAACGCCCGGCCCCTGCGATGAAACGCCCGACCTCCGGTTTTGTGCCCTTTTCGCCCGTTTCCACCTCGTTGTGACTACAAAAACTCGACAAACTCATCAAAATACTAAAGTAAGGGATCATAGATGAAAACTCAAGTAATGTGACATAAAACATTCAATTATGCACTTTCAACCATCCAAAACACTTGCTAAACTACGAGTTTATCAACTCCCCAAACTTAAACACTTGTTTGTCCTCGAAAAGAAGAAAACAAAGAAAAATAAACTCTTGCAAGTGTGTTGGATTTTCATCATTGCCTCGAAAAGAAAACAAGTCATCATGCATCATTAACTTCGCAAACAAGTAGAACCATATCGAACATTGCTTCAAGCTACTAACACGTATTCCACCTTGTCAATTACCCCCACCGGATGTATATAGTGTAATTTTTTTCAATATGCTCTCACGCTCAAAGTGTATGGGTAAAGTATGTAACTCTCAAGTCAATCAAAATGTATAGTTTACCATGGCTTGCTCGAAGTCTAGACTCTCCTGCTATGTTGTGACTATAGATTTAGGATCCGAAAGGTCTTTTCTTAAGGTTGTAATGTAAGGCTTTTGGTTAGGTGAGGAACATTTGACCAAAGTGACTTATAACCCCAAAGATGAAACTACAACTACTCGCTCTTGTGTATTATAACTCCCAAGAGATTAGGCTTCGCCTAAACTCTTCTCAACTTCCCAATCCTCATATTTTTTTTAGCAACTCTTATTCAATCTCAACTCAACCTCCTTATTCAATCGAACCCATACTTTTCCCTTTTCTTTCTTACTTGCTTTCTTTCTTTCTCTTTTTTTTTTTTTTTTTTTAATTTTTACATGCTTTGCATGTCTTTTATTTCATTTCATTTTTTTTTCGATCCTTTCTTGCTATAACAAAATCCTTTTCCCAAAAATTTCTTTTCCTATGACCCAACAAAGATTCAACCCACATTTTTGGCTATCAAAGAAAAAGGCTTAAACTCAAAATAGGCTAACA
Source organism: Salvia hispanica (assembly GCF_023119035.1). Taxonomy (NCBI): domain Eukaryota; kingdom Viridiplantae; phylum Streptophyta; class Magnoliopsida; order Lamiales; family Lamiaceae; genus Salvia; species Salvia hispanica. The sequence goes on along the minus strand of NC_062970.1, from coordinate 10,396,967 downwards.
AAGGATTATGATTCACAATTTGGTTCCGGTTAAGATAAGGTTCCAAAGGAGGCCTAACGTCCTCTCCTATCACTATAACCACTTGCGATTCAAACGGATCGCGAGCAAGTTCTAGAAACATATAACATAGTTGATGAAAAATCACACATATTTTTTTAGAATAGGAGATGGTCTCAATCCTCACAAGGTAACTTTTGGCAATAGACAAGACAACGAGCAATTCACTTTAGGCAAATCACAAATAGGAAACACAAGTCACTTAGCTAAATCAACAAGTTTTCACAAACATTTTAACCATAATCATCATAGGCAACTCATCCAACAAACATGCTTAGTTTATCTTGCCAACTCACCCATTTCCCATTTAAATTTCACCCAAGGAAAGCCCCCACCAACAAAAACACACAAAAGCTGGGACACCAAAAAGAAGAAAATCAAAAAACCGTCCTACTATCACCACATAAATCCATCATATCAAATTGGGGAAATGCCAAATCACTCAAGTGATGCATTTTTTATTTGCACCATAAATACCCGTATACGAGTGGTAAAAAGAAAAAAAAAAAGGGTTTAAAGCCCGGTATCGAACAGGGGGGGGAAGGGATGTACAAAAAGGTCTATCTTCTACTGAACCCAAATTCGGCTGAGAAACAAGAATTTTTTTGTAACTTTTTGAAAAAAAGAAATATTAAAAACAAAAAACAACTAAGAACAAACAAATAAAGGAGAGAAAAGTATGAGAAAAGGAAAATTTCCGAGGGGCTTTTTCACTTTTATGGTTATAAAAATTTCCCAAAACCAAATACCCAAAAGACGCTTAATATTTTAAAAGGGACGAGTCACCAAAACCTTATGCTCATGCGAACAAACTTTGGGGAACAAAATTGGGTTGTCAATCCTAACACGTAACCCCAAAAAGTCCTAAGACCCTTGAAAAGTCCTCACTCTCACTCAATAAAAACCTTTTTAAAAAGCTAACCAAAAGGTTCTTTTGGATCTAACTGCTAGAACCCCACAGTTAAATGAAGAAACAGAAATCATACAAAATTTTTTATTTCCAATTATGAAGCATCATGATTAATTTGGGGAAAAAACCAAAGGGAAAAAAAAAAAGGGATTTTAAATAGAAAACGGAATTGTATAACCAAAGTTGTTACTAACACATCCCTGAACCCCATAAAGTTTAGTTACAAATGACCAATAAACAAAAAACATAGATTAAAGGGGGAAAGCAATTTGAACATAAAACTAAAGCAAAAAAAAACCCGTAGGTTGAATCCTTGTCTTTCTTGATGTTTTTTAAAATCCTTTTCAACCCCTTGCACAATTGAAGTACTCAAAATTTTTGATCTTTTGGAAGGGGTGTTCTTTTGCGGTTGCCGGAAAACTCAATGTGATTAAGCATCAAAAGTCCGAAAGGTCTTTCTTTTCGGTTGTAACGTAGGCTCTTTGGTAGGTGAGGAATATTTGGCTAAAAAGTGACTCAAATATAAAAATATCCCAAGTAGAGTTAAGATGACTCCACTTTTCTAAAACTTAAGGCACTTCTAACACTTTATTTTTCTCCTTCAACTTACTTTCAATCCTTCGTTTTTTTTTTTTTCACAACCTTTCACACATATTTTTTTTTTTCTTTGTCTTTCTCTTTCTTTTTTCTTTCTTACACATCCTTTCTCTTTTTTTCTAAGATCAAGCACATATTTGGAATTTTTCTCAATTTCGCAACTTGTACTTTCTTAATATTAAGCACACTACTTTTTATACTTTCCTCCTTATCTCTCCAATTCCTTTACAAAAGAAGATAACAAAAACTATACTAACCCAAGGAATTGTCCCCCCATTTATTTTGGCTTCCAAAGAAAAGGCTTAAAGGCTCAAAATTGGCTCCAAAGGAAAAAATTGAGAGGGTCGAAAATTTTGGATATAAAAGTAGCTAAGAAAAGACGGCCTAACATCCTCCTAAATCAACTTAAACACTATGTAAACTTAGGCAGACTAGGAGCAAGTTCTAGAAACATATACATGCATACAGATAAATCACACAAGAAAGAATTTAAGGCTCAAATCTCACAAGGTAGAAGCACGATTCAAGGCGAACAAGCAATTCACTAATTATGCACCTTTTCACCCAACCATCATATCAAAACGTTAAGCCACACTTAAACATAGATGGAATATAATATCATTGGCAACTCGGTCTAATGTGTCCCTAAGCATGCGTGTTTCTAAGTTCTTCATGTTATGTTCATGACATGGATTCAAGAAAACATTTTTAGAACACAAAAATCTCCTACGGGTTTTTGGAAAATTAAAGCAAAAACAAACAAAAAACAAAAAGAAAACCCTAAACTCACGGTCCACCACTTCATCCCCCCAAACTTATTTACAACAAAGTGTAAAATAAGTTTGTAGATTTCCAGACTATGCGTTTTTACTCCCCTTTTCGGCTCAAATATGCACATTTCTCACAAAACACGTCAAAATACCAAAATGTATAGAATATGCAAATAATGGACATGTAGAGTGATTTTGATAACAAAAACGGACCAAATAATGGCCTTAAAACAGTGCAAAATCCGGGCGTATCAACTCCCCCAAACTTACATTTTTGTTTGTCCTCGAACAAAACACTAAAGACACAAGAATAGACGCACGGAATGCACAAAGACTAGACGTCATAATTGCCTCAAAAGATGAAAGAATAGATTAAGCATGGATTAACACAATCAAATCAAGCAAGGCTTAATAGTGCACTTTCATTACTAACTCGTGGAACACCTTGAATTCAAGCACTCACATGTGGCAAACTTCCAAAGATGGGAAGTGTTCTTTCTCTCACTCTCAAAGTGTATAAAGGTAAAGTGTAAATCACTCAAATCATGCATCATGCAAAGTTTACCATAGGCTTGCTCAAAGTCTAATCCCTCCTCTACTCAATGTGATTAAGCATCAAAAGTCCGAAAGGTCTTTCTTTTCGGTTGTAACGTAGGCTCTTTGGTAGGTGAGGAATATTTGGCTAAAAAGTGACTCAAATATAAAAATATCCCAAGTAGAGTTAAGATGACTCCACTTTTCTAAAACTTAAGGCACTTCTAACACTTTATTTTTCTCCTTCAACTTACTTTCAATCCTTCGTTTTTTTTTTTTTTTTTTTTTTTTTTTTTTTCACAACCTTTCACACATATTTTTTTTTTCTTTGTCTTTCTCTTTCTTTTTTCTTTCTTACACATCCTTTCTCTTTTTTTCTAAGATCAAGCACATATTTGGAATTTTTCTCAATTTCGCAACTTGTACTTTCTTAATATTAAGCACACTACTTTTTATACTTTCCTCCTTATCTCTCCAATTCCTTTACAAAAGAAGATAACAAAAACTATACTAACCCAAGGAATTGTCCCCCCATTTATTTTGGCTTCCAAAGAAAAGGCTTAAAGGCTCAAAATTGGCTCCAAAGGAAAAAATTGAGAGGGTCGAAAATTTTGGATATAAAAGTAGCTAAGAAAAGACGGCCTAACATCCTCCTAAATCAACTTAAACACTATGTAAACTTAGGCAGACTAGGAGCAAGTTCTAGAAACATATACATGCATACAGATAAATCACACAAGAAAGAATTTAAGGCTCAAATCTCACAAGGTAGAAGCACGATTCAAGGCGAACAAGCAATTCACTAATTATGCACCTTTTCACCCAACCATCATATCAAAACGTTAAGCCACACTTAAACATAGATGGAATATAATATCATTGGCAACTCGGTCTAATGTGTCCCTAAGCATGCGTGTTTCTAAGTTCTTCATGTTATGTTCATGACATGGATTCAAGAAAACATTTTTAGAACACAAAAATCTCCTACGGGTTTTTGGAAAATTAAAGCAAAAACAAACAAAAAACAAAAAGAAAACCCTAAACTCACGGTCCACCACTTCATCCCCCCAAACTTATTTACAACAAAGTGTAAAATAAGTTTGTAGAGTCGGTAGGGACGTGAGTAAACTACTGAAAACAAAAACGTACCCTGAAAAATTTCGCGTAGAGGTTGAGCGGGGCGAAATTTCGAAGAATTTCGAAAAATCGCGCTGGAAAAATGTGCCCAGGTGGCGGTCCGCCACATAGCTTTGACCGCCGGGCGCCGGCGGTCGCCGTACAACTTCGCGGCGGTCGCTGGTCGCCGTCTGACTCCAGATTTCCAGACTATGCGTTTTTACTCCCCTTTTCGGCTCAAATATGCACATTTCTCACAAAACACGTCAAAATACCAAAATGTATAGAATATGCAAATAATGGACATGTAGAGTGATTTTGATAACAAAAACGGACCAAATAATGGCCTTAAAACAGTGCAAAATCCGGGCGTATCATCAAGTCGCCACAAATTACATCACGGGGAACAAGAATTAGGGAGAGGGTAAAGAGAAAAAGGCTCAATTCCACTAGACACCCCCCAAACTTATTCCAAGCCAAGGCAAGGATAAGTTTGAAAGAATGTGGAATTGGGGCGGACCTCTACTGATTCGGCGGGTGATGAGGAGGTCTCCAGGCGGCCATGAAATCCTGCTGCTGCTACACAAAAGTGGCCCATCTTTCATCGTACTGGGCGTAGAAGTTCCCAAACTGGGCATTGATGTTCGCCCACTGCTCGTTGCTCTGTTGGTGCCACTGAGCCCATTGAGCGTCATTGTTCCCTTGCAGCTGCTGCACAGTCAGCTCCACGTTGTCCAGCCTGTTGTTGATGGCATCAACTTCCTCCTCAATCCTCACCCCACGGTTCCTCCGTCGTGAGGTGCTTGGCTCAGCCCCATCTCCTCCTCTTTTTTGGGTCGGTGCTTCTTCATGCTCCTCGTCCTCTTCTTCTTCATCTCCATCTGCTCCTTCATCACCGCTTGGCCCCGGGCTCGCCACATATCCGGGTGGGTTCCCTGATGTGATTTGGTGGTGGGCTGGACTGTTCATCATCCAGTTCTCCCTTTGCTCCGGTCCGTGGACATGAGTGGTTCTCTTTAAGAACGTATATCCAACACCGGACTCGACGACTCTCCAACGTCGGCTATCATGCCATTCAGTGGCACCTCCAGATGGAGGGCAATGGCGGCCACCACCACACCAACACACAGTGTCCCGTTCTTCTTCTTCGCGGTCCGTTCTAGATGTTTAATCATAAAGTGGCCCAGGTTCAGAGCTGGTTGTCTATACAAGATCTGCCACAGCAGAAACAACTCATCTCTAGTGATGCTCCCATGCTCTACTCGGGCGAAGGGAAAGCAGACGCATGCCTTCTGGAGGATGCGTAAGACAGGGTTCCGGATGGAAGAGCTCTTTGCCTTGTTGGCAGAAAACTTCCTTTCGCCCGTGATCTCCTGCCAGAACTTATCTGTACTGTGGCTGAACTCATAGGGCATCTTGGACACTACCCCCGTAATTCCAAATATCTCATTGAACAATGCTAACGACATATTGTGTACGGTATTCCGCAGCTGAAACATGATGGACTCGATTGCGTGCCAAGTCTGGTTCATCGTCAGCGTCGAAAGGAACTTTAGAGAGTTGCCTCGAATGATGGAACTTGGACTAATGAGAGGAGCAAGGTGCACAGAATAGCTTCTGCCTCAGAAGTCAGTCCCGACAGCAGCTTGGCGAATCAATTGGAGCTCATCCACAAGAAGCTGGATCTTATAGGAGTGGGATCATCGGTGCAAGATAACCTAGAAGGTGTAGAAGATGTCAACTACATACACCAAGGGGGCAACAAATACTATAACAACTCCCGCCCCAATCCAGGGGGTGGAGGTTTCAACCACTGTGGGAATAAGCCACATCCCAATCTCTCCTATGGGAATCCCAACAATGCCTTGCAGCCACCTCCGGGGTTTACAGTGTCTCAAGGAATGATCAATGAGTTGCAGAAGAGGAGTTCAGAGGACATACTGAATGCCTTCATGACCCAGTCGTAGAAGAATATGGAGCATTCAAACAAGAGGCTCGAGAAGGTAGAGAATGATGTGCACAGCATGGCGACACATATGTAGTACGATCCTGCAAAGGAAGCTCCCAGCCAAGATGGAGGATCCGGGAAGCTTTACTATTGAGTGCACTATCGGAGACTATTTTGTGGAGAATGCCTTATGCGACCTTGGGGCAAACATTAACCTCATGCCCTTGTCCTTCTATAACAAGATGAAGATTAGCCAGATGAAACCCATATCCATCACGTTGCAGATGGCTGACAGATCGGTGTCCCATCCAGTGGGTGTTGTGGAGGACATTTTGGTGAGAGTGAATGAGTTCGTCTTCCCAGCTGACTTCGTGATATTGGACATGGAGGAAGACAAGAAGGTGCCTCTCATTCTAGGAAGACCTTTCCTAGCCACAGGGAAGGCCTTGATCGATGTTGACAATGGAAAGCTCACTTTTCGCTTCAATGGAGAGAGTGTGACTTTCTCCATCTATGAAGCCTTGAAGAGGCACGATGTGGAACCTGGAGGAAGCCTACAGCACTGCAATGTATTGACTATAGTGGACGAGTGTGTCAGAAAGATGACCTACACCAACTCACAAGAAGATCAATTAGAGGGGTGTATCGTTAACTCTATTCATTCTTCTCATATTATTGATATTATGGACGCTAATCATGAGTTAATTGAGTTTGTAGGTGCTCTAGATTCAGCGAATGAGATCCCCAGATCACACCGTCAACAATTCCTACCTCTTAGGAATGAAGAAGACGGCAATGATGAAGAAAAGAACAAGAAAGTGGAACTGAAGCCTTTTCCATCACATTTGCAGTACGCATTCTTAGGAGAAGATGACACCCTGCCGGTAATTGTATCATCATCTCTCTCTGCTTCTGAATTGGATAAATTGTTGAGAGTCCTTAGCAAATTCAAGGGAGCAATAGGGTGGTCAATCTCGGACTTGAAGGGAATAAGTCCATCATTGTGTATGCATAGGATCCATTTATAGGATCACCATAAACCTAAGGCCCAAAACCAAAGGCGGCTTAATCCTATTATGCAAAATGTGGTAAGGAAGGAGGTGATAAAATTGTTAGATGACGACATCATATACGCCATTTCTGATAGTGAGTGGGTGAGCCCCACCAAAGTAGCAGCCAAGAAGGGAGGTACGACTGTAGTAAAGGGAGAGAACGATGAGTTGATAGCCACTAGGACGGTCACTGGGTGGAGAGTGTGTATTTATTACCGTGCCTTAAACGCTGCAACTAGGAAAGACCATTTCCCACTACCCTTCATTGACCAAATGTTAGATAGGTTGGCTGGGCATGAGTTCTACTGTTTCTTAGATGGTACTCGGGGTATAACCAAATCCATATAGCACCCGAAGACCAACATAAGTCAGCCTTTATCTGTCCTTATGGTGTCTATGCCTATAGGAGAATGTCTTTTGGTTTGTGTAATGCTCCCGCCACGTTTCAAAGATGCATGATGTCCATATTCCATGACTTGATTGAAAACATTATGGAAGTGTTTATGGATGACTTTTCTGTATTTGGTGATTCGTTTGATAACTGCCTTGACAATTTATCTCAAGTGTTGCAGCGATGTGAGGAGACTAACCTCGTGCTCAATTGGGAGAAATGCCATTTTATGGTTAGGGATGGCATTGTGCTTGGGCACAAAATTTTTGCAAGTGGCTTGGAGGTCGATAGAGCCAAAATCGTTGCAATTGAGCAGCTGCCTCCACCCACAAATGAGAAGGCAGTAAGAAGCTTCTTGGGGCATGCCGGCTTCTATAGGAGATTTATCAGGGAATCTCAAGAATTGCTAAACCTCTTTGCAATTTGTTAGCTAAGGATGTGAAATTTAACTTTTCCCCTGATTGTTTGCAGGCTTTTGAGAAGCTGAAGGAGGCATTGGTGAGCGCTCCTATCCTTATCTCGCCGGATTGGTCTCAACCTTTCGAGATCATGTGCGATGCGAGCGACGTGGCGGTAGGCTCGGCTTTGGGACAAAAGAGGGATAAGATATTCCGGGTGATCTACTATGCAAGTCGAACTTTGGACCCTGCCCAAGTCAACTACACTACCACCGAGAAGGAGATGCTAGCAGTGGTCTACTCCTTTGATAAGTTCCGCCCCTATCTCATCTGAGCCAAGACCATCGTTTTCACTGATCATGCCGCAATCCGACACCTCTTTGCAAAGCAAGACGCGATGCCAAGGCTTATTAGGTGGATCTTGCTCCTACAGGAGTTTGACTCGGAGATCCGAGACCGAAGAGGATGTGAAAATGTGGTGGCAGACCACTTGTCAAGGATGGAGCATATGAATGAAGAGGAGAAGTTGAAGTTAGCCATCAACGAAGAGTTTCCGGACGAGCATTTATTCTTCGTGGCTTAGGGGAAAGTGGCATGGTATGCTAACATTTTGAATTACCTCGTCGCTAAGGTGGTTCCCGAAGGACTTGAAGATTATCAAAAAAAGAAATTTTTCCACGACGCGAAGTTCTACTTTTGGGATGACCCGTGCTTGTTTAGGAGGTGTGCCGATATGGTGATTAGGAGATGTGTCCCTCAAGAGGAGTGGGAGTCCGTCATAATGCATTGCCACGCCGCACCTAGCGGAGGGCATTTTGGAGCCAACCAGACTGCCATGAAAGTGCTACAAAGTGGCCTATTTTGGCCAAACATCTCCAAAGATTGTCAAGAGTATGTGAAGAATTGTGATGAGTGTCAGCGAATGGGGGGACATTTCTAAGAAGAAGGAGATGCCGATGACGACAATTGTGGAAGTCGAGCTATTTGATGTGTGGGGCATCGACTTCATGGGGCCCTTCCCCCCATCTAATGGGTTCCAATACATTCTCATAGCTGTGGCCCGGGCGTTTCCATTTTCTGCGTTTTGTTTTTACTCTGCAACAGAAACTCAGAACACAAAACGTTAAAAACACCAAAACCCGGCTCAAACAAATGTAGGGAAAGAAAATAAGCACTAAACATGTAAACACCCACACACCAAAAGATAAGCCAAAACACACACAAAAGCAATAAATGTACCTACTAGGGGTTGCCTCCCCTATAGCGCAACTTTTTACCGTTATGCTCGACGCTCTTCAATCTCCACCTACTCGATCAAGCCAACAACAAAGACTTCGTCTTGTTGCTCCCTAGTATAGAACTTCTTCAAGTTTTGACCATTGGCCTTGAAAGTGGTGCCATCGGGTCCAAAGAGCTCCATCGTTCCATTGCTCATGACTTCCTTAAGAGCATCCACAATAGGAATAGGCCAGCCATAGGCCAGCCACTCTCTCTCCCTGCCACGTCAGCAGCACTAAAATTCCACCTGCCACGTCAGCATTTACTTAAATAGGCCAGCCATAGGCCAACCGCAATAAAAATAATTCAAAAACAACTATATTTACGGAATTAAATTTTCGATTAAATTACGAAATTAAATTTACGAGACATATACGGGAAAATTCATTCATTTCATTAAAAAAAGGTACATAGATAAAAAGAAATACATGATTTTTTTCTAAAAAAAAAGGGCTCCCACACACGAGCCCCGCCACTCTCTACTCCTCGTCGTCGCCGCCGCCATCCTCGCAGCCGCCACCCGGGGTATCTGAGCCCGCGTCTGAACCCCCCACCAGTGCCTCGAGGCATCCAAATCCATCCGCATATTCTCGAGCATCGAGTAGAGAAACCTCTTCTCCGTGGGGTCGGTTGCGGCCTTCCACTCTTGGAAGACCGCGAACATCCGTTCCTCCATTTTTGCATGCGAGAATAAGGTGTACGCGCGTGGGGGGGTGGGTGCCGAGACGACCTCCTGGGGTGATAGGGGGGATCCTCCCCTCGCTGCCCGTTGCGCCCGCCTTTGGCCAACCGCGCGAGGGCGACGAGTAGAGGATGGAAGGGACGGAAACTCCTCAGCATCCGGGGGGAGGTCATGGGATCCGCCGCTGCTTTGCCGCTGTAGTCGGCCCCGGAATAGTTCGGCCTCTGCTTCTTCGGCCACCCGGCGTCGCACCCCGTCCACGAACTTCTCGGAGTCCTTCGGCAACACATAGCATTCCCCGGAAGATGAACTCCTTATACTTCCCCGGCAAGGGAAACTGACTCTCCGCTATCTTCCGGGCGTCCTCCTTATTACTGCCCACTAGTCGGTGGCGGAGGGCGTTGGCGTACAACCCCTAAAATCGGCCGGCTGCGACCCGATGCTGTTTCCACCCCTTCCGGCTCTCCTCCCCTCTCGTAGTCCTTCCGTGCGGGCGCGGCTAGCGACGCGAATCGGCTAGCCGCTATTGTGGATGCTCTAATAGTGAAGGGGCCGGACCACTTAGATTTCAGCTTGCCCAGAAAGAACCTCAACTTGTGGTTGAAGAGTAGAATGGCGTCTCCCGGGTAGAACTCACGCCTCTTGATCATCTTGTCGTGGTGAACTTTCATCCTTGCCTTGTAGATGGAGGAATTAACATATGCTTCATTCCTAAACTCATCAAGTAGATTGAGGTGAAGCATCCTCTCCTTGCCGGCCTTAGTGAAATCCATGTTCAATTGCCTCACCGCCCAATACGATGAGTACTCCATTTCAACCGGGGAGGTGGCACGACTTCCCAAACACCCCTTGTAGAATGCGAGGACTTGATGGGTTGGATTTAAACCATGATTAGGACACCGCTTCAAAAGGCTTTTGAACCTTTCCCAAACTCCTCTGATACTCTCTTGAGGAGTCATCTCAAATGCTAGAATCGCTGATTGCCTATTCAAAGCTTCACTCGGAGGGTATTATTTTGCTAAGAATTTGGCCACCAATGCATCGCACGTACGGATGGAGTTGGGCTCCAGACTGTCCAGCCAATCCCGGGTATCATCCTCTAGAGAGAAAGAAAATGCCCTTAATCTGATCTGTTAATCTGGGACTCCATTGATTTTCGTCGTGTTGCAGATCTGGATGAACTTGGTGATATGTTTGTTAGGATCCTCCGTGGATCGGCCTCTAAACACATTGTTCTCTACCATCTGAAGGAGCCCCCTCCTGAGCTCAAAGTTGTTAGCATCCACGTTGTTGCTAACAATTGCTGGATTTGACACCCCATTATAGGCAAACATATTCTGCACTGGTATCCCATTCTGCCCTTGATCTAACCGCCTCTGCAATGCTGCGAGTTGCTCTTGAAGTTGAGCATTCGTTAGAGGAGGTGGTGGATTGTTATTCCTATTGTTCCCCCCGTTTCCTCCGTCCATCAGAAAAGGAGGATGTGGCTCAAACTGAACAGGAGAGTGAATTGGTGATACAGTAGGTGACGGTGGTTCTTGAACTGGTGAAAGTGACCGTCTCTGGACCGGAGAAGAAACTCGGATCCGCTGGTTTAGCCTCTTCAAAGCGTTTCTCCTTCTGTTGGATGCTTCGATCTCAAGATCAATAGGCTCTAAAGGTAAACCCTTAGAGCGTGTTTGCATACAACCTGAAAAAGACAACACAAATTTGAGAGCTCAAAAATAAAAAATAAAAATGAAAGCAATAAAATCTAGAATAGTAATCTCTATCTTTACCACGATATTAAGCTAAAAACACAAATTGTCCCCGACAACGGCGCCAAAAACTTGACTCGATTTATTTTAAACACGAGAATTACCCGCAAGTGTATGGGGCTAGTGTAGCAATAAACAAGTACGAGTATCGTATCCACGGAGACAAATTGTGCAACTCAAGTACCACGAACCGATTTTGACTACTATCTAGAAAATCCGGAAAGGTTGGTTTTGATTTTGAAAAACAATTAAACATAAACAAGACAAAAGCACGCAACAAAAGACGAGTTTCAAGTAAGAGAACGAGGTAGGGTCTTGGATCCAACTACAACGAACACGATGTGAACAACTCAACAACTTCGATTACCCATTTAGAGTCTCTAGGATTACTAGGAAAGCCGCTAGTCTAGACTAAGCCCTCTCTTGAGTGCACTTAACCAGTTGATTAATCATTAATATTGAAGTCTTCTTCTAATACGTCACAATTAACTCCTTAAAACAAAAGACTCAAGCCCTCACTCTAGAATTCCTTCTCTCGAAATCAAATTATCTAGGTGATGTTCATTTTTTTATCAATCCTAATTAGGTATCTCTTGATTACTCAAAACTAGGTAAACTAACCCAATTGGTAGCTAAACAATTGAATTGAAAAGGCACAAGAATGAAACAAAGAAATCACAAGAGGAAAGGTAATCAAAAGTCCTTGAATTAATCAAAAGTATTCATTGTAGTCTTCACCAAAACTCTACAAATGATTTAGCTACTCATATTCAATGCAAATTCACAAGAGAAATCCATAGAAAGTGAATTGAACATAGGAAAACTAATAAAGATACTCCCAAAGGTGAATTGAATGGGCAAATCGTCTTCGTCTTCAAACTTGTTGATGAACTAGACTCTTCGTCACTTCAATTGGCTCTTCAAGGTGGAAACTGCTTCTGGGGCATGTGGAAAGTATGCTGGAGTCAAACCCTAGGTCCCTTTTATACCCGGGGCGAAAATTAGAATTAAATCAGCTTACGAGTAAATCGCCCGGTCGGGCGATTTTTGAATAACAAAACGCCCGACCGGGCGTTCTTCTTAACACCGCAGCTCGCTCAAAACGCCCGGTCTACTCCCGGCCTGGGGGGCCAAATGCCCGGCTCCTACGATGAAATGCCCGACCTCCGGTTTTGGTGCCCTTTTCGCCCGTTTCCACCTGTTGTGACTACAAAAACTCGACAAACTCATCAAAACACTAAAGTAAGGGATCATAGATGGAAACTCAAGTAATGTGACATAAAACATTCAATTATGCACTTTCAACCATCCAAACACTTGCTAAACTACAAGTTTATAAATTCCGCCGCGGTGTCATTAACGCAATCGAACAAGGCCCGAGTCAAGGCCCGTCTACTGCCATCCGATGCACTCCAATCGTCGCCGTTGGGATTCATTTTTGTAGTGAGAAAACTGGAATTTGAGGGATGAGAGAGATGAGAGAGAAAAATTAGGAGATGTAAAATTGGAAGATGGAAAATGGTAGAGAATTAGGGTGTTTTAATAGAAATTTTTTTTTGAAAAAAAGAAAAAGAAAAATGAAAACGCGTGTTATTGTTCGTCGCATCATCCGCGATGCCACAGTGGCGAACAATGCGACGGACGATGGGGCATCGTCCGCCCATTGTGGATGCTCTAATAACGTATTCCATATAATTTTCTATACAAAACATGTTTTCATTTTCTGCTAATAGTGTAACTTTTTTTTAATCTTAATTTTCTACAGTCGTGTAGCATCTTAATAATTTTTTATGGATTTATTTTTTTTATTTTCTATGAATTTATAATTTCAAATGCATTGATTTTTCTCTTGTAAAGTATTTTTTATTTTTTACTTATGCATTTCTTTATTTTTATAATTTCTCAATTATTTTGTTAAGCATTTTAATTCTTTTTAGTACATTTAATAGTACTTTTCTATTTTTAAAACTAATCAAACTTTTTTAAATAAGTCGAAAGATGACTGCTCATTATAAATAACCCATCATGCAAAAGCTTAAATAAATTATAGTACTACGTAACATTATTATATAAGTTATTCAACTAGTAACACCCGGAAGTAATTTGTTTCGTATATAGTGATGTTTTTTACTTAATTTTTTTTTTGAAATAATAAAAGAGAGTATTTCAAACTTTGAAGGTCAAGATGGTATGAATATTTATCGTACATTCGCATTCCCAAACCAGAAATCTTGAATCCGCCACTGCTATCAGGAGTACAAGTTAACAAGAATGTCTGTTATCTGTAACTTGAAGCGGCAAGGATTCAGGACTTTGCACTCTCCACAGATATGCTAAACAGATTTCATGTTTTTTATTTCACTAGTCATTCAAACTTTAAAATTGGAAATCTTGGTGCAAAATTCATTCACATGCCATCTTATCCTAATGTCAAATGTATATATGCATAACCTATTTAATCATACTCAAATTTTAAAGCCCTAAAACACAATATATCTCATGAATATGACAAGACAGACCATTTAATTTTTCATTTAATAGAAATTCAAATTATAGAAGCAGATGCATAAGTGTATAAAATTCTTATCTTGGCCTACCAAATACATCAATGTGCATTGTACTAAAAACGTGCACTCGTTCAATGGATTTTAGAGATTTTGTATCCCAATTATACAAACCTTAGCAAGTATATATTTTTCATCTCTAAAAAGAATTACTCAACAAATGCAAAGTGGGTTGAAACTTGAAAGTTATATAAAACGTACCACATCATACTAGATTAGAGCATTTTTCATGCACTTCAGTTTACACAAACAAAAATAATTAAATACTAGAAGACAAGTTTTAAGCTTGTAAACAATTTCGTACCGATTCTGACTCAAATTAGAAATTTCACTGTTCACTAAAGACCTTATATGAAATAAAAATTGAGTGAATCTAGCTAGTTGCATGTTTGCGAATTAATTTACTATGCATTTATAATATATAGTTCAAATTATTAGTATCATAAGTATAACAATCAATTCTATACCTAGCAAAATCATTACCATAACCTAGAATAACATATGCACATGATCTATACCTTTCATAAACGCTACAAATCAATTCTATACCTATAAATTCAAAGAAATAATTACATATTCGTCAATCATCAGTGAATAATTCAAATCAAACAAATCGGCAATCCATTACGACCAATCAAAATAATAACTGAACAAATCAGTAATCTCTCATGGCATTTATCTTTGGATTAAGGGGACATTTGCGACCTATGTGATTCCGCCAATTTTATATGAAAAGTATAAGCTATAATATCTATACTTGGCCGAGCAGACTACCGGAAAATAATATTTTAATTATTTACTTCTAAATTAGTAGGGCAGTTGTCGTCTTGTTGAGCATCCGTCTATATTCGTCATTTAATAATTTTTATCTCATTAATCATGTCACTTCGTATCTTTCTATTATCGCAACTACTTGCGACTATAACGACATTAAAATTCTGTAATTACTAGCATTGGATTGAGTCCTCCAACATTAAAATTCTGAGTCCGCCACTAACTTGGCCAGTGTAGGTAGAGTGCCTGGCAAAATATTGTCTTGAGTTATCTTCATAATTATTGAGAAAATCCATAGAGTCCAAGTTAGATTTTATTTTTTATTATTGAATATTGGTCGGATATATGAGAACAAGTCTTGGTAAAATCTAAATCAATAGAAAAAAATCACCTCATGTGGTAATAGGTATCAACTTTTTCTTATTTCTATCGTTGATGTCTATTTTTAATTAATGGAACACTTGCTGAGCATATATTACGAAATTGATTAACATAATTGGAATCCCTCTTTTATAAGACGTCTTACTATTAAAAAACACAAATAATCTAAATTAATTGTCTTCACATCTTCCTCTTTCTTTTTTTCTAGCACATTCATCACTGGATAGTAACTCTTCTTCTACATAACTATCTTGAACATGGTTATCTTCTTCGGAATCCTTCTCCAACATTTCTATTGAAATCGGAATCAGTGCACTATATTGAAAATGATTCGGTCATTTTTGTTCATAGAATTCTAACCCTAGATGAGCTATCTATCCTATCATCGGCACGGAATTTTATATATTCTTGTTTTTTGAGCAAGATAGAGAGAATAAAGTAAAATCGAAGAAAAAGGTAGAGTGAGTGATGTTTCTATAATTAGAAACATAGTCATTTAGAGTGAGATATAAGACGCATATGTAATAGTATCTTTGATGTGTTAATTATTGGAAACACGTCATTTAGTTGGTTTAAATGATAATATCTGATTATATTTATGAAATGACTGATCATGTGCGTATGTTCATTCTTTGGGAAAATTAAACTAGACAAATCTAAAGGATATATGAAGGAGTTAATTTGAGCTAAATGAAGAAGTAGATTGTATTAGTTCTTTTTTTGCTTTGGAAATTAAGTCAAATGTTCCTCATCTACTAAAAAGCTTACAATAAAAAATAAAGACTTTTTGATTTTTTTATACTTAATCATAACAAGATAAGAGATTTGATTTAGAGCAAACTAATTATAAACTTTTGCATGATGGATAATATGAGAGATTATACAACATACTTTGCCATATACATTTTGAGAGTGTTGATAAATGCACTTTAAAAACTTGTGAGTGTGACTCCAAGTTGATCAATGAGCTGCAACTAACCTTGCTTGATATGATTTGTACTTTGTTATGGCCAATTCATTTATTCATGTTTTTGAGGCAATAAGGAAGTCTAGTCCTTAATATCCGTGTTTCTTATTTAGTTTCCCTCTTGTTTTCTTTTAGGACAAATAAAAAATTAAGTTTGGGAAAGTTGATAAACACGGATTTTACATTTTTTAAGGCCTAGATTTGACTCGTTTTAACTATCTTCCATGCAAAATACTATGTTCTTAAATGTAATATTTGTACAATTTATTATTTTAACGTGTTTTGTGATAAATGTGCAAAATCTTATCATAAAAGGGCATGAAAGATCATAATTGAAGATCGAAGGATTTGACCAAGTCGGCGTGTCGATGAAACCAACGGTCCGTTGCGGAAATCAAGCCTGAGCCGACCTCCCGACCAGCGGTTTGCTGAGTTCAATGCCGAGAGTCCAGAAGCAAGTCAGTGGCCCGCTTAGATGAAGTCAGTGACCCGTTGAGTTTGTGCAGCAGATGCAATTTTCCCTATTTCGCTCCATGATTTACTTTCTGTTGTAACCATACTGAAGAAAACACTCCAAAGTTTAACTCCCATTGAGGGGGACTCAACTTTAAAGTCCATTATATTCACGTTTCCATTCCACCAATATTCATCTATCGTCCGCACTTGGATATTAAACCAAGACAAGAAGAGAAGATTGGAGACTTCGAGATTCATCCTTTGAGTTTTCTCTTGTGTTGTTTTTAATATTTTTGTACTTTGGTATGGATTTTGTCACCTTGTCAATAGGTTATATTTGTTGAATTCTAGGGATTTTAGAGCAACTCTTTATGTTTATTTAATTTCTTTTTTTTTATATCCAAGACTTATATTTATTTCATTCAATCCTGTTCGATAATGCTTCTAGTTGAGTGACATAACCTACGTATGATTAAATGGCATGTGGGGGATCATCGAGGGAGTATCCATGTGTTAGATTATGATTGATGACACTATAGTCAATATCTAAAAAAAGGTAAACCAAACAGTGGGAGCATTATAGGGGCTAATTAGAGCATTCACTATGGTTGGCCGATGGTAAATTTATTTAATTTGATAAAATATTAAATATAGAAATGCTAAAAAATTAAAACAAAATAGTGATGATGTGAAAATGAAATTGAAAGGGATAGGCTCTCGGAGGGCCCTTCCATTGTAGGGAGATAGGCCATTTTATAAAATGATGATGTGAAAATAAAAAAAAATAAAAAAAGGTCCCTCTGAGACGGCCCTTAATGCTCTTAATCTGTTTGGAGTTATTAGCTAAAAATATTGACAATCTTAATGCTAGCAGTCAAAGTTGTTCTAGTCAATGGCAATAACTAGGTGACTCGCCTTAGTAATCCTATAGTAGTGGAAATTTATCCATGAAATTCCATTGTCGGTATTGTTTTCTCATCAAATCTGATTATTTATTTTTGTTTTAATTGTTTTGTCTACCTGTTAGTTGCTTTAGTCTAGTTAAAACACTAAAAATCTCATTTCTCCAAATTTTTATATGAAGCCAAGTATTTGGTAGCCAAGAAACTGTCCATGTATTCTATTTCCACCTTGTAAACTTGCAAGTAGTTCTAGTGCTAATAAATTGTGCAGTACCGATCCTCAGTCTGGTGGTTGTATTGAGGTGGTGGTGCTATCTGTCGGTCTCCGAAACCAGCATCTATGCCGGATCCTGTGGGTCTAGCCGCCGAATGTCGGACCGGCAATCTTCTTGTTTGATGATTCCAAAAGCGGTTTCGGAGTGAGCACCAATGCACTTCTCATCCTCATAAGTTTTTCATGTAAAAAAATTGAGAGTAATTACAACATTTTCCTATTATCATTATTTAATATATATTTTAAATTGGATATTTAGTGGTATATATGAATTTATCATAGTAATTAATATGGTTAAGAAAGTAATTGTGATTGTTTAATTATTTTTTATTTGGTAGCATGATGAGATTTGATAAAAACTAGTGGGCTTTTCTGATACTCCTAGGTAGTATTAGCAAGACAGTTGACATTAATCTCTGAAACAAGCATAATTTTGGTTTCACTCTTTGATTACGTATTTAATTTGTCAACTAATTCAAAGTCCGTATTCAACTTTTCTTCCCCCTACCTTGACGAATGATTGTGTAACGTGTGTTGGAAAGCTGGTGTTAAATGAGTTGTTGAACACAAATAAATTGTACTAGCAAAATTTAAAGATGAAGAAAAAGGGGGAGCAACCTTGATAGCTTAAAGACAAAATTATAAAGAGCAAAATCTTGATTAATTCGCCTCTTCCTTTTAGAGTAAAGACAAAAATTATATCAATCAGCTTCAAGAATGTGAACTTGCCAACAAATAATTCGTGAATTAGCTTATTGGTATTGGTACAACTTGTAGACCAATAGATTAGGAGTTCAAATAATTAATCTCATAAAAAAACTTGGTCCACCTATCAATACATTTATATATAGTCACCTATAGGGGTAATTTTATTGTACATAAAAAATTTAAACATATGTAGATAGTTGCCACCTTTTAATTTTATACGATCAATAATGATGCCCGCACGGGCTAGCTCAGTTGGCTCCAGCGGTGGAAATATGTAACAATGAGCGGGTGTTCGAATCTCACTACCATCGTGAGGAGACTTCCACCTCTTAGGTACAAGCGTAAGGTCTCTGTGGAGGTGGGTCTCTGGTGGGACAGTGGATTGAACTCTCCCCTCTAGTGGGCTGCTGAGTACCGTGATTTAACTCCCCTCACTGATGTCAGGCCGGGGGTTGGCGATACAACCTTTTTGTAACAATACAATCAGTAGTTATGAAATTTTGCCTCTTTGATTAAATTGGTGAGTACTATTTTGCTTTTACTATTTAAATAGATATTTTCAACAGTAGAGATTGGTGAGTACTATTTTACTTTTACTATTTAAATAGATATTTTCAACCGTAGAGATGAGATAATAAGTATTTTATAGGAGGGCTCAATGTTTCAGTGTGATGTAGCAGAGGCCATAAATATGGAGTTGGGGCATGGGCGATTAAATTGTGTAGTTTTTGTACTTGATTAAATTTAGAGGGGCTGTATTGTTGGCAGAAATAAATGCATTAAAACCCCAACTAACACTTTCCATCTCTCAACTTGCAAATACCATGGCTGGCCTCCCTTTGATGGGGACATTTGCATATATTAATTCCTTTACCATACATATTTACTAGATATTACATGTATTTAGATTGTACATGTCTTCGTTCGAGGTATACATACGTTGTCCACACAATACATAAATAAAATATGGACCAAGAAAACTGATATCCATACACATATGTTACACTCCAATACTAAAGGAAATATGATCAATGCTATCATATTTTAAAGATTTTCATGAATATTTTATGATTTGTTTTAGCAAATTATTACAAAAAAGTAGTTAGAAATAACATCATAGACCTACATATATCTATGAGGACAAATGATTACATTTATTTAGTTTTTATGACTAAAATTGTCATCCATAACAACGAATTCTAATTCGATCTAAATAAGATATTTTCAACGAAAACTTATTCTACACAGAAAACTATGAAATGTTTTTGATATTTTAGGTCACTTTTAATATCCGTGATAAGTAGGATAAAAAGTCGCATAAAGCCATGTTGATTAAGTTGCACCATGTAGGATAAAAAGCCACACACACAAGTCAAATATCACGCGCGAGTGATCCGCATAAAAAATAACTCACCAAATATAAAACGCTTTTAAAATTTATAGAAATTATCAAAATTGATTAAGTTTGTCTCGATCGATTCAAGAAGATAATTCATCAAACCTATTTATGTACTCAATCTAGTATTTTATCTCTTGTTATTATATTACTACAATATATGGAACCATATAATAAGAAATACAGTCACATAGTAATAGAATTTAAGAGTGCCATCCATATATACCTAGCATTTATGATGGTCTAAATTGGGCGTTAGGCAAAAATTTCCAATATTACCCTCGTAAGATTGACAAGTCTGTTGCCAGCCCATTTATCTTCAGCTCTCAAATGGTCATTGATTTGAGCCTACATGGGTTGGCAAAAATGTGGTGATTGAGACTCCCATCTCCGAACCATCGTGATTCTAACTGTCAACTGTCTGTCACTAATTTAATCCAAATCAAAAATGACCATCAATTCACAGTGTATTGTATATTGATCTAATTGTTGGCTGGTTAATGTTTGAACCAAATGTCTCAAATTCGAATCCATCTTATGTTGATCTAATAGTTGGTTGGTTAATGTTTGGATCCAAATATCTCATGTTCGAATCAATCGTGATACGGGTTTGTAATTTCTATTCATTTAACTGGAAAAAAAATCATCCTTTCTTACCTATCGCACAAGTTTGTGGTGTTAAGTTGTGTTTAATTCAAATGTGGCGCTATTATTCAATAAAACACTTGATTTGAACGCACTTGTTTTGCCAAAAGATACCACTGTGCTAAATTCTGATATTTATGACTAACTTTTCTCATTGTATGCGCTAAACTCACTAAACATAGATTTCCCACAAAACTCATGTTCATTAATACTATTAATTTATTGTTTTGTCCCACCTCTCTACTCATTACGGAACAAAACCCATTTTGGGCACACTTACCATAATTTTATTTGGCCAAAAGATAATACTACTTTGCTAATTATTTATTCTTGCAACACACTTTATTTTGCCAAAGATACTACTTAGCCAAACTTGATATTTATAATTAGAACTTTTCTCATTGTATGTGCTAAACTCGCTAAATATAGATTCCCGACAAACTCATGTTATTAGTTTATTATTTGGTCTCTCATCTATAACCGAACAAAACCCATTTTGAGAAACCTAGCTTTATTTTGTATTGCCAAAAAAATTTTATTTTGCTAATTCTGATACTTGTATTTTTAACACACTTACCTTTATTTAATTTTTGCCAAAAGATACTACTTTGCCATATTCTTTAATATTTTGTCTCTCCTCTCTATTCCATCACCGAACAAACCCCAATTTGACTATTTTCCTTTCCTTAATAAAATGGTTTTGTGTATTATGAATTGAGGAAAGTGTTAGTAATGATTAATAGTACATATAATATGATTGAAGAAAATCATAGATCATGTAGTGAAAATGATAAATAAGCTAATATGTTGGAAGTAATATATATGTTGTCCATGGGATAGTATATATCAATGAAAAATAGACAAATTTTTGTTGATAAATCAAAATAACTAAAATAGACTAGTACTATTATTTAGAGACAAAGATACTGCTCGATATATTTCAAAGTGAATATCATAACACTTCTAATTTAACCTTTATTATTATTATTATTATTATTATTATTATTATTATTATCAAATAATGTTATTTTAATTTTTTACTACTATTATCAACTCACGCGAATGAAAATTAAGTTACATCATATTTAATTTTTCGTCGATTTCGTACCATTTGTGTTTCCAGTCAAGGAAATTGGTCCACATCAGTGGGGTATATATGTTCTCATTCAAATTATTTTACGGTGATTTATATGTGCTAAAACACATGCTTCGATTTTGACAACTGTATATCAACAATCAATTGTCATATTAATTAGGAAAAGTAATACAACGATCCACCACAACTCAGGTAGCAATTACTTTCCTCCCCAAGCAATATATATGTTAGTAATTAATTACACTATTAGGACAATAATAGTAAACACAATTCCATTCCATACACATCAATTTCACATTCTAAACCAAAAAAAAGCCACAAATATAGTGGATGAATCAAGTTGATCACAAATTACTCCATAAAGAGGGTTAGCAAATTAGGCCTATTGCTGTAGCAATAAATGTGTCACAATTCACAAACAACACTTCCAAGAAACAGAGCCAAGCTGCACTATTTCAAGCATTATATATATTCCATCCTCATCTAATTCCATTGTGACATAAAACAACATTTCCTCCTCTTCTCCAATCCATTGTTTACATTACATTTGGTGCTCAAATTGGAAAACACAAAGGTTTTAGCATGGCTGCACCATTGTCTGCTTGGCCTTGGGAATTCTTGGGCAACTACAAGGTACTTGGACACAAAAATATCAACATTTTTCTATTTATAATCAAACTTCTCTTCCAAATCTTGTGTTTTTTACTACTTGCAGCTTGCTGTCTATGGCCTTTTCCTGGGGAAAGCAATGTACACCAGATATCATGAAGAAGCCATGGATCAAATCAATTGGTGTCTTCACATCTTCATCATATGTATGTTGAGACTCTTTGTACACCAGGTATGGAGTTCTTACAGCAGCATGCTGTTTCTCACGCGCAACCGACAAATTAACAAGCAAGGAGTTGATTTTAACCAGATTGACAAAGAATGGAACTGGTAGTTACAACACACTTTTCCCTACTACCTATTCTTGTTTGTTAATTGAGTTGTTAAATTTTTTATGACTTTTGGTTAAATCAGGGATAATTTTGTTATACTTCAAGCTATCATTGCTGCTATAGTGTTGTACATGTTCCCAACCTTTGAAACACCATCTCTGTGGAGCAAAAATGGCCTCACTGCTGCACTAGTCCTTCATGTAGCAGTCTCCGAGCCTCTTTTCTACACCGTGCACAGATGCTTTCACGGAGAATTTCTCTTTACACGTTACCATTCGCTCCACCACTCATCGCCCGTGCCACAGCCCCTTACCGGTATAATTCAATACATAAAGTAGTTTACTTGAAAAAGATCTAAAGTAGTACTAATAGTTTGTTCATATATATATTTGGTTTTTACTACTGCAGCTGGGAATGCTACATTTTTGGAACATCTTTTGCTGGCTGTTGTAGTTGCAGTGCCAATTATTGGTACTTTTGCAATTGGCCATGGATCGATAAGCTTGATCTATGCGTATGTGTTGGTGTTTGATTGCCTGAGGTGTTTTGGACATTCCAATGTGGAGTTCATTCCTCATCAGATATTTGATGCAGCACCCTTCCTCAAATATCTACTCTACACTCCAACGTAATCGATCTTTTCGTTCTAATAAATGTCTCTAATCTTTACTTTATTCTTGATGAGGCTCTCTGTCTAGGATATGATTTGGTTTAAAAGCACTTATATTTTCAGCTAATTTATTAGGGGGCTCCAACTCCAACTACTTTTTATTGTACAGTTTCTTCAAAGGTTGAATCTTTTTACTGATATGTGCAGGTACCACAACCTACATCATGTTGAGAAGGACTCAAACTATTGCCTTTTCATGCCTCTTTTTGATGCATTAGGCAACACATTGAACAAAAATTCATGGGAAGAGCAGAGGAAAAACAGTTTAAGCTCAGGTCCATTATAAAGATCCGAGCTTTTTTCGATTTCGAATGAATGGTACATGATCATTTAACTCTTGAGATAATGCAGGTGTGAATGGGAGGGTTCCAGATTTTGTATTCCTGGCACATATAGTCGATATGTCATCTGCTATGCACGCACCGTTTCTGGTCAGATCAATGGCCTCGTTGCCCTTCCACACAAGACTTTACTTGATCCCGCTTTGGCCTATCTCCTTCGCGGTGATGCTACTGATGTGGGCGAAATCCAAAACTTTCTTGGTCTCGTTCTACTACCTAAGGGACCGGCTGCACCAGACGTGGGTTGTTCCCCGGTTCGGATTTCAAGTAAGGACAAGTGCTAAAGGTTTGGTGTAATAAACATGAAATTGTGGACATGCCTGATGTGTGTTGTGTGCATTGTGCAGTATTTCTTGCCATTTGCAGCAAAAGGCATTAATAGGCAGATTGAAGAGGCTATTCTAAGAGCTGACAGATTGGGAGTTAAAGTCATTAGCCTTGCTGCTTTGAATAAGGTCACTCCCCTTCTCTCTCTTTTCCTTTCATTCAATTCACAGACACATCCACATTCTAATATTGGTGAAACCTTTTTACTGCAGAATGAGGCCCTCAACGGAGGTGGAGCGATCTTCGTGAAGAAGCATCCGAACCTCAAGGTGCGCGTGGTGCACGGGAACACTTTGACAGCAGCTGTGATTCTTCGTGAACTCCCTCAAGATGTGACTGAGGTGTTCTTAACCGGAGCAACTTCAAAATTGGGAAGAGCTATTGCTCTTTACCTCTGCAGAAAGGGAGTTAGAGTTCTTGTAAGTTTACATCAAAGACCATTGTCAATAAAGATGCAAACTACATCTACTTGTGCACTAACTAACACAACCTCTACAGATGCTAACACTATCGACAGAGAGATTCCGAAAGATCCAGAAAGAGGCGTCGGCCGATTGCCAAAAGTACCTTGTACAAGTAACAAAGTATCAAGCTGCACAAAACTGCAAGACATGGATAGTAGGAAAATGGATCACACATTCGGAGCAAAGATTCGCCCCTCCCGGGACGCACTTCCACCAGTTTGTCGTTCCGGCCACAAAGCCATACAGAAGGGACTGCACATATGGGAATCTCGCAGCCATGAGGCTACCGGAAGACGTTCAAGGGCTCGGATCGTGTGAGGTAATTGGTCTGAATTTCAACATTTTGTGAAATGGAAAAGGGATAACATTAACAAGCATGTGGTTTTGTGTTGTGTGCAGTACTCAATGGATAGAGGGATTGTGCATGCTTGCCATGCTGGTGGAGTGGTTCACTCACTTGAAGGTTGGAAGCACAATGAGGTTGGAGCAATAGATGTTGACAGGATTGACTTGGTGTGGGAGGCTGCCATCAAGCATGGTTTTAAGCTCATCTCAGACACCAAACACAAGGATTAATTAGATTCTAGAGCCACAAATAATGTATACTATGAAGCAACATCTTCTTCTTTCTTTCTTTCTTTCACATGAACATCATCATTGCTTTCTGCTATAACAATTCCTTGCACTGATTGTTGAGTTCATTAAGATTGTATTTTTCCACTAATTCTATTCTACATATACATTGTTGGGGTTCAAACTTTAGAGCATCCCACATCAATGAATTTGAAAATGTACAAATAATACATAAATATAATTCCTACTTTGTAAGTTGAGTTGAAATCGTAGTGTGGCTGCGCGGAGCTGAGGTGATCTTGAGGTCACGAGTTCATACCCCGCCACCTGCTGGGACATTTTCGGCCTTAATAAACAAACCCTGTCGGATTTGGGAGACTTTTGGTTTCGGTCTTAATCTGTAAATTCGGTCGTGCAAGATTAGTCAAATTTGGGAGACTCGGGATTAGTCGGATCGAGGAGACTTTCGGTTTCGCACTTAATTCGTAAACCTGGTCGAGCAAGATTAGTTGATTTTGAAAGTTTTTTTATCTTAATCCACAAACTGGTCGAACAGGATTATTCGAATTTGTGAGTCTTTTAATCTTAATATGTAATCTCTGTCGAACAGAATTAGTCGGGGTTGAGTCCAAGTGTGCTTAAAAAAATGTTAATTTTGTCAATTTCATGATTCAGAAAAGGAAAGAGAGGTCAAAACGGCGTCGCTGCGGTGAGGATTGGCTCACCGCACCGCCATTGAAAAAGTACACGTTTCGGCATTTGCGTGTCAATCGCCGCACAAAAACTCAAAACCTATATTTTCTCTCTCTTCTTCGTTCTATCCAGTAATTATCGGCGTTGCCTTAGCAGCTACAGCGCAAAAATGGCGAAGAAACTCGTTACTCGCTGGAAGAAGCCAGCAAAACGAATCAGCAAAAGGAGGAAACTCAAATCGGCGTTGAAGATGATCTTCAACTATATGAAATCGGACGATTACATGTTTGCGCCGCTGATCAGCCCTCAATCCACTCCCTCACCTGCCCCTGTTTCTCCAGGTACATTTATCTCTAACCAATTCACGTCTTCTGCAAATTAGTTATATCCAATTTTTATAAGCAGGTGAAGTCTCCATGGACAAGAAATTGGTTGAGGAGTATCTAAAATGCGATGTATACATGTATGCCCCCTTAGTTGTTGACCAGGGTACAACTAATCCTTCTTCAGGTACAACATACATTTCCCCTGTTTCATGGTGTTGATTTAATTGGAGGAAATGTGATAGAAATACTTATGGCTTTAGAATGGGTGATAGGTAGAGTTGGTACTCTATTGAACCCTTCATTGTGAATTTTGGAGGAGTTGGACATTTTTTTATTTGCGGCCATTCCTTTATTGAACTAGCCTAAATTTAAAGTCCAGATGTATAGTTGGGTCATTCCTTATTTTTTATTTCACGATTTAGTGTTTGATCAGTTAAATTTGGCCTATTGTCGGTGACACACTCTCTAATCATCATAGAAATTCATACTCCGGTAACAGCATAGAAATCCATATGGTTCAATCCTGAAATAATTGATAAATTCATACTCCAATAACACCATAGAAATCCATATATGGTTCGGTCAGATCTTAATTGATGATAGGAGTGGCTCATTCGATGTACATATATTTATTTTTATTTCATTTGACAATAAAATGCAGGTACTAAAGACTTAGTAACGACCCCTATAGATGTCCTAAGGCGAAGACGGATTGTTGTTGATCATAGCCTGTTGCAATCGGAACGAGTTAAGCATGTACATCACCAAGGTTGAATTTACACTCTAATTCTGGTTTCATCTTTTGTGTGTGTGTTTATGTGGTTGTTTTCTTTCTATTATTTGATGTTCTTGTCTTGAACCTCCAGACTAGCTGCACATGCTTGGTCTATTACAAACACAAGGCATGTGGATCTAGTAATAGGATCAATATGGAAACTTTGATGGCGATTGCACGAGAAGAGTTGTCACAGAAAGCCAAGCAAACTGAAAATGGTGGCTCATACATAGCTCACTTTGTCCGCCTATAATGCTACCATGTATAGATTTACTCTACTTTGGTTTGGCATGTCTCAACTAATTAGCTACTACAAGTGGATGCTCTACTCAATTATAAAACCCTTCAAAGCATACTTTACAAATAACATGGTCTTTTACACGGCTTCTAGTGAACCATCTTTGCTTGGAACAAACAAAATACAAATGCTATAAACAATTTGCATTATTTTGTCTCCTCTCTTGAGATTTCAACTAGCTTCTTTTCTTTATCTACCACACATAAATGTGGGGTTTAAATGAGGATATTTAGTTAGGTTGTTAATCAATTATGGGCCCGATCCAACTCTGGCAGAAAAGGCCAGTGCAGCTTTATTACGACGATACACTTTTAAAAGAAGAAAAAAAATGAAAGAAAAACAAAAGTCTCAAACTCCATTTTCAAAAGGACAACACTCCATATTTGAAATTTTCATCCATTTGAAAAGTAGAACAATCACTTTGGACTCCTATGGCGTAGCAGTTTTCCTCTTAGCATAACATTTACATACATATCAAAAAATAAAAATAAAGCCCAACAATGCATTTAAATGATCAACACTCTGCCAATTTAGAGAGTCGGTGACCTTTCAAGTAATGTGCTTTTATCATCTTCAAAAACCTTTTCAATTCACTTCTTTTGACTATCACAAAAATAAATAAAAACCTTTTCAGTAATTCCGGTACGATAATTTGAGTAATACTTCATTTGTAAAAGTGTCTTTTAAAGAAAGATGAATGCAGTAGTATTTTTCATTAATATAATTTTCTCTCTTTTTATTTACGAGTTTTGCACTATTGGTAACTAGTATCACAGTTTGATAAACGGTATAGTGTATTTTCTTTAAAAATATATTTCATATGGAACTATTTTATAATAATAGAGTTATTTCATTTTCTGCACTTGTTTTTAAAAAAATAACTATAAATAGTTAAAGTGGAGAAAGATAAGGGAGAAAATATTGTATGTTCCATTGTTCCATAAAAACATAGGCAATAGATATGGCACGGGAATGAAGACAAAATTGGTAAAGTAAGAGAGATGAGGAGAATGGTATGGTAAAGTAAGAGAGGGGAGGAGAATAATAGTTAAAGTAGTGTTAGTAGGTATTGAGACATGCATTATTAAATAGATATAACTTTTCAAAAATGGAATGCAGATATTTTTGTAGGACGAACGAAAATGAAAAGTGCACATATGGGACAGAAGGAGTATAAGACTATACACTACATTATTCGCTCTCTTAGAGCGTCTCCAATGGCGGACGTCTCGGTAGGACGTCGCTGACGTCCGACCGGACGTCCGCCGTAGTGAAGGGGAAGGGCGCCCACGCCCGTCCCATATGCCCGTCGGATGGCCTCGCCCGTCACCCCCACGTCCGACCGGACGTCCGCCACTGTGTCGACGGTCGGACGTCCCACTCGGACGTCCGATTTTTAAATTTTTTTTTTAAAACTCTGTAAATAGGGCTCGTTGAACTTCATTTCATTCATACCACTTGTGTTGACAAGTTTCTCTCTCTAAATCTACAAATTTCATTTCTACTACAATGGAGTAAAATAGGAACTCCCCCACCACGAGCGGAGAAAACACACCCACGATTCCCACCGGAACAGAGGAAAACTTTGTGGGGATGAATCCCCAGATTGCAGGGATGAATCCCCAAATGGCGGGGATGGCGGGGATGACTCTCCAAATGTTCTACAATATGTACACTTGGATGAGTCGATGCAAAGCACGAGTAAGTGGTTTAGCACGCACGATCCTGTGTACAAAAGGTTGTGCAAGGATGTGGTCGATGCATGTCGGTGCGATTTAGGAATGCCACCCATTGATGATTATGGCGTTGAGATTGGGGGCGGGGACGTCGGAGGCGGCAGCGGCATGGGCGACGGGGACGAGGACGAGGAGGAGTGAGAGCCGAGAGTTGTATTTCTCGACTTTTTATGATTATGTAATTTTTAGGTCTTATGTAATTTTTTTTAATTATGTAATTTTTTTTAATTATGTAATTTTTTTTTAAGTATTATGTAATTTTTTTAATGAAGTATTCGAATTTTCCTGTATTCCGTGTCGACATTTTAATTCCGTAAATTTTTATTCCATAAATTGAATAATTGCGGGAAGTCCTAGTGGAAGTCCTAGTGCATGGGAAGTCCTAGTGATGTGCCAATAAAATGGGAAGGGCTAGTGATGACGTGGCAGGAAGTTTTTGTGGGAAGTCCTAGTGGGAAGGGCGCCTCCGGAGACGCTCTAACTCTCTCTACTTTAACTATTTATTACTAGTATCATATTTCGAAGACGAGTGTAGAAAATGAAATGACTCTAGTACTGTGGAATGAATGGAGTAGTATATTAATATAGTATTAAATCGTAATTGCGTTCAAATGTATAATGCATAAAGTAGAGATTCATATAATTCTTGGATATTATTACTACTAGTATCACACCCGTGCGATGCACAACTCGACTAATTTCATCACTGGGAATTCATATTTTGAAGTAATTACTTAAAATCAGATATTATTAAATTATTTAAGGACTAAAAATCACAAATATATAAACTAATTTTAATGTACAATTCCAAAAACCTAATAACGCAACTTTAGAAATCAACCAAGCACAATTTAAATTCAATTCCAAAAACATAAATAAAGTAACTTTAGAAATCTATACACATATTTAGTTAAGATGTTAAAAAGTTCGAACCGCTTATGATAAATTATTGCTGAATGAGAAATTGTATAAAAAATGTACTACTTCTTCTGTCTCACAAAAATATACACTTTTTAATTTTAAATGTCTTCTAATAAGATGAGACTCATTCTCCACTAATAGTACTTTATTAACTTTTTTCTTTTTATCTATCTCTTACTTGATCAATTATGGATTAAAACTCATATCTAACCAAAATTGCATATTTTTATTGAACGGAGGGAGTAATAAATATTAACTATATAACACATTTGAATTTATTAACTATTAATTTAATAATATCCAAAAAAACATATACATAAAGCATCACCAATATTCTAAAATAGGATTCTAACAAATATGAGTAATCTCGAAATCAGTATAAAGATCTTATGATACCTAACTCAAAGAGTGTGTACAATTTTCAAATTAAAATAATTATGAACAACAAATTCAATCACGCATAAAATTATCTACTAAAAATGTTTTAAGTTTCATCGTTTCTCCTATATACGCTGGCAACATCCCGATAATATTGAACTTCTCAATATCCTGCGTTATAGCAAGATCCATCAGAATCATATAAAAGCAATGAAATATATTGTGATATAGCTTAGAAACTGATAAGATAAGAAATGACAAAACACCTACCATGCAGTCTTGGAAAATGCATTCTAAGCTGACGACATTTGACTTGTCTCCGAGTTTGATCATTTCAAAACAAAAAACACACAGATGTTTGATGACTGATAAAGTTATGCTAGATTGCAGATTACAAATTACAAATTCTAATGAGAAGTTTAACAGGAGAAGCAATGAGAAAGTGAGTAATATCTTATGATTGACACATATTTATAGTCAAAATATATAAAGAATCTATTCAATAATTTTTAGTACGTTTCTAATGATGCGGCGGTTACAAATTAGTGTAACGCTAATTCCATTAATTATGTAATACTAACAATTTGTGGACTAAACAATGTTTGCCTTTATTCCATTAATTAATAAAATATACTATTACTATACTATACAATTCTTCTAATCAGCTAACAGTAACAGCTAATTTGTGGAGTATATATTTATTATATTATTTAATATTAATTGTAACCGTTCAACGGTGTTTATTGTGATGAAATTATATTAGCAGTTATAATATTACTCCTTAATTAGTGTAACCCTTTATAATTAGTGTAACTATTTATAAAATAATTATGCCAGTTACAAATTTAGGCTGAATTTATTTTAAAACTCCCGCACCATATTGTTTAGCCAAAATCATTTAAGAAAAATCTAAAAATAGTGACAGTTACATAAATTAAATGGGTTCAAAATGAAAGGCCATTTAATAATTTTTCTTAATTGCATATACATCCTTTGCATAAAATAATTATTCAAAACGTCCTAAAACTGTCTTTTATATATGCACGAATTAACTTATTTCTATATTTGTATGTTTAATATTGTCAATTAACAATTTATTAAGAGTACATCAAGTCTAGGCACTTGTGAAAAATACCTTTGACAAACCTTTACATTTCTATAGTACGAAAACACAAATAATTTTTCTAACAAATAGTTAATCCACGACTTATAATATTCAAAATATCAAAATTATTAAAAAAAAAATACATTTTGACACAACTATAATAGATTAATAAGAATCACCATTACTATTAACTTATTTATTTTCAATTTCAATTGGGAACGCTTTAATGCACTCAAGTCATATAGTACAAAATAGAAAATTATTGGATTTCACAACAAAAGCTAAAATAACATCTAATGAAAATGAGATTATGAACTTCTTAACACTTCTACCATAAAAATAATATCACCAAATATCAATTCATTGCACTAAAAATGGAACATAAAATGGTAGAACTTTATTGCATTATAATAACGTTAAACGTATATAATTTTAAACATTTGTTCACACCGATTCTAGACGATGAATAAATGATTCATATTAGAATAATAAAAAATGAAACTTGAATAAACAAATATTGTTGTATATCATAACTAACAATCATAATATAACTAAAGAATCTACACTAATTATAGAATTATTTGCAAACAATAAAAGGGAATCAAGGGATGCCTGAGAGTCTAGTCTCCACTCTTCTTGAATCTTCCGTTCCTTGTTCTTTATCTCGGCTCTTGTCAAATCTTCCATCTTTGATGCCGCTATACTCGACTGAGCACATCTCACTCTCAGCACCGTCACCCATTGAAACACATCTGAAATTTTGATTGAAGAAATTTGTTGGGTGAATAAGTATTTGTAGAGAGATCCGTATAAATGTGCTAACATTATTACATTAATTATTGTTCCTTTGAATATTGGTGCATTAATCATTTTTTATTACATTTTAAGTGTAACTTATTGGAATATGAATAGTCTAGCCTATTTTTTATGCATGTTTATAGTTGTTCTCGATAAAGATTTTATTTTTATGACATAATTATAGCCAAATATTTATTAATTATAAGGAGTATATTTTATTCAGCACGTTTAATCACCTATAAATAAGATTCTTCATATTAAAATTTATTGTGCCACCAAAATAGCTAAATCCTAAATCCTTCTTTCTATCTCAGTCAGTAATAGTTATGAAGTAACATTTATATGATAAATAATCAATATTAATTGTACGAAGAATATATGAGAACTAATAATGAATGAAACTATGATTAGGATATTAATTTTTTACATTGTGGGCTATTTTAAGTAACGTATGTATGAGTAGTACATATGAATATGTAAATTTATATTAATTACAATAACACCTAAAATTTATAAATATTTTAAAAAGCGGCTCAAACTCGTCTTTTATATATGTATAGATTGAAGCATTAGTTAGGAAATCTGATTATTTTGTAAAGTCATACCGAAACTTTCGAAACGATAACGATATGAAATTCTTTCATATCGAAATTTTCAGTATGATAACAAAATAAAATTTTCGATACGGTATATCGTATCGACCTAGCCCTTACCTCAACAAAAGAGAAAAATAATCAAATACGAATAGCAAGTAGCATAATCTCACCACTACACACATTTTTAAATAGTGAAAAAAATATAGTAACAGAAATATAATGAAAAGTCACAAAAAGTTTATGAGTCAAACAATTGTTTCTAACATAAAAATATCTCACATTTTAGTCTGCATGCTAAGGTTCGTAAGTCTCTGCATGCTCGCACATCGTTCTCTTCATCTCCCTTGGAGGCGCACTCCTCTCCTTAGCCTACATTCAGAAAAAAAAAATGAAAGAAAAACAAAAGTCTCAAACTCCATTTTCAAAAGGACAATATATTTGAAATTATCATCAATTGAAAAGTAGAACAATCACTTTGGACTCCTATGGCATAGCACTTTACCTCTTAGAGCATCCACAGTGCCGGCTAGCCGACTGGCTAGCCGATTCGCGGCGCCATTGTGGCGTGCCGATTCAGGGGCGCTGGCCGATGCGCTGGCCGCCATTGTGGCGTGCCGATCGGCCAGCGCCTATTTTCGTTTTTTTTTTTTTTTTGAAAACTTATATATACGCGATTTTAGTTTCATTTTCATTTGCACCACTTGTTTTAACGAGTATTCTCTCTCTCTAACTTTATGTACAAGAGCATCATAGAGCGATGGACAACAACAACGAGTTCGGTCCGGCCCTGACGAGCGGCTCTCATACTCCCACGGTACCCGTGGGATCTCG
This sequence comes from Salvia hispanica, assembly GCF_023119035.1. Taxonomy (NCBI): domain Eukaryota; kingdom Viridiplantae; phylum Streptophyta; class Magnoliopsida; order Lamiales; family Lamiaceae; genus Salvia; species Salvia hispanica. Next base: position 10,363,541 of record NC_062970.1, on the reverse strand, counting down.
GATGGGGCTAGATGGGCCTGGGGTTGCGTCCCTTGGGGGCGCTTGATGGGGATGATGGCCGGTGCGCCGGGGATGCGAGGGGGGATGCAGGGGGTATGCCGTGGGGGATGGGGATGCCAGGCGGGGCAGGGGAGCCAGGGGAGCGGCGGGTAGTCAGCCGGGGTGGGGAGGTATGCCCCCGAGATGCAGCGAGGATGGCATGCCATAGCAGATGATGGGGATGATGTGGCTGGTGGAGGGATGCAGCACGATATGCATCCCGGGATGCGAGGAGTCACCTGTGGAGGGACGCGGTCCCATCGTCCCTCTCTCGGATTTTTTGACGGCCTCGTCCTCACACGTCGACCAGCAGTGTAGGGCACGCAGTTCACCGGCGATGACCTTTTGTCATTACATGACATGGGGATCGATCTCGGGGATCCGGACACTCCCGTTCCAGCGGGGGGGGCCGTGACGAAGAAGAAGAAGACGAAGGGGAAGGCATGGCGGTCGGCGAGTCGTCGCAGCCCGGGCTCGCTGACGACACCCCGGCCCGGAGGAAGTGGACGGAGGATGAGTACGCCGGGGTGGCCGGGGGTGGTTGGAGGTGTGCGACCTATCCGCTGGTTGCGAACAACCAGCGGGTCGTCAACATGTGGGCTAAGATCAGAGCTACCTATAGGAGGGACTGCTACTCGTCAATTTTAGAGAGTCGATGACCTATCAAGTAATGTACTTTTATTATCTTCGAAAACATTTTCAATTCACTTCTCCTAACTATCACAAAAATACATAAAATCTTTTCATTTTTCTAATTATATTAAAAAATTTATAATGACATTGTTGTTATTTTCTCCAACTCCCTTTTTACGTGTGTATAAAAACGATATTATGCTTCACATGGTTTACAACTTTTCATATATCTACACAACAATACTCCTTCCGTCCACCATTTATACTCTCATTTTGGCTTGACATGAGTTTTACAAAATTATTTGACTTTGATAATAAAAATTGGAAAATGAGTTAGTGGAATGTGGACCCCACTTTATATATTACTCCATCTGTCCCAACTTAATTGTCACTCTTGGTTGGAAAAGTTAGTTGAATGTGAGACCCACTTTTTTATATTGGTTTTATAATAAAATGTGAGTGAAGTGAGTTAGTGGAATGTGGAACATACTTATTATTTATGGTAAAAAAGAAGTGTGACAATTAAATTGGGAGGACCAAAATGTAAAAGAGTGACAATTATGTTGGGACGGAGGGAGCATTTTATAATAGAATGTGAGTGTAGTGTGCCAGGTGAATGGTGAGGTCCATTTACTTAGAATGGAAAAAGGTAAATCGGACTTTGAATCGCAACAATCTGAAATGGAAAAATGGACATTATTTCACGAACGGATGGAGTAGTAATGTATTTTAATCATAGTAATCGACGTATAATTTGTTCGTTTAGTTAAGCCGATTTAGAGATTATCATTTTTATTTTCACACATGGACCAAGATTGTTGGAAATATTTCATTATAATAAAATGTATTTGTTGCTGAGATTGAGGTTAACCATGCATAGGGGAAGACTTGCATAAAAAATAAATCATACGAACAAATTTATTAAACCAATTATGCGATTAATTGATTCACATGTTAAACTCATAATTGCATGTTGGAACACATATAATTTATGCAAAACGAATTAAAACATAATTCATGAATTTCTACGAGTTAAAATTACCGAATTGATTTTTCAAAGAATCATCAGTTGCTTGCTATATCTCAACATGAAGTTTTTCGTACTCAATCACAAATCTTATAATCTTGTAACATCCCGACTTTTGTATCTCTTTAGTTATTCTCGATTGGACGCCATTTGTTTAGGCTGAATTTCAAGTTCGTTTCTTTTGTCGAATAAAGAAAAAATTTATGCTCATGGCGCTTAAGAAGAATTTTCAAGTTATATTTAGTTTTTGGAATAACACCAATTGACTAATTAAATAATTTTTGCGAAGTGATCCTAGAGTAAAGAATGTCTAGATTTATTTGAAGTCTATCAATTGGACTTCGATAGTCCAATTAATTTAGTTACGCTTTCTTTAAGCTAAGAATTCAAATTAAAATATAATTAGTAGTTGGGTCTGATAAATAAAAATATATAGTAAGAGAATTCTTTTACTAGAAGAAATGTTTGAGTCTAATTTTCTCGAGAAGTTCCTCCATTCTCCAAATTGATCTCTTCTCGGGAGCGGTTGAAAATGGAGAATTGATATCTGGAGATTTGGGAAAAACTCCATTGAAGAAGAAAGTAAAAACTGTGAAGAAGAAACTGTCGAAACCGAAAGGATAAAACGTGTTTCACTATTGACTACATTGTGAAAAAATTACAGCAAATTGCAACTAAGAGCCTTATATATAGGCTAAGTAAAAGACCAACTAACTAACAAAAAGCTAACTAATTACATTTTATTTTTCTAATTTCAACACTCCCCCTCAAGATGGGAGCAAAACAAATGCAACCATCTTGCCAAGGAAATGAAGAAACCAACAAACAAAAAACATACAAAATTCTCCTTGTAGGATAGTGATCTTAAAACTCCCTGTATCACATCAGCATCAGCAACAAGGACTTCAACTCTACTTGCAAGTGATCTCAAAACTCCCCCTTAGTAGGGAATCTATCTTGAGCATCAAGACTTATCACAACAACTGGAACAACACCACATTGTAGGATCTCTGCAATTTGAGCAGTAGCAAAAGCTGTGACAACAGATTTCCACCCTAATTTCAAACTTTGAATATGAATGAAGCAACAACACCATGAATGATGCAACAACACCATGAATGAAGCAACAAAACCATCCAGCTTGAGCAAACTTGCTGCAAAGCCAACAATCTGCCTCAAATCCTTGAGCATCATGACCAAGAACAATCACAACACCAATACAAACAACGCCGCATAGAAGCATAGCCTTTCCTCACCCAAACAAAAAACAAATCTGGCAAACTGACTCCTCAATGAAGATCAAAAACACATCCACCAACCAAGCTTCGGTCATAGACGAGATTGAAGAAAAAGGTTTAGAAAAAACAGATTCACCCGAACAATGGTGAACAACAAAAACAATCATCCGACATACAATCGGAAAACCAGAGATAAATCTGAAAACATATTCAGATTCAACAACAAATTTGAGAAAACATATTCTCAAAACGAAAAACTCAACCGATTTTGATCGGAGAGAGACAAACTTGGATCATACAAATCCAATGAACAAAGGATACAAACCTGGATCATACAAATCCAGAAAAAAAGGATGCAAACTTGGATCATACAAATCCAATGAGTAAACGAAAACGAGACAGAAAACAGATCCGAAATTTCAGATCGGCGGAAATTAACGCCGTAAAGAGAGAAAATAGAGAATGAGAAGCAAACAACGAACCGATTCAAACATCTGAATTGAAAAATCAGAGATATTTGAAGAGAGAAATTGAAAAACCAGGAGCACCGGTGAGAAATCGGAATCCGGTTAGAAGCTTGCGGAAGAAATACGGAAAAAAAATAACCGATTCAATTTTAATAACAAACCCTAACTATGAAGATTCAAACGAAAAAAAAGGATAGAGGTAATCAGAGGAAAACAAAGGCGCAGCAATTGCGCTCTGATACCATGTTGAAAATGGAGAATTGATATCTGGAGATTTGGGAAAAACTCCATTGAAGAAGGAAGTAAAAATTGTGAAGAAGAAACTGTCGAAACCGAGAGGATAAAACGTGTTTCACTATTGACTACATTGTGAAAAAATTACAGCAAATTGCAACTAAGAGCCTTATATATAGGCTAAGTAAAAGACCAACTAACTAACAAAAAGCTAACTAATTACGTTTTATTTTTCTAATTTCAACAGGAGCCCAATTCCATAAATTTCCAACAAGAGTTTTTGCTGCATTTTCTTCTCTTTCAGAGATTCACGCTCCAGCTTATCTCCCATGCCTTTTCCGTTACACTCCACTTTCTGCAGGAAATAAATTGCACAATTAACACAATTAAATCCACCAATTTAACCTAATTTATTTTGCAATTTAATCGCACAATTAATTACCATTAATTTCTTTTAATCCACCACCTGCGTTTTAATTTGGAGTTTGATCCCAATTAATCTCCATCATTTCACACGGTGAATACATATATACCTTTATTCCCACCACACTCAATCTTCATAACCTCTAGTTATTTTGGGTCTTTGGCCCATATTAATTAATTCTTTGGGGCTGGAAAATAAACTGATTAGTTGGGCTCATATTGGTTAAAGCTTGGGTCTTTTAATTAACTAGGTGGACTCTTTGAATTTAATGATATGTTGGGCTGATGTTAGTTTAAATGTGGGGACGTGGTAAATATTAATTCTCGGAATTATGAGTTATTAGTGAAATTACTCTAAGCCCGAAATAATTAGTTTGAGGAAATTAATAATGATTAGTTTGAAGGGTAAATTTCGTCTAAATTATCGTCAGCTTTGATTGCACTACGCAACGCTCGTAGATAAATTTCTCTAAAAAACTACGATTGAGACTTACATGATACCCATGCAAAACTCTTTCGAAGAAGAAGAAGACAATGAAATGCATTAAGCACTGATTGGGACTTAAACATTGCCGGAAAATTTCTAACTTTGTGTGTAAATATATAACATTATCAATTACGGGAGTGTGTTATATTGCTAACTTTATAAGTTGCTAACTATATATGCTAACTCACCAATGTAGTGTATTAAAAATGTAAACACGATGACATTAAAATGTCAACACAGTATATTGAAATATCAACAAAATTATGTGTTGACATTTTCAATACACTGCGTTGATGAGTTAGCAGAGTTAGAAACTTAAAAAGTTAGCAATTAATCATACCTCATCAATTATATGAGTAAATATCTTATTCTTATTTCTAACGTTGATGAATTTTCTAGATATAATTTGACTTTTAGAATTATCTATAGGGATATTGACATCTAATATCATAAAACTTTTAAAAGGTTGGATTTTTTTCCCATGAACTTTAAAATTGACAAATAATGTAACAACCCGCCCTCCTAGGGTACAATAAATGCGGCGGCTGCTACCCAAACCGACTCTAAAGAAGTAAACCGGGGCTAGGGTTTCATTTAAAAAGTATTGACCAAAAGAATTGAAAGAATTATCAGAGTATTTAAAACAATAACTTAACCTAGAAGTTTAAAAGAAAAGGAAAGGTATCATAAATGACGATCAAAATATCTTAAGAGTACGACATAATATCCAAGACAAAGTCACAAGAAAAGGCTAAGGCCTCAACTCGAAGTCAAGATGCAAATATCCCAAAAACAAATCCTAAAATGTATCAAATTCAGCGAAAGACGACCAAGAGAAAGAATAGCTATGTATGAAGACACAACTACGCTTGAAGTTCAACATATCCATATTAATTAGTTAACATGCTCAACACCCGCCACCGCTCGTCATCGTTCAACCTGCACATAAGGAAAACACATGCAGGGCTGAGTATTTTGAAATACTCAGTGAGCTCATTGCCAAAACATTTTATAAGTTATGCCACCCTTACCAAGTGAACTCGAGTTTTAAGCAGTTAAGAGAAATATCACGAGTATTACAACATATATTTTCAAAGACTGGCCAGTCAAAATAATCCCCCATTTTCTCATCAAAATAACAATCACAACATTCCATGGTGCGACGAAAGTGTGGCCACACTTTTCGCCCACGAGACCGGCCGACTAGCAAGGACGGCCCTCGATCCCCTCGTGTACACAGCCTGGTAGGGCTTGCGGCCCATACTCAGACCCGAATTCGTATAAGCATATCCAATATCACATTAAAATAAACATAGGCATGGCATAACAGTTAAACCACCCTTATAACGCCAAACAATATTTTGATAAAATAAAGAGAGTTTTTAGAGTAAAGCCCACCTCGACTGCTTAGTTTTCAAGTAGTTTCGCTTTTCCGTTATCCGGCTTCGCAACCAAAGTTTCACCTTTTAATTACATAGGCACATATCACAAATTAGGTTCAATACTACTCTTACTCATGCATGTCTCAATACTTTTTCCCTTTTCCCATTGGTTTATCTTATCATTACTAATTAATCAAGATCATGTTTATCTCACAAGATTATTTAGCCATCAAATACATACTACACAAACACTACACACACACACACACACGTCGCACACACACACACACGCCACACACACATACACGACATACACACATACATATTCCCACATCCCTTTTATCCCACTTGTACTAAATCAAGATGCATGAGGGTTCAAGAAGACCGATTAATCGGTTAGAAAGAAGAAAAAGAAGGAGAAGAAGAAGAATAAGAAGAACTCATAAACAAAATACCTCTTTAGAGAAAACGATCGGTAGAAACAAAGTAGAGACTTGGTTCTTCAAGAATCTTGGCGTTCAAACTCTAAATTCTCCTCAAAGGATGACAAAATATTGGTGTGTGGAATAAGAAAATTTGAGAGAGTGAGGAATGGTGGGGGACGAAAATTTGGGGTCTAGGGTTGGGGTCTTCTCTTATTTATAGTGCTCAACAAGATCTTTAGGTAATTAGAATAGAATATTTGGTAAGATCTTATTCTCCACAATTAAATAAATAAATATTATGAAGTAGGGAAGAAGAGTTAACAAAAATAGATCCTAGGGCAAAATCTCATGATTTTCGAAAATTAGGCTCCCAAAATAGCCAAGGTTTAGTTTTGGTTTATTTTACTGAGTAGAATAAAATATCACGGGGCAAAATAAAAATAAAAATTCTCCCAACTTGGGATGAAAATAGGCGTCTCTATGCCTATTTAAATAAGGCATGGATTTTTAATATTGCCTAGAATAAGGTAAGGCAAGATCTCTTGAAGTATGGAAAGATTTGGTAGAATATATAAATTCTAGGTATGGAAGGAAATCAAATAAGGGATTAACTAAAATAAAATAATTCCTTCCTTCCCACAATAGGTGATTTTCGAAAATCACCCAGAAACAAAGGGGCTCGATTTTTCTCTCTTCAAAAGGAAATAATTAGGTCTTGGATTTAATTTGGATAAATATCCCAAGAATTAAATCAAATCCGGAAAGATAGAATTCCTCCTCTAAAAGGCCAAGGGGTCGAAAATTTCAAGAATTAGGGTGACAAGTATTTATGGAAATTTCCTCTAATATTCTCACTCACCCTTAGACAATTAATTTACCACACAATCTCATAAATTAATATATCACATGCCACATCATTAAATCAATAAGTTTGACTTTTCAAACTTTCAACGCAAACCCTAGACTCAACTTGACCATATCATCACATGAAATAAATGCATGCACGACTCCACGTCATCAATAATTAATTTTAGGGCTCTAAAATTAGGGTTCTAAATTCCGAGATGTTACAAATAATATCACGAACTTTACCCCGGGTTTGTTTTTTCCACGAATGAAAAAATTCATGTTATTTTAATAGATTGAAGAACAATTTTGGAGGGTGTGCTTCAAGAAAAACTATCTTCAAAGATTAAAAAACTTGAAGCTCTCAAAATTATTTTCGAGAAATTAAGAAAACAAAGTTGTATCATAATATTATTTGTGGAAATTTTTTCATTCGTGGGAAAAAATAAATCCGGGGTAAAGTTCGTGATATTATTTGTTAATTTTAAAGTTCGTGGGAAAAATCCAACTTTTTGAAAGATTCATGATATTAGATACCAATATCCCTTATCCATAAGGTAATTCAATTATAGATCATTGATGTGTAAATATTTTGTTTTTGTGGCATACTCTAAACATATTATGGCTCTTATAGGGTCATCTTCTAATGCTTATAACATCCTAATCCAAAACTACACCTTTAGATAAAAATGAGTGAATGAGATTAAAGCTCACAAATTTCAATAAATAGTAGACAGAATATGATCAAAAAGGTAATATCATCATTATGTTATCATATGATAATTTTCGTGTGTTTTTTTATATCAACATAGTGTATTACAAATATCAACAATATGGCATAAGGATATCAACATAAGTACAAGAGAATATCAATACAGTTTTATTGATATTTTACATACACAATATTGAGATTTTACGTACACTATATTGAGATTTCTTTTTGCATTTGTTGATAAAATCTGCTTATCAACTTGTACGAAAATTAAAATATAAAATTATCAAATTTCATCACCCGAACATCGTCGGAACATATATAATTTGGATCTCGTTGGAATCCTTATAAAATTATCTTTAATTTGATCTATTTTTTGCAAAAAAATAATTTAAATCGACAGAGTTACGTAAATTTAAAGTTTGAGATGATTTTGATAAGAGAGAATTGACATTAATACCCTTTAAATTTATTTTAATAATTATTTAATTTTAAAACATAATACACTTGTCATTATTTTAACCATTGAGTCTCTTAATCTAATGGCTACAAATTAATTTTTTGGATTGTTAATGAGTTAGCAATTGATCATAACCCGCTCTTATGTTATTTATATTGTATGGTTGCATTTGTCGCAACCAACCGAAGCTAGTGCTACTTGAATATTAGTATTATATTATTTATTTTATACAAAATTATAATAAATTTTACTATTTATTAAGTATTGAATTCCACCTTCTATTTTTGGATTTTGGATCTGCCATTGATGCCACGTAGTGCCCACATTAGTGGTGGTTAGAACACATTAGAATGGCGTGACGTCACATAAGACCATCTCCAACTATTACACTAGACTCAAACCTATTTTAGTGTAAATATCACACTAAATATTGATTTTACTCCAACCATTTACACTAAATCTAAACCAAAAAGAAGTTTAAACCAAAAAGAATATTCTCCACTCACTTACTTTTTATACTTTTGCAATCATATTTATGTATTTTATCTAAATTGCTCACTAACCCCATAGCAATTTATCAATAACTTTGATTAAATTAAATTATACTATTAAATAACATAATAAGACTTATTAATTAATATGACTATATATAAAATTTATTATTTATTACATAAATATAATATAATTAAAAAATGTGTAATTTTAATTATTAATCTTTCTATTTTTTTCGTATTTAGCTTATTAATATAACTTTTAAGTTTATTGTATCTTCTTAATCTTATTTTATTTAGGTCACGTTTCTTTTTATGCATATTTTTATTTTGATTAGGTTGTGTCTTTATATTTTTATATTCTTAATCATATTTTAGATTTTTAGTCTTGAATTAATTTTATAAAAAAAAAACAAAAAAAAAACGTGTATAAAGAAATGGGCCAGCCCACTAATCAATAATTAAATAACATTAATAGAATTATTTAGGTTATTATTTGTTATCTTCTTCTCCAACCTGCTGTTGGGTGTTTTACTGAATTACTGTAAGTTTTTTTCCATTCCTTTTCTTCTTGCATTTTCATTTCTCTACCTTCCCTTGTTCATTTCATAAATATAAAATGATTTGGACTTGAATGCAATAAATCAAAATCTAAAAAGTTTTTTGGTATAGTTTTAGTGTAAACCTAAAGATAGGTATTTTTTCATCAAAAACCTATAATAGGATTGGCTTTGCAGTACTATTGGAGGTATTTTCCTACTGCATTTTAAGAACCTATATATCCGAAATCGCATATCGTAGATAAATTTAAACAACAAGAAAGTTTATGACTTTTACGTTCAAGGTCCAAGTCGGTGGAAAACTTAAATTTTTGACCAAAATTCGTGATATTAGTGACTAATTTAAAGGATGATTTCGGGTTTCTTAGTTTCTTTAACAACTAAATCAACTTATTCCAAGAAGTTATAGGATTAGAAATTAGAATTGTAACACATGCATGCATAAACTGATATGTCATATACGTACATATGCGTATATGTAAATTTGTGGCGCAACTTGATATGGGTAGCTAGAGGTGAAGAATTGATTGCTATCGTCCATGGATAGATAGTGAAAGGGTATTGCTATCTCAATTCTCAAACTAGGGGGCCTCGAGAATTAATGAGACACACGTGCATGGCTTCTTCGTAGATTCTTGAGGGCTACATCAATTTCATGCATCTTTATTACTTCTCCCGTCCAAAAATAGACAACATCCGACACGACACAAATTTTAATACATAATTGGTAAAGTAAGAGAGAGATAGAAAAAAAAATGACTGAAGTAATTTTTGTGGAATATTGAAACCACCTTATTAGAGAGAAAAAAATTTCTTTAAATAGAATTAATCAATTTTTAAGAGAAATCTCAAAATGATAAATGTGGTCATTTTTAAGGGACGAAGGAAGCATTAAACTTTTTTTTTTTATTATGCTCTACTATCAATGGTCTTTACCTTAAGTAGGCCAAACATGTGGTAGTTTCCATTGGGTCTTTTCGATTTATGATAAAATTGATCTACTTTTAAGGGACATTTCAAAATGACAAATATAATTATTTTTGAGGGACGCAGGGAGTTTCAATAATTTTTATTATGCTCTTCCATCAATGGTCTCTATCTTAAGTAGACCAAACATGTGGTTGTTCCCATTGGGCCTTTCTGATTTATGTAGAATTCATGGTCTATACTCATATCTGTACTGTCAATAGTTGGATGGAATAGCCTAATCGATGAGCAACGTGATCGATTCATTTATTTATATTTTCTAAATTGTGAATACTCACAATCTTTTAAATTACAAGATCAATGCAGTTATATATATATTGAATGCTTTAGATTCGTTCCACGTTAAAAGATGAGTACTAGGACGCAGCTAGTCCAATGCAAGCCGCAAGGGATTCTAGATTATAATACTATTAAATAAAAAAAAATCGAGGGAATTAATCACTGTACGATAGTGTTGGTTGATGTACTGATTCGCATTTCATTATAAATGAAACATCCGAGTATAAGATTTTATATAGTGTTATTTTTAAAGTTGATGAAGAGAGAAAGTTAGAGAAATGAAAAAGTAGAGATGATATTGTTTCTATTTTTACGGATGTTTTTTAATAGGGAGGGAATACTATCTTTAAAATTGTAGCTACAATGAAGTATGATACTCCACATTCACAAAAAATAGTCTTATTTGTGAACGGCGCTACAGATTTTAATGAAAAATTGGTAAAGTATGAAAGATGGAGAAAAAATAGGTAAAGTAAGAGATATATGGAAAAAAGTAGGTAAAGTAAAAGAGAAATGAGAAAATGTATGTAAAATATGAAAGAGAAACATTCCACTTTTCGAAATGAGACTATTTTTTGTAGACATTCCAAAATGGCAAAATGAGATTATTTTTCATGAACGGTGAGACAAATTGTCACATATGAAATTGAGCACAATTTGCAAAGAAATAGCCCATTCCAAAATACTATATTTCTATCTATATAATTTATATTCTTTGAATTGAAACAAATTAGAATTCTCACTTTTCTACGACGTTTAACGATAAAACATTTTCCGGAACAAGTAAATTAAAATGCCTTTTGTCCACAAGCTTGTAATAATATGTCCGTGATCTGTCATTACATGCGACTATCTTCACTATAGAAGTAAAAAAAGAAAAAAAGGCTTTCTACATATGGATCGTCAAATACTCTCTCTGTCCCATTAAATATAAAACATTTGCGATTTTATGTAGTTGTTTTGTGAATTAACTAGAAGAGAGTAAAGTAAGAGAGAGAAAGAAAAAAATAGAAATAATGGTATTTTTATTTTAGGAAATATTTTATTTTTAATGGGACGGAAATAAAACGACTAAGTGGATTGGATAAATGAAAATAATGGATTCCAGGAACTTGTACATTGTTTAGCTTTCTTAAGACAGTCCCATGTGTGCACATGCATCCCTCATCCAAAATTCATTAGTCTTAAATGCATTCGTGCGGGTTCCCTTCTTTCTCCACAACAATTTTTCTATGGAGTATAAGATTAGACTTGTAAATATATGGGTGTGTTAAACTGAAACCATTCTCTTATACTCCCACCGTCCTACTACTGTGATGGATTTTTTTTGGGCATGGTACTATTTAAGAAAATGATATTTATTAAGTTAAATGAAAAAGAATAAAGTATGAGAGAAGAAAATGTCAAAGAGATAAATAGATAATAAAATAAGAAAGATAATATTTGAAAAAAAAAAAAAAAGAAATCAACCGCTTATGATAGACCAACCCAAAATTATTTGATGTACATTCAACACTCGAACAAAATCTACCAAGAATTTATTACAACTAACACCACACTTATCATATATCGACGAAGAGAGTTATTTTTATCTTACTTAAGTTTATAAATGCTGAAAGATACAGCGAATTCGAAGGGTCACGATTCATATTTGTTAGCAAATTATAACTAAGTTGACATGTGGCTCAAGGCTTGCTAAATTAGAAGTTTATAACTATTCATCTCTTTCGGTTAATTTGCTACTACTGTTTCGTACAAGGAAAATTATTGGCTTATTATCTCGTCATCTAAAGAAGATGGATGTCTAAATCAAACATATTTAACTAATTGTGTGATCAAATTATTTTATTTTGCTGTAAACCCACGTTCTTGTGGGATAAATGATTGCTTCGTTTATCAATATATTTTAAGAAGTTCAAAAATATAACGCCTTAATTAAACTCATCTTATTCTTGTAGAATTAATATACGTGGATGTTGTATTGACACAAGGAAGGTTGCAAATGTGAGGTTCAGATTGCATAAAAAAGGCATGAAAATATAAGGATGGGATATAATCAAATGCAAATCTATATACAGTACAAACTCAAAACTATGATCTGAACCGTTAAATTTTAAGACTTGATGACAACAAATGACAAATAACGTCAGTAGAAAATGTCAACACAACGTCAATGTCAACCGATTGACATTGTGTTGACATTTTCAGTTAACGTTATTTATCACCCGTTAACATCAAATCTTAAAATATAATGGTACAAATTATAGTTTGGAATTTGTAAAAAAGATGCAGTTTGCATCTTATCACTACCCTTAATGATACGTACTATATGGGCATAAACATATACTACTCCCTCTGTCCCACAAAAGATGTCACACTTTCCTTTTTGAAAAAAGTTCTCTCTTACATGAATATAAAAATTATATTTTCTCTCTCCATTTAACACACAAAACAAAACCTCCAAAAATCTCATCTCGTCCCACAAATGTGACATCTTTTGTGGGACGGAGGGAGTACTAATCAACATTCAACACCATAATGTCAACTTATCTTAAATTAGGGTTTTGACATATGGGCCATAGAGTTGCATGTGCCCGCATGTGCTATCTTTCTCTCACTGACCCACCACAATCCACTTCTTTCTCCTCATAAATTGGCTTTATTCACTAATTTCTTTTCTCCCCTCTTTCCTCTCTTTCTCAGCTTGCCTTTTGTTGTAGTTAGATCCCAAGAAAATTTCAACTATTTTCTCTACATTTTTTCTATCGGGCTATGCTGCTATATGTTCGCAAGATGAAAGCGAGGTATGTACCTATTTATCTTTCAGAATTCATTAATTAATTGCATACTAGATAATAGCACTAAATTAGCTGACCTTAGAAATAGGCCACTCATCCTCGTAAAAGGATTTATAAGGATGAAGGGTTATCCAAATATATATAGATTAGACAGATCCCCAAACAAGAATTGAATTATTTCAACATTCCCTTGCATGTGTGGCACATCGTACTTTCACACGCACAGACAAAGAGATCCACATCGACTTGAGCATGCCATAATGCTAAGTAGAAATGGGTCACTACCACTCTTAAAAGACCTTATATAAGGGGATTGGACAGGGTTTTCCTTTTCAATTTAAAATTTATTATCCAACTAGGTAGTGCAATTGGAATAATATGGTTAATAACCAAACAAAGTGTTTTGGTTAAATTTTATGGGTCATGTCCTCATGCAGTGTTCCTCATTTAATTTCACATACGATAAAATCGTAAATTAATGCTGCTTAATTATTCAGAACAATTAAAATTTTATTGATAGATCATCACTGAAACAAGAATTCCTGGAAAAATGGAGAAAGGGTCTTCAAATAGGAAGTAAAAGCAAGGAAGATTCAACCATTCTAGAGACGAAAGACGCCATCAAATTATCAGCAGATGTGGCCATCGCCGCAACCAGAAACGCCGGCACCCGATGGCGACAGGCGCTGCTGTGCGACGTCGTTTCCAAAAACCTGACCAACAAACACGTCGTCGAGCAAATTTTAGGTTATAAATTGAAAAACACAGCGGCGACTACTAGGCTGACCACCGCATGCACCCGGAGAATTTTGAGACGTGGCCAAAATCATCGTCGTCGGAAGAGGAGCAGAAGCCGGGCGCTTCGGAAGCTTGTACCGGGTGGAGAAGAAATGGATGGGGTTTTGCTGCTTCAAGAAACGCTCGATTATATTGTCTCGCTACGAGCTCAGGTGGATGTCATGCGACGCCTTGCTAGCATCGCCTGATCATCAATCTATTTTTACATTAAAACCCATGTCAAACACAATGTCCTGTGCATCTACATCTCTTAGTTTTTACTATCATTTTTATTTTTGGATGTAAATATTATGTGTGTACGTAATTAAAGATGAAGGAATGAAAGAGTATTCATGCTAATTACAATATTCATTAAATTTCTGATTTTTAGTTTCAATGCTACTCAGACAAACATCTTCTATCAAAACTTTTCTTTGGAATTATAATTAATTATCTAAAAATGCTATAACTTATATTAATAAAGTTGTCTAAGGAAATTTATTAGCCAACTAAGAACGTTCATTGGTGTTATAAGTACACCACCTTCACTTTAAAAATTGGTTCAATCTTGAGGGATGCAAATGAAAGTGTCAAAAATATAAGATTAAGGTGCGATGGACAATTGTGACCTTAATTTAAAAAATTTCTAACGTAACTAATTGCGTCTATAATTTTTTTTCTTTATAAGATAAGTTTGTTGCAATGTTATCAATGGATTTAATTATAGTGGCACTGTCGCAGTTTCATTTCATTTTATGAAATGTTACAACCTTTTAAAAAAACTTATTTTGAATTTTACTGCATTTGAAAAACTAACAAGTGTCCGTGGGATATAGATATCAGGTGACAAAAATGCATTTGGCCTGCCGTAAGAAATTTGTATCCATCTATATTGACCTTATTATAATGTTTTTTTATAATATTTTAGTTTAATGTATATAATACAGAAAAAAAAATTTGAATATGTATTGTGCGTTTTTGAATTTGGGGTTGTGAAAACGACGATTGTCATATTCTAACATTTTGTATATAATGGAGCATATATGTTGCAATGCTAGGATATAATTAGATTCCTTATAATGTCAACTGTCATATAGGTGGCAACTGTTATAGAGCTAAAAGATTTACTACTACTATTTTATTTGTTCATTGTTATACTATATTAGTGTTGTTAGACTTCTTAGGTAAGAAAACTTTTTGGCTGACACTACAACTTATTACCAATAGGTAAACCAAAACATATCTAAATTGTGAAATTGAATTTTGCTTCCGTGAGATACTGATTGAGTCACATATTGTAGTGTTCATGTAAAACTATTTAGTCTTCAAAAGACTTAGACTTATTTGTTTTTAGATTTTAAATGTTGTAAAACACATCATAAATATTCAAACAAAGCACAATATATTCATTCTCTACTGACAAAGACTTTAAAAACGTTTTATTTTTATACCTCTTTTACTTTTTCAATAATGCGTTAAAATTTGTGTCAAACTAAATGTTGATCCTATTTGAGAACGGATGGAGGAGGTATATTATTCTCATTTGAAAATTCTCATGCAACTGACTTCTTAACATTGGGATGTGGGAAGAACCTATATATAGGCCAATGGCATCACTTGTCCGAAATAAGTTTTGTCTCCAATTATAATTGTCGAATATGAAAGTAAAGAGATACTATAAACATATCGTAAAAATTGATGTTCAAATGTTCAATTAATGGGTGGGCAGGGCCAAGAGCCCACTAGGATTAGGCTATAACTTGCGACAATCACAAACATCCTAACCCAACATGAATTACGACACTACTGAATTCAATGGTTTAACCAACAGAGTTGTCGATTCAATCTATTTTCGACAAGGAAAACTAAAATATCTAATTGAAGTCAAACCAATAAAATCAATCGTATTATTTCCTCTGTCCACCCTTTAAAAAAATCATTTTTTCATTTTGGATTATCCACAATTTAAATAATTATTTATTTTTTTCCACTTAATTTGGTATATGGGTTCTACTTACATTCCACTGATATTTACACTCACAATTCATTAGATCAAGAATAACTTAGTTAAAAAATTAATGAATTTAGACTCATAATCTTGTAGTCACGAAAATAATTTTTCTTATCACGATGTGTGCAAAGGAGTTGTAACTATTCTAATGGAGAGTTTCGATCACTTGATATTTGTTATTTGGTTGATTACTAGTTTTTGCGTCTTCTCTCACATCACAATATGAAAAGAGCGAAAATTGTCTCCAATTAGAACAAGTTATATCAATAATTAATTATATGTAGTGTTTCCCATCTCCTTGAAATAATACTTCATATCATTTTGTTAGTATGTAATTACAAATTCACATTTAGAATATTTGTACTCCGAATGGAATTAGGAAAGTTACTTAAAAAAAGGTGGAGTTGCTTGGAAACTTAAGTGTAATGATAGCAATTGCCAAAATCAAATGATTATCACCATGATTTATCCCCTTACTAAAGCACATTTTACGTTTCTTTTTGAGCAATAAAGCATCAATGCTTAGTGCTAATTACTTTTAAAGTTTTAATAATGTTGCATCTCTATTCATTGCACATGCACTATTTGGAACAGCTTAATTACTCTATGATGTATGTTTTTCAACCTCCACGTATATTATAATTATTAGTATTAATTATTATTTCTGATTTTCTTTCTGTCAGTGGCTAAATTAGGTGTTAGAGACAGGTCCCTCACTTCATTATTTAAAAAAAAAAAAACTTAGGCAAGCACAACTTAATGCTGTCTTACCACATGATCTCGATGACTATTTCAAATATTTTGTAAGACCTCAAATCAATAATCTCAAAAGCTAATTTGTACATGCCCTTGTCGATCAACAACTTGAGACGATAACAAGCCTAGTGAGAAAAAGTGGTTTTGCTCATTCGTCCAACATCATTTCAATCTAAAAGCTAATCTTAATTTAATTTGTTTATTAAGGCGATAATCATCCATATATACATAGCATATATAGCATTGCTTTTGAGATATTATAATCTAATTCAGTTATATACATCTACAGCTTCTAGATACCACGTATGTGATTCCAATATAGAATCATAGATAACACCTCCTTTCCAGCTAATACTATACATAACATACACAAGTTTTTATTCCCAAATTGGTGTAAAAATTATGAACTTTGGTCATAATTTTGATAATTTTGTCAATTATTTTACTTATTTGTATTTGAAGGATATTTTATATGCCATAAAAGCCGAAATCCATGATTTTTTTTTATATATAAATTTGTACATATCATTCACAAAAGTTATTGATTTTAGCTTCCAAATCATACACAACTTTTCTCAAAATCTATATCAATTGGACAACTTAGAAAAATATAAAAATTATGATATGAGTGGCTATTTTTTAAAATCGGGTGATTCACCAAAATTTGACCAAACTTCGTTATTTTTACGGCAATTTGCCATTTTCTATTTATAGCGTAGCATTTTATTTATAGCGTAGCATTTTCTTGGCATCGGGACATGGCCCAAGACAGCTCTTGCTATTCCTTCTAGCACTTATGATGTTGTGTCTCAAAAATTGGCCATGCTTAGCTAGAGCTTCTGGTATGAATTTAAAGAAACCAAAATGAAGGGCCCAAAGAATTTAAAAACATCTGTTTATCTTTTTCAATAAGAGTCATTTTAATTAGTTTTTATATATGCTTCATGAGTGGCAAGCATGTGTGTTTTATCCCATATAAAATTGAGTGCTTTTCTCCAACAAAATCTAATTATCTACATAAACATGCATATATATGCCTGATGGGGTCCTCCTAACTCCCATCAACAAAAAGAATTCCAAGCTATACTAGTCCAAAGTTGATAATTTTAAAATCTTTTCCAACGGTAGCTAATCACTTAAGTTCTTAACCAAGTACTTCTAGTTAAAAGTCTTGATGAGACAACACAAAGAGGTGGGTGGCCCGTTGAGATAGGAATTGCCTAATTTTATTGTCTAAAATTGGTTTAACCTGTGCTAAGGGATGGATCCTAAATTGTTACTCCCTCCGTCACACTTAAGCTAACATGTTTCCTTTTTAGTTTGTCCTAACTAAGATGACACATTTTCTTGTTTAAAAATTCTCTCTTTTCAATTAATACACCCAATCATCTTTTCTCACTCCTATTAAAATATTCATCTTTCTTTGTCTCTCTATTTTAATAAGTACACTCACATTTTCTCTCTCCAATTAAACACATCAACCAATAATTCCTAAAATTTCATGTTGGCCAAGAAGTGTGTCATCTTAGCCGGGACGGAGGAAGTAGTATTTTGTAAAATATTCCAACGTAGTACTTGGGTGAGTCTCTATTTTTGTGTTCTTAAAAGATAGTAAGTTTTTTGCAGTGGAACATGGTACTCCTTCCGTCTCATTGAAGATTACTCACTTTCCCTTTTGGTTTGTCCCAATCAAGATGACCCATTACTAAAAATGGAAACATCCTTCTCTTTACTTTGTTCTCTCTCCTACTTTACTCTCTCCACTTCACACACAAAATAAAGTTGCATAAATTCCCGGACCGCTCAAAATAGGGATCATCTTTCTTGGGACGGAGGGAGTACATAACAAAAGAATGACTAAAAGATATAGTACTATGATACCACAACGAGTGAAGTAGAGGTCCCCAAACCGAACCGGCTCGGAACCGCCATCGGCGGTTCGGAACCGTGAACCGGAACCGCGGTGACGGTTCGGAACTGGGGCAAGGTTCGGCGGTTCCGAGGGGCCGGTTCAGGTCTTCAAAACATGACGAACCGTAACCGGCGGTTCGGAACCGTGAACCGGAACCGCGGTGACGGTTCGGAACCGGGGCAAGGTTCGGCGGTTCCGAGGGGCCGGTTCAGGTCTTCAAAACATGGACGAACCGTAACCGGCGGTTCGAAACTGGCGGTTTGTCGGTTCCGGTAGGGTATAGGGTTTGGGCCTAGGGTTGCAGGAACCGGTCAGAAACCGGTCCTTTTCCTTTATTTCTTTTTTTTTCAATTGTTTCAACTTTAAAATATACAAATACAATTATACAATTGTATTTGTATATACTTTAATCAGTGAAGAAGACTTCTCTATAAGACTAAATCAGAGAGACTTTTGACAATTCTAACATGATTGTTGATGGTTAAATTAAAGAGACTTCTCTTTAAATTGTTATACAATCATGTATATTTACATTCATCATTCATTTATTAATTATTATTGTTTAAGTCTTCAAGTCTTTTGTAATTTCAATTTGTATATAACTAATAAGTCCATAGATAAATTGTAACTTGTACTTGTACATTTCAATTTTCAACATTTGTATTTGTAATATCGACATATCGTTCAAATTTGTATCAATAAAATTCCAATTGTCCAATGTCCACTTCTACTCCATTTGTATATTGTCATTCTCGTTTCATTTATTCAATAGTACAAGACTACAAGGTGTAATTTGTAATTAGTACTATAAATGAATAAATTTGAAAAAAAAAATCGAAATAGTGAACCGGCGGTCCAAAACCGGAACCGGCCCCGGAACCGCCCGAAACCGGTTGGAAACTGCCAGTCTTGAACCGTGCGTTGAACCGGAACCGTCGGAAGCTATGGCGGACCGGTTCAGGTTCGTAATTTTTCCGAACCTGAACTGCCAGTTCCGAACCGGAAACCGACGGTTTTTGAACTGTGGTGACCTCTAGAGCGAAGTCTGTTTGTGGTGAAAGGTGAATGTATTTTTCAAACCATGGAACAGTACCAAAACACTCTTTGGATTTGCTAGATTTCAATAAGCTGTTGTTCCAGATCATTAGTTCCCACCTTTGAATACATGTCAACTAGTTTGTGATAATAAAGCTCTCTTATTATTCAGTTCAACATGTTCGAACCAAATATATAGTGGTTGATAGATATTTCATGAAGGAGAAACTTGAAGCTGACTGAGATTGTGCAGCTTCTGTTTGTTCATTTTAAAGATTAGTTGGAAGATATTCTAATTTTGGTCTTGAACTCAAGGAGGTTCACCGAAGTTTTGAGCAATTTGCATATATGTTCCTATCTTCTGAAATTTTCTAGTCGAGGTATACTAAACTGGCAATATGATTTGACGCGTCTTACTAATAAATCTTTGGCAAATGGAAGCATATGGTTTTGGAAAGGATATATAATCGAGAATCAAATTAGCATTGAATCACATTGATTCCTTTACTTGTATATCTCATCTTGTAATTGCATTTAACTTTGTAATTGGCTATATACAGAGAAAAAATATTCCTTTTCTCCAAATAAGGATCCAATACTACTGATCATCAATGGTAGGCTACCAATCTCATTTTGGGTTTTTGGGTAAAATATACATATCTATAGGTTTGACTAAAACAAATCCAAATCACTTTCTTAAATTTTGTGAGTGAAAAAGGTACTAGATAGAGAATATTCTTTTTAAGTTTGGGGGACTCACTATTTGATATAACATTCACTAAAATGGGTTCGAGTTTAGTGTAAATAGTTGGAGATGCTCTATATATTCGAAAAAGCAGAAGAGAGAATTGAGAAAGAGGAGTAGGAGAGTGTCACGATAATAAAAGTGAGAAGAATTAATTTTTCATTTATGACAGTTACATTTGTTTGTCAACTGATACATGCATCGAATGCTTATTTAATGTAAAGTAACACAATTCAATAAGAGTGATTACAAGTAGTTCTAATGATGTGGTAGGCCCTATATTCACTCTATTTTTTATATATAGTTTTGGGTTCACAATACAGCTCCAAATCAACAACTTTATAGATGCTTATGGACCATTTGATGTATATTAAGCCACAAGTGTAAAGAAAAACCAATCTTACAATTTGGTATCCTCTTCTAAACTCCATGGCCTTAGCAAAAATGGATTCAGACTGCAATCCAACACTCTCTCTAGCTCATCCGGAGACGATGGATTTCCTCTCCCACGCTTGGTGCGACTTTGCAGTTCAAACTCTGCAGCCTCAGACACAGGACCGATCACTCGTTCTTCACGACAGCTCAATAAAGATACCAGAGAGCGATGCAAAGCCTCCGTCTGTAGTAAGTTGGCTACGGAGCTTTAGCTTATTCTGTTATTACAAATGATGCATGTTTATGTGACAGAATATATATGCGTGCGTTTAACTAGCAGAAGACCAACAACAGTACAAAGTTAGACGATGGAGACAGTTTCTTGCCTCCATGGAAATCCAACGACGTTAAGGTAAAGAGAAGATAAAAGTTATGGTTCTTTGTTGTCAAGATTTGTGTAGCATACTGATATCTATTTTCAGTCATGGATATGGATGCAACAAGCTATGCACCCAGAAGTTAATTATAGCAGTTACTTCAAAAGGAAATGGGTAAGTGGCAAAGTGAGTGTGTGTGTGTGTGTGTGCTTCTGGTATAGATCTTCAACATGTAACTATGAATGCAGATGTCATGGAAGCTCGCGCCATTTAAACAAGTCCCGATAAAGAAATGGCTGAAAGAGATGAAGCAGAGGCGGAAGGAGGAGCAGAGATTACACAAGGCAGAGGTCCACGCAGCGATATCAGTAGCAGGCGTTGCAGCTGCACTGGCTGCATTAGCAGCAGAGAACTCAAAACATGGTGAGAGAGACGAGTCTCGTGCTGTTGCTTCTGCAGCAGCCTTGGTTGCTGCACAGTGCGCTAAGGTGGCTGAGGCGATGGGAGCCAAGAGGGAGCAGCTGAGCAGTGTGATAGGCTCAGCTATCAGCGGCACAACTGCCAGCGAGATGGTCACACTAACGGCCGCTGCTGCAACGTGTATGACCTATTCATTTCATATTGGGAAAACAAATTCTATGCATAAGATTGTTAGTCATAGCATCTTCTCACTTGTTCAAATATGCCAGCAATAAAAGGAGCTGACACTCTCAAAGCCAGATCACCGTGCAAGAATAGATTAAGTGGGAGTACACCTGTGCTACCACTCGAGGATGGTGATGAAGCTGATTTCAACTTCGAGAAATGCAGAGAAATTCTGGCCAAAGGTGCAGACCTCAATATTGAGATGGAAGACGGTATGAGTTATGATGTTTATTATAAGTTAAAGACAAATAAAAACACCATTAAATCTCCATCTATCTCTAATTCCCAAAGTTGAAGCAGGAAGGTATTTGCTGAGATCAGTGGCAGTGATCTTAAATAATGAAGGAAAGGTACTCATATTACTCAATGCTAATAGCATACAATTAAAACTGAAAAACTATCGACTTCATCTCGTTCCAGAGTTTCATCAAAGTTTCAATCTTTGATCTAACAGGTTGTTCTGAGGATGAAGAAGCTCAACATGCTAAACGCCTTTACAAGACAAAAAGAAAGTAAGTCCTTTCACATATCTAATCTTCAATCTCACTTTCCTACAACTCATAGTCCCCTCAAACTAATGTAAAAGTAACATAAGAGTCTAATGATGATTAACAAAATTTTACAATATAGGTAGTGTGCTAGACTGGCATGCAGAGCTATATAAAGATTCAGAAGGTGGGGATACTGAAACCGGCTACCTGGTCGTGTTATCCACGAACAAGGGGATGGTGAAACTGGATATGATGAGTGATTATGAGCGCTACAGAACATGGTCTATGACTATAAATCACATGCTAATGCTCTCAACTTCATTTACCAAGTATGAGCTGCAATTCTACAAGAGTTGAACTTCAACTCTACAATTTCTGGAATATATGTTCTCTGTCAAGAAAGTCCTCTTAAGGCATTGTTATTTAATATTTATGTGTCTGTATATGTTTGAATATTGGTGATTCAATCATTTATGAATATAATCCTTCTATTTAAAACAATTTTTCAATGATTTAAAATCTAACATAATGATACGTTTTGTGCCTGATTTTTAAACTGAGTACATATACAACTTCTCCTGCATAAGTTTTTTGCTTCGATGAGTGCATCTAGCAAGAGGTTTACTATTTGTTGTTATCTTTCCATAATCCATCGAAAATGTTAGAACAAGAAGTCATAAGCTCGATTTGATACAGCTAATAGTAGATAGAAAGTAAGAATGCAAAGGTTGTATACAGATGATATGATCCAGAATAAAACTTTACACGAAAAAGAGTCAGGAAGAAAAACCATTAAATACAGAGAAATTTGCACTGGATAATGCTTTCATGTAGTATTACAATTGGTATGTAATAGGAAGACCTGTCCACAAAAGAAGCCTTCGGGGGCGATCCAAGAACCTAGCTTGCCATGCTGGTTCATCGCTCTCTACAGTGAAGCCACTTTTCAAGTAGAGATTTTTAGCTGCCTCATTATTCACAGCCACATGAACGTATAAGTCACTTATTCCTGTAAATTCAAGATTCATCAAAAAACTTAGGTCATTTCACAGCACATAACTACTACAATGATGCATTTTCTCAAAATAATAATAGTGTATACAGAGAAGATAGCAAAGCTGTTACTAGAGGATCAAAATTTTCATCTTCTACAAATTTGAAACGGGACACATTTTCGAGTTAACAAATAGTCAAAATAACTACTCAACAGAAGGAAATGCAGGAATTGACAATCTGAAATGGTGCGCTTAATAGTCAATTGGGTAGAAGTAATGCCTATGATGCATCAAATTGATAAACTGTTTAGGTAGCACCACCAGTACACACGAAGGCATGCAATCATATATTTACGAACTGCTTACCCCAGTCTTCCGCAACCCTCTTAGACTCTGCAATCAATTCATAGCCCAACCCATTCCGATGCAACTCTTCAGCCACGCATACGTTGCTAATATACGCCCTCGCAAAATCAGATCCAATCCCCTGGTAAAGTGGAAAATTAAGTCAAGTAAGAACTTTTCAGATGATCAACTGGATTGAGCTATAGTATGGTTTAAGAGAATAAGGATATGCCCTTATCAAAATATTTAATTCAGCCAAGTAATAATATTTTAATTTCCCAATTACCACTAGCCTACAGAAGAGAATACTAAGGAAATGTGCATGGATAAAAATACCTGAGGCTTCATTCCTACTATTTCATTAGGAAGGCCGACACACTGATTTAGATCCAGTGTCCCAACAACAACTCTGTCTTCTCCATTTTGTGAAAACTGTAATGAATGAAAGAGACATCAGGTAAATTCAAATATAAGTTCAACAAATTAGAATCACATGTGAATCAAGGAATGTTGAACGAAGAATAACTAAAAATCGACAATTTGATGATATTTAAACTGAGAGAAACTAGCTAATAACCAACCAGGGGATGTTACTATGAGGAAGTAAATTCAACCAATCTAGAAATTATGATCAAATTAAGTAGATGTAGATGAGGTAAGAAAAGAGGGTGCTTACTTTAGAAGCAGCACACAAGTCTTTGGAGACATTGATCATCCATGAGATGGGCAATGTAGCATTAATGCAAGAAACTTTCCTAAATCCCTTTCTCTTTCCGGATACACGTTCACATAGTGCTTCATACTCACTTTCAACCAAGTACCTTTTATGATCCTAACAGAACTTGACAAGTAGTAAGAAACAACATCAGGCTTCATTCAGTTGACAGTAAAATCAAACAAATAAGCCAATAACTAACGCACATAGGCATAATTTGAGGTAAAATCATCCAAATACAATTTTGAATTAGGCTAATTCAATCAAAATCGAGCACAGGCGTTGACTTGAAATAGGGGGGAATAGCGCAGTTACAGCATAAGACTCACTTCGATGCGGAAAGTTTGTTCGTTGAAGTCGTAGAAGGTGCGGACGCGGAGGCGAGCAGCGGCTAAGAGCTCGGCTTCCGAGCACGCTGCTGAAACAGAGAGCGACGATTTATCGATGAGGGTGAGGGGAGTTGCAAATTGAGGTGCTGTTTGGTGGTTGGAGAGGTGGCAGTGAAGAGCGAGGGACGGGCGACGGAGGGAGGCGGCGGCACCGTGTGGAGGGGTAGGAGTGTGGTAGATCAACATCTCTCGTCTCCACCACTCAACCAATTCTGCTATCAATTTGATTCGGATCAACAAAAATAACTTAGTTCTACTAATTTATTTCTTTTTTTTTGGGGATAAGTCATAAACAATAAAAAGGTTTCTTTTAATAAAGTTTGAAGGTTAATTTCATTTATACCTGTATTAAATTGAACATTAAATTCTAATTTATTTTAGTTTTTACCATGCTAAGAATCTGTAAATGCAATATGAAAATTAGAGAACAGAACAGAATAACAAGTGAGAAAATCAGAAAAGCGAATCCCAAAATTGAAAACAGTGAGAGGTTGTTAGCAGTAAATCTATGTGATTATATGGACAATCATAATTTAATTTAATTGAGAAAAAATCGATTTATAATAATTTTTTATTTAATACTAGCAATTAAAGTTATTTTTCCATCCTTTATAATACGAGTAAAATTGCCGCCCTTTCTTCTTCTACCCAAAATGATGCCTGTTTTTCAGTTTTCCATTTCTTCTACTTCCTTTTCATTTTCCTTGATTATTGATAGAATATAAATAATGCGTACACAGTTATCCATATGTATTCTCTCACCCATTTTCTTGTTTTTTCAGTTTTTCTCTCTCTCGTATCGTTTTACTATATGTCTATAGGTGTCCATGTTTATTCTCTCTTTCCATTTTCTGGTTTTTCAATATTTCCCTCTCTCATTTTCTTCTACCCCAAATAGCAACGACCCATATGAATATTTGTATGTCAAAGTACTCTTATACTTTTCCATAATTACACTTAATCGATTCCATAAAAATATCTTTAAAATTCTCTTAAATTCATTAATCATATACATCAATTTATTTACAACTTATATCACTAGGCACTAGGGTCCACCATTAAAGAGTAATAATAATTTAGGTCTCACTATTCACTAACAATATTTTAGCGTACATTTTTCCTCATCTCTACTACTTTACCAATTACCCCTTCCGTCCGTCGTTAGGAGTCTCATTTTATGACGGCACGAGTTTTAAGAAATGTTAAAAAAAGCGGGTGGAAAAAAGTTAGTGGAATGAAAGTCTCACTTGTATATATTACTTTTAAATGGAATGAGTGGAATGAGTTATTGGAATGTGAGACCCTATTACCATTTACGGTAAAAGTGATCCGGGACTCATATTCGCGGACAGACTAAAATAGAAAAACGAGACTCTTATTCGCGGACGAAGGGAGTATGCATTAATTCATGTCGTCCCACATGTCCTTACTTCTTTTGGACGGAAGGACTATATTGAATATAGAACCTAATGCTATATATTTGGATAAGAGCATCAGCAGCGGTGCTCTTCCGCAAGCGCAGGTGTCGTGCCGACGGCACGGACGTGCTCTTGAGGAAGAGCAGGCGACGTGGCGGTTTCTGGTTGGGCGGTGACACCCAATCGCCTCATGCGCGATTGGGCTCGTTTTTATTCCGTTAATTTTTTAAAAAGTTGAAAATAATCTGAAAAAAAAAAAAAAAAAAAAAAAAAAAAACAACTTGGATTCCCAAATATATAGCCGTTTTTCAACCGTTTTTTTCAAATTTTTTCATTTTTTTTAAATTTTTTAATCCCAAAATCATCTATATATACCCAAATCCATCATCCATTTTTTACATCAAATTATCTCACTCATACTTCTTTCATATTTTTTCATACAACTCACCTTCATCTTCCTCTCTCACTCAAACACTCATAAACCCTAAATTCAGTCACGAGTAGTGGGTTTTTTTTAATTTTATAAATTTAATTAATTTTTTAGTAATCTATAATATTATTTCGGGTATTTTGAATACATTTTAATATTGTGGAAATGCTTTTAGTAATTGCAGTATTTAAATTGAATAATAGAATGGTGGAACCCTTTAATAGTGTAAGAGCATGCTCTTGCGGAAGAGCAGAGAATTAAAATTGAATAAAGGTGAGCCCGGACCTACATCCGTGCTCTTGCGGAAGAGCATGGATATAGATGCTCTAATACGCCTTCAACTAGCATGGTGATCTTATTTTCATAATAAGGACTAATGATGTTCAAATAGTCGTAAACTCAATTCAATATTATATTTACATATCAATAACATGAAAATAAAGACTCAAACATAAAGATGAGTATTAATATCATGAAATTCTTAAAATTAAAACAGTAAAATTTAGTTCCTAGTAATGTTAATATGTCATATACAGTATTAAACTTGTATATTTGTTTAATGATACAGTGAACTGAACTATGAGTTATAGTAATATTTATAAAGAAAAGGAGAAAATATTCAATATACTATAGCTTTAAAATATTAAATAGTTAAAACAGGGGCGGATTTACATATAGCAAAAGACGGAGCAATTGCCCCGCCTCATATTTTTATATTAATGTATATATTGTATAATTTACAATTTATTTCTTTTAATTTCTCACTAAATATCTCTCCTAAAATTCTTAAAATTCCCTTATACGTAAATTTGCCCCTCTCCCTGCAAATTCCTAGCTACGCCCCTAGGTTAAAACATGTGAATATTTATTTTGTTCGAGGTTCGATTTTATTGTTCCAAAAATTTAAGAATTTGAAAAGAATAATTTAAAATAAAATTGTGATATAAAAAAATGTAAACTCAATTAGTATTAACTTTAAGGATTGACAATTCGAAAATGCTGATACAAATTTTTGGACTTCCCTGCGCATGTTAGGCCAAAAGAAAGATAGTATGAGACGTTGAAAGGTTTGGTGCTCATCAGGGTGTCCGGCCGATGGGGTATTTCTTCATAATTTTCCCTCGGGGGATGGAGTCGGGGCTGGCGTATAACCGACCCTTGAAGTATAGTACATTCCCGATGATTGTAAATAATTGTAATGTGGGTTGTGCATAGCCCACAACTACAACTTCGTGATGAGCGATCAGGTCTATGCAAGCAGATTCATATACTTATAATCTATTTAGATTGTATGAACTCATAAATTTAAATAGGAAATTGAATTATAGTATCATGAATTACTACGTAAAGTCAAGAATACTTACATTATAATTCATTTTGTACTTACTTAAAAATCATAATTAATTACTCCCACCGTCCCATAAAAATAAGGACATTTTCCTTTTTTGTCAGTCTCATAAAAATATTACATTTCCATTTATGGAAAGTTCTCCCAAACTCATTACTCATATACATTAATTTATTTACAACTTATACTACTAAGACCCACTATTAATCACTAACAATAATGTAGGTCTCACTATCCGCAAATACTATTTTAACTACCTTTCTCATCACTCTTATTTTGTCAATTATGCATTAATTCTCGTGTTGTCCCCAATGTTTTTATTTTTTTGGAGCAGCGAGAGTATTAAAAACAGTCGAAAGCCACTTGCAAAGTTATTGGCTTTGTGGGGAGGGCACCTTGAGGGATATCCCCCGTCCCTTCATAGTGTGCGTCACGTGGGGAGGGAACGCTCGCAACATGTCCCCCCGATCTCGTTCCCTTAATGGGACATCCGCTCTCTTACATTATTTTCTCATATACTTTATTTTCTTTTTAGTTATTTATTTTCTTTTTTCTAATTTATTTTCTCTTTATTTATATTTTTCAAATAACTAACTAAATATTATTTCCTTAATTTATGTTTAAAAGAAATATATCAACTACACACGATGCACGATGAAGAAAGTACCTTGTCCCTAATCATAAGTTAGCCTAGAAATTTTGAAGCTTCGTATGTAAATACTGGATGAATCCCAACCGATGTTGAGGGTCTGTGTGTGCGTTTTATAATATATATTATAAACTATGGTGGCGTTCGGTTGCCATGACTAATTATCATGAGACTATCCATCTAGGATTAAGTTGTGAGATTATTTTAGTAGGAGGGGGGAGACTATGACTAATAATCATGAGACTATCCATCTAAGATTAAGTTGTGGGGGTTAATCATATGGACCAAACATGATCCATATTTAATCATGAGATTTAATCTTGCCAACCGAACACCCCTTATATATACTAAAGGCATCTATAATGATATCAAAGTAATTAGCTTAATTTCAGTCGCAACTTCATTTTTAAGATGCTATACATATTTTTATTTAAGTCACAACACTTGTAACGCATCCAACTCCCTTACGGTCTCATTTTTTTTCCGGTAATTACCAATGATATTTACTGTCGGATTCAGTGACTATTCTCAAACTGATTTGTAGGCACGTTAATGGGTGGGACAGATGACCCAAGTATTTAAAGTTGTTTCATACCTAAAAAACAAGAATCGACCTCCTATCACTTTTTGTGCAGGTGAAAAAGGTCGATATATGCGTATGAATTTAACGTCTTAAAAATTGATACAAGTCGGAGAAGTACAAGAGAAGTATAGATATGAAATTAATAAAAAGTAGAGGAATAGCCTGCAGTTTAGAGCAGCTGGAATAATTGCTTTCCCCATGCATGACCATTACAACTGAAAATTGCACAAAACCCTACTTCTACTTTTCGGAAAACCATTTTTATTTTCTAATTAATTAGTAATATCAATAAATACAAGCAGCATTTACGATGAAAATACTCAGCTTTAGATGCAAAGCTATTTTGTGTTATTACTAAGGCGGGTGAAATATGAAGATTCTATTTAACCAAACAGCCATGGACTGTTGTGCCAGCGTCAAATCTCATCTAATACTCATCTCTTTTTCTCTCCAACTATTACTCCTATTTTCTTAAATTCCTTCCAAAAGAAATGTTTATAACTATTGTGAAACGATGTACTAGGAGTAGTATACACAAGCTACCACTCTTAGGTATTTTAACTTTTAGTTGGTAATTTGGTATCATGAGTTGACTATCCATCTAAAACACTATAGTATGGTTTATTTAGGAAATACTCGCTCCGTCCCTCATAATTTGTCACCATTTGACTCGGTATGGTAAGAAATATAATAAAAAATGAGTTGAAAAAGTTAGTGGCACGTGGGACCTACTTTTAGATATTAATTTTATAATAAATTATGAATGAGAATGAGTTAGTGGAATATTGCATCTACTACCAAAAATGATAAAAGTGAAATGTGTCAAATTTCTAGGATGGACGAAAATGGAAATAAGTGACAAATTTTCAAGGAAGAATGGTATCATGGAGTAGAATAGAGTGAAATATATATTTAGTCTTGGATTATGTGTTTCGCATGCAAATACCTGGATTTTATGTCACAGATCCCTGGATTACACCTTAATCATAATGGTCCTTTTCACTGTTCATCGCGATTTTCAAGCGAAAATACCACTAACGTGATTAAGGCGAAATCCAGGGACCATGAGTATATTTTTAAAATCCAATGACTATTTGCGTGCGGAATGCATAATCCTCGAACTAAATGCGTAGCTCATTCAATAGAATACTAGATCTACAAAGTTAAAAATAATAGTAGTAGGTGAGATAGGATCTCAATTGACCACCAGCAAAACCTAATATCTGCGGAGAACTTCATTGGCCGAAGAGGAAGAGAAGTATTTACGAGTTTTGACTCATAAAAACTCAAAAAAAGGCAGTGAGAATTAATGTATAGTTTCACATCAAGAAAGGAACTACTCAGTAAACAAAATGCAACCCATTTAATGAACCATGTTTAATTCCTCAATATCGTACAGTGAAATAGCCTCAGCAAAAATACCAAACACGCCAAGTGAAAAAGAGTCTGAAAAACCATTTTTGCATCAATATTAATCACACTGTAGCAAATCTCTCTCCTCTCTCTATATATAACGTGGTTCAGAAGGTAAAAGATATTTATCTGACATAGTTTGAGAGACAGGTGCAATAAGGAGCAGTTTGTTCAGTCACATTACTCACACTGACATGTTCTTAGCATTATTCACACACACACACATATTAGGGTGCTTCCAAAATTCACAATTTCAAAATATTGTATATATGATAATATTGGTAGTTAGAATTCTATATAAACCTGCTTCTTCCATCCCTCTAAATGTGCCAAATTCCCATCATTTCAAACAGTCTATTCATGGCTGTCTTTTCCTTCTCATCTTCTTCCTCTTCATTTTTGTTACATCACCAATTCTCTGTACTTCAACCACCTGCATGTTTTCTGGAGAATGTCCATGGAGATAAGACTGTGATTACAATGTTTTGAGCGTGTCGGAGCTATCCTTGCTGAGCTTTTATAATGACGAGAGATGGTGATTACAATGAATGAAGAATTAAATGGATGTAAATATACATCTTTTCTTCGTTTTGATTATTAGTTTTTGTAAAAATTTTCTTTTTCTTGACCTTGCAAGGCTTTTATCTTATTATCTTTTCATTTTTTAGGATTTATAGTACTTTTATTTCTTTCAAATCTTTCATGTTTTTCATTTGTGTCTATTCCTCCTGAGCTTATGTAAATATGTTTCTATTTTTCCTAATGAAAAATGTGTTATCAGTGTAAGAAAATTCAAAGGTAAATGGTGCTTCATTGAGGTGTATAATTGTCCGAAATAATCTTTATTTCTACAAACAAACAATGGCAAATTACTCATAGTTACCCAAAACAATATTTTTCAAGCGATAATGCAATAACATTAATTTCATCCAAGATAATTTCTTTGAAGAAAATATGTACGGCTTAGAAACAATTGGAGAAGTGGTCAATGAAAAATGATCAGTCAGCTCCCATGGATTGATTGAAGGAACACAGCCAACTCCTTCCGTCGTTCTGAGACGTCGAGCGTCGCAAGCTCGACGACCTCGAACAGCGGACCAACTGGCCGCTCATGCTGCGGCCAGTAGTCCGTGGAACTAGACAAGGGCTCGTGTCCGGTGCTCCCATGCAGAGGCTGGGGCTGAGTTTCATCGAGGGGAACTTTTTGCAGCTGAGGGATCGGAAGGAAGATCCGAGCGGAGATGGCCGAGGGCACTGAAGATCGGGCTTGCAACACGGTGTATCCAAAGAATTGGTGTCCGGGAGCTCAGTGGAACAAGTGCAGAAAGACAAGGACAAACTGTTTCTTGCAATCTCTTTCGTTGCTGGCCTTGTCCCTGCGAGCTTGCCAAAGGAGACTATCCCGTGCCGGCATAAGGGGCACGCGATTGAGCCGGGCGGCCCCTGAGAAACTGTTGATGTGCTGTTTGTGGAACATAGGTAGAGAGCACATTGGGTGCAGAACTCATGGAAACAACCTGCATAATACAAGTCCAATTTTGTGTGTTTTAGTGTAACTTTTGTCGATTTTAATGCTGAAATCGGACTAGTTTACCTTCTGCTGCAACGGTGCACTTTCTCTCTAAGCAAACAACACATGGATCTAAACATGTTGTTGGTGAATCATTGCATCTCCATCCGTTTTCTCTGAAACAAAGGAGACGAAAAATTGCAGTTAATTCGGTTCAATTTTGTAGCAAGCTGCTTATTTGATGTGATTTCTGCTCACCTTGCGATTTCAACGATGCTCATGAGAGGAAGGCATAGATATGGCGAAGGACAAAGCCTTGGTCGCCCTGCTGGTCGTTGGCTTAGAATCTCCTCGAGCCAATCTCTATGCCACGAACGAGCGACCATCAACGGAGTCCATCTTCAGACAAAAGTGAAAGTAATAGGTGAATCGAATCCCAAAGCTTCAAAACAAAAGTGCATTGTTGGAAGGAAGAGGTTCTTGTTTTCCCTTCATATCAAAATTTATACGAGCCTATCGGCCGTAGCCACACTGGTGGAAGGAAGATTGATGACAAGATTCACAGCTAACATGAAAATGGAAATTGTTTCAACTATATAAGCTGATTACTTTTCAAAAAAATGGATTCATTAGCCACATTGTATTTCATTAGCGTGGTATCAGTGAAGAAAACGTTTAAACACAACCCAACGGAAACTAAACTATGACACTGCATACCCGTTCATGTTCTCTGCTGTAAGACTCGCACCCTTGGCAATCAACAGCTGAAAATGATCGAAAAATCTTAATTACATTAAGCAAATTTAAGACAACGTTAATATCTCGTTTAATAACTGAATAAACTACCTGACAACACTGTGCACTACCACCACATGCAGCATAATGGAGTGGTGTGCTTCCAGCACCTGTCAGAAAGAACCGCACATATCCTTTATGATAGCATCACTTGAATTTTCATTTTGCAAATCATATCTCGGTGTTGAGACAAACTTTAGAGAAGTAATATTGCATTTCTGAATAAGGTTTGATTTTACCATTTTCTTTATATATCAGCAAATCAAATCACTAATTTGTAGCGGCCCAAATTCGAGTGAAATCCGAAGTCAAGAAAGTTACAACAAGGGAGCTACAGGCTCAAGGACAAACAAGATTTTTCACATAAAAACTACAGCATATTACATCTAGACAAAAATACGGGGACCAACAATCATCTCAGTTTCTGATACGGTAAAATGGACATTTCTGAATGCATTTTGTGTTGTGTCGAAATCAATATCAATACTGTAACATTGTCCTACAAGAGAATTATCATAAAACAGAAAATTACAACTATATAAGTTTTTGCTACAATAGCATACCTATTAAGTCGATTGTAGTTCCATCCTCCACTGTCGCGCTGGATGCTGAAGCCCCGATATCCAGAAGGAGATGAACAGTGTCAGCATGTCCGTTTAGTGCAGCCATATGAAGGGCGGTGATGCCTCCATCAGCAGGCAGGCTGATTACTTCCTGGAGGGAACTAACAGAAACAACAAAAGTTTAAATCCGATAACCATTTGATTTTTCAGCAGATACATATATTCTCATGGAGTAGTACCCTTGATCGAAGTCTGAAACAGATTCATCATTTTTGGACTTTTTCCGTAAAATGCTGCAGAAGTTAGGGATGCTGGGAATGTAATCAGCAAGGAGGAGACGGATGCACCGGGAATGCCCATTTAGAGCAGCTAAGTGGAGAGCCGTTCCTCCATTTAGGTAATCTGCTCTGATAATCTACAAGCCAACACATGATTTACAAACTCAAATCCTATTCCTACACATAATAACTCATTAACATCACGAAAATTGCACGATTATAACACTCGACATACATTGGCTTTAAAAAGTATCAGAATCTGAACAACCTCCCAATGACCGTATTGACAAGCCTGCATCAGCGCTGTCTGCCACAGATAAACAAGAATTGAAGATACCATCATCTCACACTAGAGTCCAATAACAACAACGAAAAACTAGCAAAAAATCACCTGCCCCCTATAGTTCCTCAGATTAATATCAACACCAGACTCTAGCAAGAGTGAAACAATCTGATCAAGGAACAAGCCACAACAATCAATTCAAGTCAATTGCACATTTCTTCTACAAACATTGGGGGTTTTGAGATACCTCATGGTGGCCCTGAGCTGCAGAGTAATGCAGTGGGGAATTGCGAACACCGAAGGTTGAATACCTCGCAAGACGAGGGTTGTATTCCAACAAGGCCTTGGCTTCTTGAAAATCACCATCTCTTGCTGCGGAGACCAGTCGCTCCCCTGATGCAGAGCATCCAAAAGAATTCCCAACCAGACTCAAGAAACGCATTGTCACCATATATACAGAATCCTACAAACAAGAATCAAGAACAAATCAAGATTCTTGAATAACAAAAACCAAATAGCACAAGAATGAAATCTATTAGTCCTTCCTTGGTCATTGAAAATTTCCCAAAAATCTCAACAACACCACCAATTCACCAACTCTTTCACACACAATTCCTATGTTTCCTACCTAAAAGGGAACCAAACAATACCTGCACATGCCTCCATAAACAATCTGTTGTTGTAACTGTCAGAAACCTCTCACACCCCTGATTGAAAGCCAATGGAGAAAGAAGAAGCTCACCATCATACACACAAATTAAAAATTACCACTTGATTATCATTTATAATTATATAAATGAGTTTAAAAGTACCTTGAAAATGACAGATTTCTGTATCAGCTAAAGGGCCTTTGTCAACTCCTAATGGCCAAAGAGAAATCAGAGCTGAAGAAAAATGGATAAAAAATTGATCTTTACAACCCAGCTTGACAAAATCAAACGACCGTTTCTCTGTTTCTCCTCATCATCAAGATTCTTCAACCAAAAAGAGAATCTACAAATCCGGCCATGAAAATACCGGCCCAGAATCCAAATTTTCCGGGAGGACAATCACAACAACAATAATCAAAGATGTATACATGTTTTCCTAAATGTTTAAATCCGAAATTCCACCACCCCACAAAACTATCTGTCTCCCTTCTTCATTTCTAACCGACAATTTACATAAATTAAACGACAATCATCCCCCAAATCTCTCTCTCTCCCCCAAATTATTTATTTTTCTACGGCGATTAGGTGTAACGATGAATATTCGCCATCGGCATTTTTTTATTTTGGTATTTATTTATGATGGAAAAAGCAAAATAAATTTATATCCGTTTTTAGTTTTTTCTTATCAGGAGTAATCTCTAAATTAGGGTAAATAGTTATTTTTGTAGAATTTAATGTTAATTTTGTTTGATTTAGATTGATTATTAAAATTACAGAACATTGTAGTAGTAACATTTAATTTCATATACGTTGCTATAACATCTTTTGAATTGGAATGAAAATTTTCAATTTTCCAGCTTTATTTTTCCAAAATGTCTTTCATTTCTAAAAGGTTATTTCATTCTATTTTATTCAATTTTTTAAACCTACTACTCTAGCGCTCTGCCCGTCGTTCTATCTCATTTTTCACTCTTACTCAATCTTTACCACTTCTTATACTAGTATTAAATAATCTCATAATATTTAAATACTCTGTATGACTTTATGACAACTATTGCAATTACAATTTATATAAAGCGTGCCCCATGCCCGGATACCTTTTGTAAAAATATAATTTATATTGAAAAGCTGCAATATTATTCTTTTTTTTCCCTTCAAAATATGAATTATTTAAATTAAAAACTTTTTAAATAGTTTAATTAAATATTAATATGGATTCAACTATTCACTAACATTATATTTATATCCACTCTTTTTTCACTTTTTCTTTATTACTTTACTAATTATATTCTAAAATTATATATTTTTATAAGACGATGAAGTACTAGTATAAATTAAGTGGACATAAGGAGTGGTAAAATTTTTATCAACTACCTTCATTTCCTCTACTAAAAAACCTTATTCATGCCTTGCTGTGCATAGAACGGTCAAGGGATCATTGCAAATAAGTACTATCTCCGTCTCACTTAAAATAAAACATTTGGAAATCAGCACGAGATTTTATGCAGTGTTGTTTTGTGAGTTAAGGAAGAGAGAGTAAAGTAAGAGAGATGAAAAAGTAGAGATAGAGTTATTTCCATTTTAGAAAACGTTTCATTTTTAATGAGACAAACAAAAAAGGAAAACATTTCATTTTTAATGGGACGGAGGGAGTACTACAATTATATTTTAATTATAAAAATATAAATTAATATAACTACTTGTGGAGATGGAGTTAGAGAGAAAAAAAAAAGGGTACGTGAATGAAAGTACAGAAAAAACAGAAAAAAAGATGATAATTTAACAAACAGAGAGAAATTAAAGAGAAGAGAATGGAAAAATATTGGACCAAAATATATTAAAATAGGAGTAACATAAAGGATAGAAAGATATATATGTTTAGATTTTAGGAGTCAAATAAAGACTGATTAATTATACCCTTAACAAGTTAAAATCTCTTATAATCACTTCGATCCCAAGTAAACTATGACGAAACAGTACAAGAGGTATCGATCCCACAAGAAAGGGATAATTGCTAAAACTTTGTGAAACTAACTAAAAACCAAGTAAATTTTAATTGGTTTTGAAAATGAAAAAGTGGAAAAAGCAACAAGTAATCAAAAGACAATAAAAAAAACATGTATGAGTGTGAAGATTGTTTTTGACTCAATTTAGGTTATTTGTTCATTGATCATGGAATAGAACACCTAGGGGTTGGCCGATCGTAGGCTCGACTAACCTACCACAAATTCCTACCAGACGCATAGTAGGCTCGAGGTAGGCTTCTAACCACATTCGACACCTAAGACTCGTGTAAGTAGTTTTAGTGGGAGAGTAGAATCACATCATTATAGTGTAATATAGTTATATAAGTTGTAGGAGTAATGTATTACTCCCACTGTCCCACATAATTTGACCCAGTATTCCATTTTGGACCGTCCCATATAATTTGATACATTTCACTTTTACCAGTTTTGGTAGTGAACCTCATATTCTACTAACTCATTCATACTCACATTTTATTACAAAACTAATACTCCCTCTGTTCCATAGTAATGGAGGCGTTTCTTTTCGGTACGGAGATTAAGAAAAATTGTGTTAGGTGAGTTAAGTAAAGAGAGAATAAAGTGGAAAATGAAAAAGGTAGAAAGATGATGAGAGAAAACAGTAAGAGAGAGTAAAGTAAATGAGGAAAAATGTATTGACTTTTACTAAAAAGGGAAATGACTCTATTACTACGGAACGTACCAAAATGACAAAATGACTCTATTACTATGGAACGGAGGGAGTACTTTAAAAGTAGGACTCACATCTCACCAACTTTTTCAACTCATTTTTCATTAGATTTCTTAAAACTCATGTCGGATTAAAGTGTCTCAAATTATGTGAGAAGGTAGGAGCATTTAATTATTCTAAAATTAGAAAGTTGTCATGCATTTCATTATTTTTAAGAACATAGTAATAATGAAAGTTGTCATGCATTTCAGGAAGAAAGTGGAGTAGTATAATTTTATAACAAATAATATTAATATACAGATAAGATAATTTTAACACAAAAAATTTATCGAAAAAAATTCAAGCGGAAAAGAATTTGCAATATCCACAAACAACAAGAAACGTGTGCTCTACATCATTGGCACTTATTATGATTCTCATTATTGCCTGTCAAATTTGGTAGTTGGTTGGTTATTAACCTATTATTGCCCTCAATTCCTTCCAATATGTTTTCGTGCGGACAATTTTTTTTTTATCATTTTACTTTTTTTTTTACTGCAATTCATTTTTTGTTTGTTTAATCTCAAGAAACTTAGAGATCAATGTATATTAATTAATTCAACTTTATAGCTAGCCTTAAGAATTGCTCATATAATGATTCGAATATGCAAATGCTTGACCCGTCATCATTTTTCTCACTTTTTTCCTAAAACAATTCTGAATATTCCTAAGGGTAGGAAGCGATAAAGATGCTTCGATTTAATACTATCTACTAAAGGTATTTTGTAGATTTTAAAATTGTTTAATGCATTTCAAAGTTCCTAGACATTTAGAAAGAAAACTTTATGTTGTGGAAGAACCAGGTGTGTACGGACAACCACATGGAAGAATATACACAACTTAGCTAGGCAACAACTTCAATTGAGTTGGATGAATAAAGTGCTCAAAGTTTTTTATTCAATGGAATAATGGAAAGAGAATCGTAATCGGTGGCTTCATATATGGGTATAATTATTTTGCAACTCGAACTTATAGGGGCAAAATAATTAGCATTGTTTTATGGTAGATCTAGAATTTGGCACTCAAGAGCCAACAAAATGTTTGAAAATTATGGAAGGATAAAAGTGGCAAGTTTGTGTACACATTTTTCTTGTGAAAAGTAGAGAAGCTTGATGTCAATCACATATTTCATGGTCTTTATCCCCTTAATTTTATTCACTGCTAAGTGTTTTATAGACTAATTATGTTGTAAGTTTGCTCCTATAGGTAGTAACTCAAGGCAAAATAAACGAATGAATAAAGTCATAATGTAAATAATAATTGGCTTGTAATGATAATTTCCAAATGCTCTTTTAAGCTCAATCTCTTCCCCATTTAAGATATAGTTTACATAATTCAATATCTATCAAATCTCCTTCTTCTCTACATCTATAAAAGGATTAACTGACTCAGTAATTCACATCTTTTATCTCATGTTTTATATTATTTATCTTCCATTTTTTACACCGTCGGATAATAAACCTAGGAATCTACACAGCACAACTAAAGATTGTGCACTTTAGTATTTTCATTTAGAAATATTCCCCTCCGTTTCTTAAAAATAGCAACTCTTTCCTTTTTAGTCTATTTCTTAAAAATAACAACTTTCAAACTTTTCATTTTTGGAAATCTTTACACCCTTATAAAGTGGACCCCATAATCCACTAACATTAATTCCATTATTTTTTTCCCCCTCTCGCTCCTACTTTACCATTTTTTTTCTTCCTCTCTCTTACTTTACACATTTATAAAGTGAGTCTCATAATCCACTCACATTAATTCCATTACTTTTTTCTCTCCCTCTCCCCTACTTTACCAAAAAAAAAATTTCTCTCTTACTTTACCAAATTTTGTATTAAAACTCGTGCCGTTCAAATGTCCCTATTTTGAAAAACGGAGGGAGTAATATTTATCGAGACATTTTTTTAAAATTTCATTTAGGAGGAAGAAAGTCTAACGTTTATATAATTGTATTACAAAAATAAAATATTAAAGAAGAGAATCGGTATATTTAAATGGAAATGGCAATTCTCTAAAAAAACTCTCAAAAATAGTAGCTCCAATGAAAAAGAAAACGAACAACCCAATTGATATTAAATCGCAAAAAATATTTTGACAAGGCCCATATCCAAATTGAGTTGAACCAAAATTACTTTGGGTTGAGAGATTCGTTTTGCCACCATTATTGGTAATTGCCATATAAATCCAATATTCCTAACAAGTTGGATTTGATTTGTTGATGGAAATTTTGTAACATATTGTGACTCGAAAGTGGAAAAAATAGTATCAATATTTATACTGTTACTATTAGTTATATCGATTGCATGTTTTATTTAGAGTATAGTTACCTGCTACACACATTTCTACATGATAAAGACACACCCTGATAAAAATATCACTGATACAATTGTCATATCTAAATTTGGCCAAGAATTATCACCAGTTCATCGACAAGTATGATAGGAAGTTAGCTATCAACTGCGAAGAACCCGTGATCAATATAGTTGCTTTCAATTATTTATTTAATTTTAAAATTATTTAATTAACTTCAAAAGTCAATCATATAAATTTTGTTACTCCATCATATATGCCCCACGTACAAAACAAGAGTTCGTCGTATTATGTTACTATGTTTTAATAACATATTCCATAGAATTTTAAATACTCCCTCCGTCCCAGTTTTATAGTCACATTTTGCCATAAAAGTCCGTGCCACATTTATAGTCACATTTAGAATTTTCCATATTTGGACATAAAATTTTACTCCATTATTCACTAAAATTACACCCAAATGTCATTATCAACACAAAAATAAACCAAAACAAAAATAAAAAACCAAAAAGTCAATAAGGGACCCACCTTCAACCAACTCACTTAATTTATTACACACTCCTTCATCTCACTTCATTTATTACACACTCCACCATCTCACTCTTCCATCTCACTTCATTTATTACACACTCCACCATCTCACTTTATTAAT
Organism: Salvia hispanica; assembly: GCF_023119035.1. Lineage (NCBI taxonomy): Eukaryota > Viridiplantae > Streptophyta > Magnoliopsida > Lamiales > Lamiaceae > Salvia > Salvia hispanica. The sequence goes on along the minus strand of NC_062970.1, from coordinate 10,322,849 downwards.
TACACACTCCACCAATTCCTTAAAACCCGTGCCCTAACTAAATGTGACTATAAATGTAGGACGGAGGGAGTAATAGTTGTAGTAACAATATTTTTAAAATAAATAGTGTGTACGATAAAAACAAGGGAAATTGGTCTCTAAAACCATGAACTTTGCCCAAAATTTGGTATTTCCCATGAACTTTGAAATTGGTATATAATATCACGAACTTTGCATTTTGTTTGGTATTTCCCATGGCATGTTTATTACTATATTTGACTAACTTACGAGGCTTTTATCATACTTGACACAATTAAAGCAACGTGGTTTTCAACGTGACTTTTTATGCTACATGTTATGAACTTAAAAAATGGTTTCAAATATTATAAAACATATCACGGTTGCCTATGTTAAATAAGATTTTGTTGAAAATATCTTATTTGAGTGAATTTGGGAAATATCAAACAAAATACAAAGTTCGTGATATTATATACCAATTTCAAAGTTCATGGGAAATACCAAATTTTGGGCAAAGTTCATGGTTTTAGAGACCAATTTCCCTAAAAACAAATAGAGAGAGATTTTCTTACGGGTCAACTAGTTGACGGATGATCCACGCAAGTACTGATTATGAGACATTATATGTATTGCAGAGGAGTTGTTGTCGATTATGTAATTGTAATTTTTGGCTTCTTTCAGATATGACGATGACAAGTTGACAACATTTCATCTTCAATTCAAGGTACAAATTTGGTTTTTTTTTTTACCAATCACTATTCTCATCTCAATGTTTGAACATATAGAATGAAGACAAACTCAACTCAAACTATATAACTGTACCCAAAATTCCTTCTACTTAAAAATATTTGTTCCAACATCTGATTTCACTATTTTAATTTGCACAGACCGGACAATTTCTGTTTAAGGGCTTCAATTTAAAGTGATGTACCAAAAAAATACGTGACCCACCAATGATATAAGTTCCTAAAACCCTTCAAAAGTCCTCACTCTCAATTAACAGTATCGTTTTAAGGGAAGCTAATTGTAGTGTCTATTAAGTGGATCTAACTCGCCAATCTCCTCTCACGATTATGTAGCAAATTATATTAAATCTTCATCGAATGTGTCACTCAAGCATGAAGTATTATGGAACAACTTAAGGAAGAAACGAAGTAAAAACAAAATGGATATTAAATAGAAAAAGGAATTGTATAACCAAAGTCGTTATTAACACATCCCTAGTATCCTATGAGTTTAGTTACACATGATAGAATAATCTAAAAACATAGAATGAAGGGAAAACAAAGTAAACATAAGAACTAAAGCGATAAAACCTAAAGGTAGAATCCTCGTAGCCTTGATCTTCACTTGAATTCGTCTCCAACCTCTTGCACAGCGAAAAACTCTCTCAATTTATGCTCTAGAATTATGAGGCAAAAAGATGGTGAAAGTAAGGTAAAGTGTGTTATGAATGAAGAGGTTTGATGGGGTATTTATAGGGAATGGTTCGAATCCTATTGGTAGAAGGAAAAAGGTGGCTAATTTTGGTAAAATCTGGAGAGAAAATAGGTCAACTCGTGCGTCGCGTTTTCGCAGCGGACCGCTGCACCTTGGCCAGCGGTCGTTGTGCGTTGTCCGTAGCTTCTGCCATCTTGGGTAGCGATCGCTGCATGTGTTGTAGCGGTCGCTGCAAATTAGTCCAGTAGCTTTGGGAACTTCTCAAGTGATATACTTGGATTTGACATGGTTTTGGAGGATGGTTTTGTATGAATTTGATCATATTTTGTCTACCATTGGGCATGTTTATATCCACTTCTCTATTATGTTGGTATGTTGACCATTTTGTTAAGAATGTGTAGAAAAAGGTACAAAATATGTGGATGTGCAGCAGCCTTGGTTTGAGATAATATTAACTGGAGATTTTAAAGTCCAATCAGCCCCTAATGCATATCAATCTCTCCGTCTTCGAAAGAGCTTCGCGTGGGTATCTCGCACGTCTCAATCGGAGTTCGATAGAAGAAGTTATGGCCGTTATAAGAACACTGCACGTTCCAAAAACTTTCACGCGGCCGGGTGAATTAACCACCCGGCCGGGTACTGTGTTTCTGCGCGGAAAGAGAATTTTGCTTTATAATTCCACCCGGCCGGGTACGCTATTTTGGCGTATTTTTATGCCAAAAACGCGATTTTTGACGGGAGATTAAAAGGAAGAACGCCTAGGGTTCACATATTCTACACTTACCGCCTCCAACACTTACACACACCCCCAAGAACACTTTGAGAAAGAGAATTGAAGATTGAAGACTCCAGATCAGAAGATTGAAGACTTCATTCCATAGATTCGTTCCACAGGAGTTCTTAGTATCTATCTTTCATGTTTTTATTCGGATTCTTTGTGTTAAACTTAGTTTTCACCATGAACATGAGTAGCTAAACACCTTTTTGTAGAATTCTTGGTGATGATGCATTGATTCCATAGTTTTTATCTAATTAATTTTGTTCTTACCTTGCTCTTGTAGTTATTTGATTATTCTTGGGTTTATTCCTTTCAATTGCCTGATCACCACTTGATTGTGTAGGATTAATTAGATTAATCCGGAGATGAAATAATTAATCTGGAAATAAGAATAATTCACACCTTAATGCAATAAAACTCGGGAGAGTTGAGGTTTTGAGTGAGGTCTTTGACCTAATCGAGCTTTTGGGAGTTAGGGGTTTTAGGATTAGAAGGGGACTTCAATCCTAGCACCTAATCTGCAGGTTTCTCACCTCGGGAGGGGGTTTAATCTATAATTGTGGTCGACTTAGTAATTCTAGAGACACCAAAATGTAAGACAATTTGATTGGATAAGAGCATGGAATTGTGCATCGGATTCTTGAGTTCTACAATTTTCTCCATATTATCTTTTCACTCCGTATTTACTTGCTTTTACTTATTTATTTGCTTACTATATGCCTATTGTAGTGTTAGAAAAAAAAAAACCAAACCTTTTCCGATTCTCTAGATAGTAGTCAACGTTTGTTCGTGGTAGTTAAGTTGATACGAATTTGTCTCTGTGGGATACGATACTCTTGCTTGCTAATTGCTACACTAGCCCCGTACACTTGCGGGTATCACTTGTGTTAAAATAAGTCGAGTCAAGTTTTTGGCTCGAGCGGTCGCTACGCATTCCCCAACGGTCCCTGGGTGTCTTCAGATTTGTAGCACAACTTTCTCCGGAGCAGGCCGCTATAGGTGTAGCGGTCGCTACGCATAGTGCAGCGGACCGCTTGGATGGCTTGAACGCTCCAGACTTCCAACTTCGACTTTTTCCGTTCTTTTTGAGCTCAAATATGCACAATTCTCACAAAACATGTCAAAATACCAAAATAGATAATATATGCAAAATATGGACATGAATTGCGATTTAGACATTAAAAACAGACCAAATAAAGGCCATAAAATAGTGCAAAATCCGAGCGTATCACCGAGAAGGACAAGTGCATTAAAGTATTATTCTTCGTTGTAAAGGGAGCCGTTTGGCTTGGTTCGGCTCCTACCCAGCCTCTAGATCTAGCCACCTTTACGGCCTTGGTCCCAATCGGATGATGTCGTGCACCGGATTTCGAGCCCCCTGCTTGTTTCTTGTGAATTGGCTTGCGACCTCCTCATTGGCGGGCGCAGATCGGCCACCAACACCGCTGCGGCGCTGCCTCTTGAAGTGTATTGGGCACTGGCCATGTTGGACTAGATGCCATCCGCCCACCTGTCAAAATAGTGAACCTTATCCCAAGTATTGGCATACTTAAAGGCCCTCCCAGTGTCTTGTAGGAAGAACATCATTGTCGCCCTCAAAAAGTCAGCTCCACTCGCTCCGCTTTGGTACTACTTTTCTTAATTCATGTAGATTCTACAAAAAATTTTGACGACGTCATTGTTGACTCAATCCAAAAAAACATCTTCCCAGTGCATGTTGGCGCTCCTCTCAGGCGCGTGTTGTTGTAGTTTCCAGTCACACTTGCCCAAAAACCATTCCTGTTTTGTTGGTTTCCGACGACCGGATCTTATGAAGTATCCACACTTTGAAAAATTTCTCTCCGCATAGGGATGACGGGCAGTGGCATCGTAATCACCATCGGTCATCGGAGTATCTTCCCGAGTTTCTTTCGGATTTTCTTTCGGATTTCCATCATCCCCCGGCTAGGTCTCCCAAATTTGGGATTAACGATTGTTTTGATTCGTGGAATCTTATAAGTTACCTCAAATATGGTTTCACACAGCCAAATATAAATATTTCTTGAAATTTTTTAGGAATATATAGTAGGGAAGATATGTGTTTTCACATAAGTCTGAAGTAAATGGATCTGAAAACTTTTTTATTCAACAGGAAACGCAATTTCCCTTGGTGTCTTTCAAAATCCTATTTTAGTGTAGGCTCCTATCAAGTAGGCATCTTTAAAATCGTGGAAGACGCCGATTTGAATGGCTTCGCTTCTAAAATTCACTTTGACAGGTCTCAACCGTAATGATACCTTTTACTCACTCATTCCTTGATACACGCTGGAAGAGATATGAGCGAGAAAGCAGGGGAGTTGTTTAGCCTAACAACTCAGAAAAATAGAAGAAGGAGTCAGCATAAAAAATCTCGGCATTTGTTAATTGTTATTTTCATGATTAAGTTGTTGCACTTTTTTAGCTCCATTAGTTATTGTAAGCCTATAAATATTGAGCTCTCCACAGACGAGAAATCATCTTGGAAACTCGATCTTTAGGGCGTTTTAGCGCAGGCCTCCTGGTGAGGATTTTTATCTTCCGTTGTTCCTTGTTCTTTTACTGTTATCAAATAAAGCCGAGATACTTCCATCTTTATTTATCATCTTCTTTGTGTCTTGATTAAGCAGCAATCGAGTGATTAATTCTAAGCAATTCCGGAGCATTCCTTGTGCTCTTGATCTTCCGACGGCCTTTACTCTATCAAAATTGGTGCGGTGACGATGGTTAACACTCGGAATACGGACTCGCGACTTGACGGATTAGAGAAGGCTGCCGGGGAATTGGAGAAAGGTGTTGATTCCCTACAAGTTTCCGTGGGCAATTTGAATGCCCAGTTTCAAAAGACAAACGAACGAATTTCAGCGGTGGCTTCTCAACTTGAGTTGTTCATCGCAGAGATGCGAAAGACGAATGGCAGAACCACTGACGAGGAATCTGCGGAGAACCTGGAGTCGGGCACCGCGGAAAAAGCGACCACTGCATCTCTGACCATGCCCTCTTTCGACGGATCCGAGGCGGTCGGATGGCTGGCAAGGGCCGAACAATATTTCCCGGTCTCTAATACCCCAGTGGAGAATAGGGTGAAGGTAGCCATGGTGGCTTTGACGGGACCAGCACTCCCATGGTACCAGCTATTGATCAAACGCATTCCCAACCTCTCGTGGGATGGTTTTTTACAGGAACTGATGAAGCGTTTTGGGAACAACGGCGCTTTGGATGAATATGAGGCTTTCGCAGCGGTCCGCCACACTGGTTCTTTGGCTGACTATGTAGCGGTTTTCGAGTCACGCCTCGCCTTGGTACCGGACCTAGCATATCATCAATACTTGGGCTTCTTCTTGGCTGGCCTTCGCCCTGATGTTCGCTTGCAAATGAAGGCGGCCAAGGTCACAAACTATTCGGATGCGGTCCAGCTAGCCCTCATACTGTGAATCTGCCCCCATACTCGGGTCAGTCGCTGACCGCTAGCCAATCAGCCACTTCGGCAGCAGGTTCAGGGCGGGCTATCTCAAAAGGGTACTCCCAATCATTTTCTCCCCAATCAGCCATGGGACCATTCCGGAACCCCTCACGGAAATTCAGGAATATGTCAACGGAGGAATACCGAAAGCACATTACAGCAGGTACATGCTTTAAGTGTGGTTTGAAATTTGATCCCACCCACCGTTGCCCTCCAAAGACTCTCAACGTGCTAGTGTATGACGACGGTGATGAAATCTTGCCCGATGGCTCGGCCGTGGAGCCGGATGGGGTGGAATCCGATCAGGAATTAGAGTTGTCAGAATTATCTTCGAACGGGCTGGATACCTCCCAGACCATGAAATTATTCGGAAAAATCGGCCAGCATAAGGTGCTAGCAATGGTGGATAGCGGAGCTAGTCACTGTTTTATTTCAGATCAGCTTGCTACGCTACTCAAATTACCGGTAACACCAACCATTCCCTACTCGGTGACTTTAGGTGACGGCTCTCGGGTCAGGGCTGCGGGGATTTGCAGAGCCATTGCCCTGACTATGTCCTCTGAGGTCTTTCCACTCTCGTGTTATATGTTTCCTCTGCGGAACATTGATGTTATTTTAGGTGTTTCGTGGCTAGCTTCCTTGGGTGATGTGACCGCCAATTGGAATGATTTATCTATGAAGTTCTCGGTGCAAGGGCGGCATGTGGCGATCAGAGGCGACCCTTCCTTAACCCATCGGGCATGCTCCGCGCGTGACATTCAGACTTTGGAGGCGGGCGATGCCTGTTGGGTACTCCGTTCGATGACCGACGATATATCGAAGGACCAGTTCGAATTTGATGTTGTCCTTTCTGCGGCAGAACGACACCAGCTCCAAATTCTGACCGGGCGGTTTCCAGCTGTCATCAACGGCCCCAGCTCCCTTCCACCAGCCCGGCGGACGGACCACCGCATTACCCTCCAGCCAGGGGTTTTGCCTGTATCAGTCAGACCCTACCGATACAATCATATCCAAAAGGATGAGATGGAGAGGTTGGTAGCAGAGATGCTAGCGTCGGGCGTAATTCAACCAAGCACAAGTCCATATTCAAGTCCCGTTCTACTTGTTCGGAAAAAGGATGGCTCATGGAGATTTTGTGTGGACTACCGCGAATTAAATAAGCGGACTGTGCCGGACAGGTACCCCATCCCGATTATTCAAGAGCTTTTGGATGAATTGCACGGTGCTCGATGGTTTAGCAAGCTAGATCTGCGGGCCAGGTACCACCAAATTTGGGTTGCCGCCCCGGACATTCACAAAACTGCATTTTGCACGCATTCGGGTCACTATGAATTTTTAGTAATGCCTTTTGGCCTCACCAACGCCCCCGCCACCTTTCAGAGTCTCATGAATGACATCTTCCGGCCATTTCTGCGACGGCATGTTCTCGTTTTTTTGACGACATCTTAGTCTATAGTGATTCCTGGGAGGCTCACTTACGACATCTCGGCCAGGTATTTCTAGTCCTCCAGGAAAATCAGCTGGTTGTGAATCCAAAAAAATGCTTGCTGGGAAGACGAGAGGTAGAATACCTCGGCCATATCGTCTCCTTCGAGGGGGTCAAAATGGATCCCTCTAAAATATCAACGGTGATGCGATGGCCGATTCCAACCACGCTTAAGGGTATCCGTGGTTTTCTTGGCTTAACGGGATACTATCGTCGATTTATTCGGGACTATGGGAAGATTGCAGCCCCCCTAACAGCCTTGCTGAAGAAATCAGAACCGGCCACACCCAAGCGGGCCTGGACTTGGCCGACAGAGGCTGATCAGGCGTTTCACGATTTGAAAGCCGCTTTGACATCAGCTCCCCTCCTGCGCACACCAGATTTTACTAAGGAGTTCATCGTTGAATGTGATGCTTCTGGTCGCGGCCTAGGCGCCGTCCTCATGCAAGACCGCCAACCCGTTGCTTATTTTAGCAAGACTCTCTCATCTCGTTGGCTAGCTAAGTCGGCGTACGAAAAGGAGCTCATGGCCTTGGTCCTCGCCATCCAACATTGGCGCCCCTATCTTCTGGGCCGCCGCTTCATAGTCCGCACTGACCAACGGAGCTTACGGCAATTGCTAGCCCACCCCTTGTCGACGCCGGCTCAACAAAATTGGGCGGCCAAACTCCTGGGATACGACTTCTCTATTGTTTACAAAGAAGGTAGGCTCAACCGGGCAGCCGACGCACTTTCTCGCCGGGACAACGAGCAGATGGAGTTGACCGCCCTATCTCGCCCAATCTGGGCTGATTGGTCAGCAGCACAGTCATCCGTGGCGTCTGACCCCCAGCTCCAAAAAATTAAAACTGCATTGGAAGAAGGTGTTCCAACCGCCCCACACTATGAGTTGATTCATGGAGCCCTATTTTATAAAGGCAGATTTGTGATTCCGTCCCACTCTCCATGGATTCCAAGGTTGATTGCTGAATTCCATATGACTCCAAGTGGGGCCATGTCGGTGCCTACCGGACATATCGGCGCCTCGCGGCAAATGTCTACTGGCCAGGAATGGTCAAGCATGTGACAAATTTTGTTGCGGCATGTGCAACGTGCCAGAAGAGCAAGTCTGAAACTCAAGCACCAGCAGGTCTTCTAGCACCTCTACCGATCCCAGAACGTGTTTAGGAAGACGTGAGTATGGACTTCCTTTCGGGTCTTCCTAAGGCAGGCGGCGTCGATTGTGTGTTTGTGGTGGTTGATCGATTGTCGAAATATGCCCATTTTATGGCTCTCCGTCATCCTTTCTCTGCTAAGCAAGTAGCAGACTTGTTTACTAAAGAAGTAGTCCGTCTACATGGCATCCCCCGCTCCATTGTCTCTGACCGGGACCCCATTTTTCTGAGTTCATTCTGGCGCGAACTGTTCCGGGCAACCGGGACCAAGCTTAAGATGAGTTCGGCATACCACCCGGAGACAGACGGGCAGACCGAAGTCCTTAATCGGTGTCTGCAGACATATCTAAGGTGTTTCTCGTCAGATCAGCCGAAGCAGTGGAATAGGTGGCTATCTTGGGCTGAGTATTGCTATAATACAAGCTCTCATTCGGCGTCGGGCATGTCACCTTTTGAGATAGTATATCGACGACCTCCCCCAACAATCCATGACTTTTTACCCGGCGAAGTCCGAGCTCAAGCTGTGCTGGATAACCTGCGTTCCAGAGACGAGATGTTGGCACAGTTGCGACGTCATCTGGAGCGCACACAACAGCGGATGGTCGCCTCCGCGAACAAGCATCGTCGGGACGTGGAATTCGAAGTAGGGGACATGGTTTTTCTGAAGTTCCGTCCTTACAGGCAGTCCACACTCTTCACGGCTCCTAATCGGAAGCTTGCTCCCCGTTTTTTTGGTCCATTTCGGGTGGAGGCCCGAATTGGCAGCACGGCCTACCGTTTGGAGCTTCCAGCTGAATCCCGCATCCACCCGGTCTTCCACGTTTCATTGCTGAAACGAGCGATTGGCTCGGAGGTCCCTGCGCAGGAATTGCCCTCCTCATTATGGGATTCGGACCCCCCATTCCTTCCCGAGACTGTGTTGGAGAGGCGGGTGGTGAACCGGGAAGGGGAGGAGTTTGATCAAGTGCTTGTCAAGTGGCTGGGTCAAGGGATCGATGAGGCAACTTGGATGGACGTTGCTGATATGCATGGCCAGTTTCCTCTCTTCCGCCTTGAGGACAAGGCTTCTTCGACGGCGGAGGCAATTGATACACGCTGGAAGAGATATGAGCGAGAAAGCAGGAGAGTTGTTTAGCCTAACAACTCAGAAAAATAGAAGAAGGAGTCAGCATAAAAAATCTCGGCATTTGTTAATTGTTATTTTCATGATTAAGTTGTTGCACTTTTTTAGCTCCATTAGTTATTGTAAGCCTATAAATATTGAGCTCTCCACAGACGAGAAATCATCTTGGAAACTCGATCTTTAGGGCGTTTTAGCGCAGGCCTCCTGGTGAGGATTTTTATCTTCCGTTGTTCCTTGTTCTTTTACTGTTATCAAATAAAGCCGAGATACTTCCATCTTTATTTATCATCTTCTTTGTGTCTTGATTAAGCAGCAATCGAGTGATTAATTCTAAGCAATTCCGGAGCATTCCTTGTGCTCTTGATCTTCCGACGGCCTTTACTCTATCATTCCTACTCACGTTTTATTGTAAAACTAATATATAAAAGTAGGACCCGCATCCCACTAACTTTTTCAACTCACTTTTCATTACATTTCTTAAAACCCGAGAGAGTAGTTTTAAAAAATGAAAATATATGGTATATGCAGGGCTCGCCAATCTCACTAATATTCCCCCTGTCCCAAGGAAGATGACCCTTTCTTGGGACGACACAGAATTTAATGCATGCTAATTTTAAAGTGTTTAAATAGAGAGAGAGAAAGTTGATGGATGTTTAAAAGTAGGAGAGATGAATAAAGTAAGAGAGATAAAAGATTTTGATATTTAAAAGTAGGAGATATGCAAAAGGTAAGAGAGAAAAAAGGTTATTGGGTGAGATGAATAAAGTAAGAAAGGGGAAAAGATAATTGAGTATTTTAAAGTATTTCTTTAATAAGAAATGAGTCATCTTGGTTGGGACGGACGAAAAAGGAAAGTGGTTCATCTTCGGTGGGACGGAGGGAGTAATTTTTTTCAGCTCTAACGCCAACTTCGTTAGGGCCTTTACCATTTTCGGAAACAAAAAATTAGTTCTACTATTATGGAATTTTTGTCCCAAATTCTACCTAAATAAAAAAATTTCAAAAATAAACACCACTTGATTGGTTATTGTTAATCGAAAATTTCCAGAAAAAACACCATTTGATTGATTATGGTTATTATAAATATTTCCACTTTTAAATAAATAAAGAAATAAAACACCATTCGATTGATAATTGTACGGGAAAATTTTCCAGAAATAAACACCATTTGATTGATTATTCTATAGATGTCCACTCTTAAACAATTACTCTCTCAATCCGCCATTAGAAAAAAGATGAGTCTCACTTATACAGTATATATTAGTCAAAAATAAAATATGAGTGGAATAAGTTAGTGCAATATGAGATCCTATTACTATTTAAATAAAAGTAAATCGAGACTTCTATTCACGAACGGACTAAAAAAAACGAAGCTCATTCGCAGATAGAAGGAGTAGTACATAAAAGAACACCATTCGATTGATAATTGTACGTGTGACCCGATCGAGCCCCTAATTACAAGTATAATTTTTGTTTATTTGGTTCTAAAAAATGTAGAGCTCGAGAATTAATGAGTCAATCACAAAGATCGTGACAAACATGTATTTTGCTATTGAAACCAAATCTATTATCTTGTGCATATACTATTATATATGTTGGGATTGGATAAACTTTATTTATGACTTAAATTGAGGGATGGAGACTTCCATTCACTTTGAGCAATGTGCCATATGTTTGTCGTTTATAGATTGACATTGCAATTTGCAAGCCCTATTTTCAGCTACTCTCTTCTTTTTAACATTTGGATCTTCAATTTCCACCTGAAATATGGGTGTTTGCCTTTTCCATCCCAAAATATGAACAATCATATGTAAAGACAAACGCAAGAATCAACTCACATTTGTAAATTAAAACCATAACTTTGTTACAAGTCAACACCTAAATCTTTATTCACGTGTCTTCTATTTTCTGTTATTTCAACGAAGAAGTTAAGTATAATTAGGCGCGTGCAGCTGCTCCGAACATTTACTATTTTACTCCAATAGTAACTAAAGAATATGCACTTCAGGTTCAGCATGAATTTGAATGCAAAATTGATAAAGTAAGAAAGAAGTAGAGAGTAAAAATAAATAAAGTATTAGTAGTGGAAATGGGTCCCACCTCATTAGAGAGAAATGAATTACGAAATTAGAAAGTGCATATTCTTGTGGGACAGATCAAAAAAGAAAAAGTGTGGGACGGACTAAAAAAGAAAGAATGCATATTTTTATAGGACGAAAGGAGTAAAATTTAAACTTTTAGTATTGTTAGTGGAGAATGGGTCATATCTCATTAGAGAGAAGAGTTCCAAAATTAGAAAGTGCATATTCTTGTGGGACGAACTAAAAAAGAAAAAGTGTGGGATGAACTAAAAAAGAAAGAATGCATATTTTATGAGACGGAAGGAATAAAATTTAAACTTTTGCTACTATTTTACATAATAAAGAGTAAATAAGAGTGAATAAGGCTCTTTATCTAAACAATCTGTTTCTTCCATTTTCTATTTATTTTAAAAATCTAAACTTTTACTATTTTACATGTAAAGCAAGAGAGTGAATAATTAAACTTGAATATGTTATAAAATCTAAACATTCACATGTCTTCTATTATATGTTATTTCAAAGAGACCATATTTTTTATTTTCACTCACTCTTCATTTTATTTTCTGCACTCATTTTGGAAAAATGAAAATGATAATAAATAGTTAAAGTGAATAAAGAGTAAAATAAGAGAGAGATTAATGTAGAGAAACTCTTTATCTACTTTTTTTTAACTTTATTATTTCTCTACTTTAACTATTTATTACTTTCTCCGTTCCACAAAGTTTGTCTCATTTTACTATTTCCGTCAGTTCCACAAATTTTGTCCGGCTTAGAATCATACCAAAAATAGACATTAATGCATCATTCAATCTCCTCAATGTGGGACCCTTATTCCACTATACACCTCTATTTAATACAAAGTCAAACAATTTCTTAAAACTCGCGCCGGATCAAACCGTGACAAACTTTGTGTGACGGATGGATAATCATTTTACTAAAACGAATGCAAAAAATGAAATGATTCTACTACTGTAGGAGATAATGGCTAGGAGGATTTGAAAGGCATTATGGCATTAAGATTTCCAAGGTTTAGCCAAGGGTTAGCTCAGGATCCCACTACTCGTCGTATTTGGTTTGGTATTGCTACCGCACATGACTTCGAAAGTCATACAAATTATAAAATAATTAAAAATTACATAATTAAAATCCTAAAAATTAAAAATTACATAATTAAAATTCTAAAAATTAAAAATTACATAATTAAAATCCATAAAATTAAAAGTTACATTATTAAAATCCATAAAATTAAAAATTACATAATTAAAATCCATAAAATTAAAAAGACCCACTACTCGTTACCGAATTTCGTCCAAATGTGATTGATTAGATCTTTTTGTAGCTCAGTGTGGGCTCTTGTATCGCGCATTGTGTGTCTTCTTTCGATCTTCTCGTTCACCGTCGTATGCACACCTCGCCGTGGGGGAGACCTCGCGGTTGAGCTTTCGGCTTCATCCTCGTCGTAAAAGTTAGCCGCCCTCGGTCCTTCGTCAGCTATAATCATGTTGTGCAAGATAACGCACGTGTACATGATGTCGGCGATATTCTTAACGTACCAAAGCTGAGAAGGGAACTTCACAATGTTGAATCGGCCTTGAAGGACCCCAAAAGCTCTTTCGACGTCTTTCCGAGCAGACTCTTGACGCTGCGCAAAAAGAATTCGTCTCGGCTCTTGTGGATTGCTGAACGACTTCACGAAAGTCGACCACCTTGGGTAGATACCATCGGTGAGATAGTAACCCATGTGGTATGCATTTCCGTTGACGGTGAAGTCGATCGCCGGTGCTACACCATTCAAAACATCATCGAAGAGTGGTGAAGAATATAGCACGTTCAAGTTATTGTTGGATTCGGCAACACCGAAATATGCATGCCAAATCCATAGGCGGTAGTCGGCGACCGCTTCAAGGATAAGCATTGGGCAACCGCCTTTGTGGCCGCTTAAGAATTGCCCCCTCCAAGCAGTCGGGCAATTCTTCCACCTCCAATGCATGCAGTCAATGCTGCCTAGCATACCGGGAAAACCGTGGACTGTTTCGTGAAGACGAAGCAACCATTGACAATCATCGATGATGGGTGCCCGAAGGAATTCCGCGCCGAAAGCAGAACGAACGCCATCGCAAAAATTCTTGAGGCATAGGATTCCAGTTGACTCACCGACATGCAAATACTCGTCGAAGAGGTCAGCCGTTTGCCCAGTAGCAAGTTGTCGGATGGCACAACTACACTTTTGCAACGCCGAGAGACTTTGCCGACCGGTTGCGTCTACACCTGATTGAAAGTATTCGACACGGGTGGACAATGTGTTGACAATACGCATAAACAACCGTTTTGACATGCGAAAACGGCGCCGAAAGTAATCTTCTGGATACCGCGGCTGGTCGGAAAAATAGTCGGCAACGAGCCCACTCCCTCTCGATCACGAGGGATGTAGCGACGTTTTGATCGAGTTGGTTGAGGGGCGGGGGTATTGACGGCGACATAAGCTTCGTAGGTGGAACGATATTGTTTATAATATTCTTGTTCTTCGCGCTCCGCTTCCGCAATGAGATTGGTGAAATCTATTTTTGAATTTTTTAGAGAGGGTTTGAGTGAGAGAGGAAGATGTATTTGATTTAGTTTGAATGAGAGATAATTTAGTGTGAAAAGTGGATGATGAATGTGTGCATTTATAGACGATTTTGGGATTAAAAAAAATCACAAAAATCCAAAAAAAACGTCCAAAAACGGCTCTATTTTTTTTGGAATCCAAAAATATATTTTTTAAAATTTTTGATATTATTTCTAATTATTTATGATTTTTTTTTTCAAAAAAAAGAAAATTCGAATTTGTCAACGGCTAAATTGTTGGCCCATCATGACGTGCCACATAAGGCTGCTCAGCGGCACAAACATGCTCTTAGCTAAGAGCAGCGTCGTACCGCTAGCACTGACGGACAACTCGCAGCGGCGGACGGACGAGCTCGTGCTCAGTGCCACGGACGTACGGACGGATTTGCTCCACTGCTGCAGATGCTTTAAAGAAAGCAATGTAGGAGCAGTATTTAAAACTAAGTCCTCGGACGTGTTATGGACACGCGTACCAATTAAGATTAGGCTAAAGTTGATTTGACTATTTGATAACACCCACGCACATTAATTAAAAAATAAAAATAAAAATAAAAATAAATGAATAAGAAATGTGTCTAGGCATTCATGTGCCAAAAGAGTATGTATAATCAGGGTCCAGGGACCATCTCATGTGGGCGTGGGACTTAGTTGCTAATCCTTAATCATAGAGCATTAATATTTGGCAACATGTATGATGCTCTCATTTAATTTTTGGACACCTCTTTGTTCAATTAACTACTACTACCTGGCCACTTTTTACTATAAAGCTATAGGTCAAGTAAAATAATGTTACTCTATCAACTTATTGCAATGAACGATCACTGTATATAGAGAGAGAGCAGGATTAAAATAATTTTGAAATTTATATCAAAACTATAATCAAATGTAGTTCATTAGATAAAAGAATAAACTATAGAAATTATAATTTTTTTTCATTATTTAGACACAAATACGACATCGAAGGATACAATTGTCCAATTGGCAATTTTATTATACATACATATAATTAAAAAATACATACATTTATCAACATTATATATATACTGCATTTTGGACATTATATACATGAGTAGTGATAAAATGTAAACTCTATATATCGTACAAACTCCAAACTACGATCTGGATCGTTAAAAGATGACACAATTAACAACATCAAAAAAAAAAAAATCAACACAGTGTCAATACAACATCAACCGTTGACATTTATGTTGACATTTTTTGTTGCTATTATTTTATCATCTGTTGACATTTTCTAATTGTCGAAATTATAGTTTAAAGTTTATACAATATTTAGAGTTTGCATTTGATTACATCCTTTATATACGTTGTATTTGAGAAATAAACCATGTCTGAGGATACTATGTTAATCTTTAATTAAGTACTGAATATGATGTGTCACAGTACACTATATTATTCATATTTAATTAATACTATATGATAGATCATTGTTGCAAGCCGTTGTAGTAGAAGGCAATTTCATGAATGTTTTAATGTAGTAGTTATGTAGATAAACAAACAATATTGGGTTCAACTACAAGAATGGTAGAGTTACTGTGGGATGTAAAATTTCTACCTGTGAATAAACATAAACATTCAACTAACTATTTAAATCCGAAGTACAATAATATTTCTTGGGCCCTCAAAATTTTCATTCATATTCTGTTTTTTAAACTTTACACCCATGAATGATATTTTACACTGTTATTTTGGGGATTCTAAAATATGTCCTACAAAAAACCCAAAACAAGTGGACATAATTGGAGGGACTCAAGATTGAAATCAATATTGTACATTACACAATAAATGCACGTCAATGAACTTAGGGCAGTTAGTTATGTTGCCTGGAAAAGTATTTGGATTAATCATTATTATAAAATTATGTATTTCTCTTATATTAATTAGATTTCTGCATTTCTTAGAATTGGAAGACCACAAACTTATTTTATATCAAATGAATTCATCGTAGAATTTGACATTGTTATAAGCGAAGTCCACATGCCGGAGATGGATGGTTTTAAGCTTTTGGAGCACATTGGATTGGAGATGGATCTGCCAGTCATCCGTAAGCAGTCACATATTTGATCATTTTATCTAATATATATTATAATTAGTAGTAGTAATTGATACTCCATGTTACATGAGGTTGTTGAATTCTTGATTAGTGATGTCGGCGGATGTTAGCAAAAGTGTTGTGATGAGAAGTGTCACTCATGGTGCTTGTGACTATCTGATAAAACCGGTTCAGATGAAGGAATTGAAGAACATATGGCAGCACGTGATTCGTAAGAAGAAGTATGAGTGTAAGGAAAAGGATATGGAACAGTTTGGAAGCATGGAAGAAAGAGATTGGCAGCACAAGCCTACGGATGATGCTGAGTACTCCTCTTCAGCTTACGTAGGGAATTGGAGAAGTTCGAAAGAGGGAAGAGGATGAGGACAGATGGTGATGACAAAGGATGATTCATCTACATTGAAGAAACGTGTCATTTGGAGTATTGAGCTGCACCAGCTATTTTGTAACCGCTGTTAATCAACTTGGAATCGACAGTATGTTTCCCAACCACTTTTTCTATTGCATCTTTGGTTTGTGCTTCTTTGCTTTAATTTATCTTACAAAATTTATTTACATGTTAACATTGCATAAGAAGGACTAGTATCACAATTGCGTAAGTATGTACTACTTGTCTTCTAAGCTAGAGCTGCATCCAAAATAAATCAAACTTGGATCGTTTACTTCTTCAAGAGATGTTATTTTGCATATTTTGATAATTTAATTAGATATTAGTAAATTGATAATCTTAAGTGAATTCTCAAAAAACTATTATAACTTGGTTGTTGTTGCAGTTCAACAATATGAAGATATATTCTTGCTTTAATGGAGTTTATAGATTAAAGTTTGTGAGATTTAATTTATTTGTAGATATTAAGATGTACTTGATTCACTGCGCTCCACTTATGTCCATGTAAACAGATGCTGTACCAAAGAAAATATTGGAATTAATGAATGTCCCGGCCTCCTATAGAGAATGTTGCAAGCCACCTTCAGGTAGGTTGGAATCAGAACCTTGCTTGTTTTTGCTTTCGTTGAACTCGTATTCTTTAGTAATCTTTTACCAGAACAGAGCCTCCTTGTAATTCTTGTGAAACTTGACTATTGAACGATGCAGAAATATCGTCTTTATCTTAGAAGGATTGCTCAACAGCCCCAGAATGGGCTTGGAGCTCTTTTCTTAGATCCCACGCATGCAGAATTTGGCGATAAGTTCGCTCAACGGCCCCTAGATCTTCAAGCTCTTGCTGCTTCAGCTCATAGTCTATATATATACTTAGTAGTTGTAATTGATACTCCATGAAGGGTATCATTCATGGTGCTTGTGACTATCTGATAAAACCGGTTCGGATGGAGGAATTGAAGAGCATATGGCAGCACTGTGGTTCGTAAGAAGAAGTAATATGAGTGGTAAGAATCTTATATGAACACCATCTATCTATAATCATGAACCTGATCTAATAGAAGCATGAAGTATTGCAACTTCTGTTTAGAGTTCATCAAATAAAACATTGTGACATGAAACACATTAAATGAAGTTTGGGGTGTTTTTGAATTGTAGTTTATCTTTCATTTAGATAAGAATATAACCATGTTGTAGCAATGATTTTCTTAGTTTTCCATTTCTATTTGTGGTGTTTAAATTGATATTATGTTTTATAGTTCTTAATAAAAATGTTTGATTTGTTATTTAAAGCCGACATAATAGGAAATTATAAAACTATCCTTTGATTTTTTTATTTTTCCAAATTGGGGCTATATTAGTAATTTTAGGTAATCTAAGATTAAAATAGAGTTGCATATTTTAAACTATCGCTCAATTTTCATGATAAAAAACAACCATTTTTAAAACAATTCAACGGGTTTTTTCCATTGAGCCGAACAAAAAAAATTTTAACCCAAAAAATCAAACATAGATTGGGATTAAATGCACTCTAAATGTGCGTATCTACCAATTCAAATACATCCTTAGTTTTGATTCTAATCCATTAAAAAAATTTTTTTGATATTTTTAATTTTATAGCTTTTCATAAAATCGAATCTCCCCGATAACCAACTCACATTCCTTTTTGGGAAAATTTCATTTAAAGTGAGTCATTTCTTTTTTTTTCAAATATATAACAATTTCTATGAGAATTTTTTTCTTTTTTCACTTATCATTGATATTTTTTTAAATTTTTTAATTTTTTATAAAAATCAAATCTTTGTCCCAAAAAATGACTGATTCCTTTTTTTAACATCGTTTTAAAATGATCATTTTTTTTTCTAAATATAAAAATTTCTCTCTTACTTTATTTTTTTTTACTCGTTTTAAATTTTTTTTTCTCTTACTTTATTTTTTTTAAATTAATTTTCTAAACATCGTTTTTTTAAATCTCTGGTCAAATAAACCCCATTGTGAAACGGGGGGAAATACTATTTATATTAACCATTAGATTGTTAAATTAGATCTAGATTCACCTGAGTATCAGCACGAAAAATGAAAAGATTAATATTGAGCTATTATTATCAACTAACAACTTATTATTAATAAGTAACCATTTTTCTTTCTATCAAAAAAATATATTAAAATTTTAAATTCATGCTTACATTTGCTTTGCTGTTATATAAATCAAAATAATAATAACGATATCCTAGTTGCTAATTTTCGAATAATTAAATTTGATAATATTGAATTGAGTTGAGTATTCATATATTTCTATAATCAATTGAATATCAACGTATCTATTTTAATAGGTCAATATAATATATTCACAGTGTCAATATTAAATTTTATTAACATATTCATGTTACTGAGTTGATATATTTAATATTCACTCTATTCCACAAGAGTATGCATTATTTATTGGGCACGAATTTCAATGCATAATTGATAAAGTAAGAAAGATAAAAAAAGCAATTAAAGTATTTTCAGTGGAAAATGAGTCTCACTCATTATAAAGAAAATACTTTTTAAAATTAGAAAGTGCATATTCATGTGGGACGAACTAAAAAAAGGAAAGGGTGTATACTCTTGTGGGACGAAGGGAGTATACTATATTGACACCACAGTCTTATACCCTAAATTTAATACGACATCCATCCACAAAAATTAGACAAAGTTGTAAATGACACAGATAGTGTTAGT